>NW_024884733.1:3075630-3276633 GCF_019232065.1 Centrocercus urophasianus | reverse complement strand
GAATCACAGAATCACAGAATCACAGAATCACAGAATCACAGAATCACCCGGGTTGGAAGGGACCTCAAGGATCATGTAGTTCCAACCCCCCTGCCTAGCAGGGCCACCAAACATACACATTCAGATCAGGTTGCCCAGGACCCTGTCCAACCTGGCCTTAAACACATCCAAGGACGGGGCATCCACAACCTCCCTGGGCAGCCCGTTCCAGGGCCTAACCACTCTCCTTGTAAAGAACTTCCCCCTAACATCCAACCTAAATCTTCCCTCCCTCAACTTGGATCCACTGTCAAGGAAATGGCATTAATTAGGCAAAGGAAGTTGAAAGGCATTTGCACCATGGCATGAAAAAGAACTGTGTCGGATTTGAGCAATACGAAAAAGCCAAAGAGCAAGAAAGTATTTAAAAACCTGCAGAAAAGTGAAATGACACGCTGCCATTTTTAAATAGAAAGAAACACCTCTGCAGATAGAGGCAAACACACTTCGGTGTTTCTATACTGTGTCTTAACTGCATCCTCCAAAGCCTTCAGCATGTGGCCCTTTACCTATGTCTACCAGCTTGCTGTAATTACATAAGCTCAAAACACAACACAAACCAAATAAATAACTTAACCCTGTGTTTACCACACAACTTACCTACCACAAGAGGAAGGAGGCTATGATATAGCAAAAATAAAAGGAAGTAACTGCGGGAGAATCCTGAAGCAAAGCCACAAGGAGACCTAGAACTGTGAGTGCTGCCATCAGGAGGCACTCAGCTATACCTCTCCTCCAGAAGCTGCTGGTTGCTTACACAGCAATCAAGTAACCACTCACTGAATTTAACACTATCAATAATGGCAAAAATAGCCCCCAGGATTTGTAATGGGAAGTTATTAATAGGGATTTGGTTCTGAATCCCACCTGCAGACCTCTGCGTGTATAAAACGCACAGTGCCATCTTTCTATACATAGCTTTGTTTGCTCACTTATTTTTAAAGCAGAGAACTTCAGCTGCAGGTGCCCAAGAAACCAAACACCAGCAAAAAAAAAAAAAAAAAAAAAAAGCATAACAACACTGTCCTCAATGTCTTCTCTTTGTTCATTTGCAAAAACCTCTTGGGGAAAAAAAAGGGAACACTGTCAGCCTTTGTCTTTTTTTTTTTTTTTTTTTTTTTTTTTAAGTACTTTTTTAAAGTTTATTTTTAAAGTTTTACCCTTAGGTCTCAATATAGCAGAGTGCTTCAAAAGTTGTTACCTCATTTCATTTCCTAAACAGCAGAGCAGACCCGACAGCACGGCAAGGATTTTTCCTTGGTCTGACTGCTTAAAATGGTCCAGGAGAAGGAGAGATGAATTTGCACCTCCAGAAAGGAGCTTCACCACTTTTGTTAGCGCTGAAGGAACACTTCTTGGCCAGTGTAAGTGTGGTGCACAGAGCTCCTTTCTAGGCATTTCAGCAACTGCATGTTCAGCTGCATTCTTCCTCTACAAAATAGGAACACCTGGAGTTATGTTTGTATTTGAAGTGTGGTCATAAGTGCTGATCCTGAGATACATTCTCCATGAGGTCAGGCACTGGAACAGGCTGCCCAGGGAGTGCTGGGGTCACTGTCCCTGGAGGTGTTCCAGAAACATTCAGATGTCGTATTGAGGGACACGGTTTAGTGGGAAATGTTGGTGATAGGTAGATGGTTGGACTGGATGATCTTGGAAGTCCTCTCCAATCTCGGTGATTCTGTGATTAATTTTTTCCCTACAGCCTCTTTGTGCATCACAAAGGTGCCTACAGGAGGAACACATCTCACTGTGAACAAGAGGTGCTGGAGCCTGCTGGGCACCGTCGTCACAGTCTTCCACAATACTCAAATTCAGAGCATTCCTCAAAAAAAGAAGAGAGTTGAGACTTCTGCTTCTGACGAACAACCAAAACAACTGTCACACTCACAATGGGAACTCGACATAACCCTGACAACTTGACCTCCAGACCACTGGAGGTAGAAATCTGTTCATACAAAATCTTGTCACCATATTAGTCAGGACTTAACAAAACCCCACAGCCAACCTGCACCTGGGATTCAAATGCATCTGACTGAACTTAAGAAAAAAGAAAACCTCACAGAACTGAGTTACTTTAATTTAACTGTGATATACCTGATAGGAGAGAAATATCAAACAGCAAGACTCCATGCCACCTTTATCAGTAGCTCTCTGCGCTATCTTCAGAATCCTTTTCACAAAAAGGATGGAAGATGAAATTAATTCCCCTCTCTGCCCTCAAAACTGATAGACAGTGATTCAACTTAAAATCTTAACAGTTTTGCATGATCCAAATGAGCTTTTGGCAAATACAACACGCAGTGAGATCTTCTGGCTAGGTTCCACTTGACATGTCTAGTCACTCTGAATTAAGGTCAGGTAACTTCAGGTTACCATGGAGGAAAGCAAGGGACAGCCATGTCTGTAGCTCATCTGTCACCTTGTGCTTTCCACCTGGCCTTATGGTAGCATCCTCCTCCCATGTGAGAGCTAACAATCTGAGTTCAGGGAGGAATTATCACAGATAACACATTAGGAGACAATCCCAGAAAAGGCACGTAGGTTTTACTGATGACAGAGATCCAAGAACTGAGGACAGAGAGGAGATGTTACTCATCCAGAAGGAAAGAGCCAGACTCGAGATGAAGCCAGAAAATATGAGCATGCCTTCCTTCCCCAGGTCTGAGACAGAAGCCATCTACTGTTGGGCACAGCTGGGGCCCCTGGCAGCACAACGCTCACCAAAACAAAACTGAGGAAATCTCCCATCTGCAGCCTGCTGGACCATGGAACAATTTTCAGATGCCCCCACTTCACTCAATTAAACTTACAATGTTTAGGTCAAGTCTCTTCATGACATACGCTGTGATACAACTCTTGCAAATAGAAACAAAGGATATTTCTAGCCATTCTTCCATCTCAAGCTTACATAGCATTGTAAAGATCCTTACCTTTGGCGCTCTTCTTGGTGATGCCATTGCTGTGGGAAGTACAAACACAAACGACTACAAGGACACCAAAATATTGGTATTCAGTCAGATTACAAAGCTGCTTTAGATAGTTAAAATGTGATCAGTTATTAATAAGAAAATGATATCATTTCTTCCTTATTGATAAAAATTAACGATCTACCAGATTTCATTTACAATATACACTCCAAGCAAATTAAGAAAGAAGAGAGCAGCTTTCCTAATGCTGAATCACCATGACAGTCTTATCTCACCACCGTGTCTGCTCACTGGAAAACCAGATGCACAGAGTTCAATAAGTAAGTATTTCTTAGCTGAAACTGATTTCAGCTGATAAGTCTTTCCACACAGTTGACACTTATCACTGAGATGACAGAATATTAAACATCCAAATCCACTGTAGCCACTCCCATCTGATAGTCAGACACCAGGTCATCATGCTGCAGTGTAGCAAAAAGCCAAGCAGTAAGGAAGAAGGTGAAGGTAAAAACAGAGTGGGCATCAAAACCCACTGCCCTCCTATGGCAACAACAGGATCCTGTGCTTTGGAGATAACAGTGCTGATATAATAAGTGGAATTGATCACTGGCTTTTAGTAAGAATTCATATCCAGGCACAGCAGGGTTTTCTATAGATCTAAACACTATTCTTTTCAATTTGGTTTGGCCTTTTCTCAAGAAGGTGATACACGAGCAATCTTTTTCCTGCCCTTCACAATGGAAGATGAATTGGATGCACTGTGGGTAGAATCAGAGGAAGAAGAGGCTCATCCAGACTCAGGGCTTTCTGCTCCATCTGTGGTGTTTTGCCTCCTCACACAATAGCAAGAAAACCTGAGTAACCAGATAAATACACAAACACAAAGCTGGAGAATGTTCTAGAGAGGAACAGGAGAGCAAGAGAGCTATTTTTCCTTCCTTCTGCTGAAATTCACAGAAATCAATGTGTAATTCCTTGCTAAACCATGCCTGCAAAAACTCACTTCCAGATCAAACAACAGTAATGTATCCACATTAGCGTGGTGCTGGCTTTGGAACACCAGTTTGAACACCAAATCCTACTACCCAAAAGGGCAGAAATCCCTGAAAGCACTTGGATGCTGTCAGACAAAGAAATTGTCCTACAGAGAAAATCTCACAGTGAGATTCCCATTGTCACAGAATCACAGAATGGCCCGGGTTGGCAGGGACCTCAAGGATCACAAATCTCCAACCCCCTGCCACATTCATCATCCTTGAATCATGAGTCCCTTCTAACCCAGGCCATCCTATGATTCTGTCTCAAATCCTGTGCTTCATCTCCTCTCAAGAAAATTGGGGTCTGGAGGATTCCTTCTCCTCTTAGTATGTTCTGATGGCCATTCCCAGTTTCCATGGGGAGTTGGAGGATCTGTCTGCAGAGATCTGAGGACTCTATCATAGAATCATATCATAGAATCCTAGAATAGCCCGGGTTGAAAGAGACCTCAAGGATCATGAAGCTCCAACCCTCCCCTGCCGCATGCAGGGCCACCAACCTCCACATTTCATACCAGCCCAGGCTGCCTGGGGCCCATCCAACCTGGCCTTGAACACCTCCAGGGATGGCCAGGGCATCCACAGCCTCTCTGGGCAGCTGTTGCAGCACCTCACCACTCTCACAGCAAACAACTTACCCCTGACATCCAACCGAAATCTTCTCTCCCTCAACTTAAAACCATTTTCCCTTGTCCTGCTGTTATCAACCCTTTCAATGAATTGATTCCCCTCCTGCTTGTAGGCTCCCTTGAGGTACTGAAAGGCTGCAATGAGGTCACCCCGCAGCCTTCTTTTCTCCAGGCTGAACAAGCCCAGCTCCCTCAGCCTGTCTTTGTAGGGAGGTGCTCCAACCCCCTGATCATCTTTGTGGCTCTCCTCTGGACCCTCTCCAACAGCTCCTTTTTTGTACTGGGGGCTCCAGACCTGGACACAGTACTGCAGACGGGGCCTCACAAGAGTAGAGCAGAGGGAGACAATCACCTCCCTGTCCCTGCTGCCACCCCTCTTCTGATGGAGCCCAAGATACCATTTGCTTTCCGAGCTGCAGGTTGGCCCAACCTACAACTCAACAGACTGAGTTCTTTGCTTGCTCATCAAATTGAGCTTCCAGACACATAGAAAAACTTCCAAATTCCACCCCCCAAAAGTGTGAGTGCAAAAACATACTGCCAATCAGGTCATCCTAAGGTGATTCCTTATACAGAGGTATAACATGCAACCTGCTCTGCTCAGGTATAAAATCACCCCCAAGCCCATTTTTATAATTATAAAGCTTACGGAATGCTCTGGGAGAAACACATCCCTCCTCCATAAAGGCTACACCAAAATGAAAGGTGTGGTCATTGCAGACAACAGGAAAGAAAGGAAGAAAACCTCCCATGTTTTAAATCTAAATTTTCATCATTTGCCATTTTTATTTTAGTCTTTTATTAAATTTTTATTAGTCCTTAAAATAGCACCTGCCATCCTACCCAGAGAATTAATGCCTTTGCCCTGTGTGACTATTCTAAGCTGGGATATCTGTGCAATAGAGGTCTCCATCTACTCTAAGAGTCTCAGCAGAGACCTTCCCAATTTAGCCTCCCCCAGCTGAACAAACCTTGCATTCTGCAAATGTGGGATATAATACATCACCTGCGTAACATACACACACCAAGACCAAAGGGAAGCTTCTCAGGCAATCTTATTTCGGAGTATGGAGCTCCATTCCTCAGCCACGGAATTCTGTCCACCAATCAGTGCTGAGAAATGCAACAGTTATTTCTAATTCTACCGACTTCAATCACAGCAATTTCCTCACTGGTAAGCTATAGAAATTCAGACCTGGTGAGTAATCACCGTGGATAACCCTTAATTGAATGAGGCAGCCTCCACCACACTTTAAATACAAATTCAAGTTAATAGGAGCTTTTTCTTGGTATTCACAGAACAGTTCTCAAGGGAGAGTCTGACGCTCATTCTTTCAGATTTATTTTAAAAATAGGATGACAAGACTACTACTTCCAACACAGCACCTTCAAAATCCAAGGGTCAGCTCCTGAAATCCTGAGTTAAACTGCAGTGTGAAATTAAGGAGAAAAAACACCACGCATTTTTTCATTTGCCTTCTCTAGAACCACGACAGGTTGAGCTCAGGGCAAAATACATGGGGAAAAAAAAGCACCAAGAGGTACATTATTACTTGGGTAACGTCCTGTTTCATAGTAATGCAAAAAAGACCATGACACATTGGAGAAGATAGATCAAGAGCATGAAGCTTGGCTGCACCATGATTTTGTTCTCAAGTTGTTATGCCTCAGCCATTAGTTTACAGTCCTGAAACAAATCTCTGGCACTTACTGCGTGATACTTACCCTAAAAACATCTGGTGTTTGGTCTACAAATACTAACACACAAGTGAGAAGCAGTGACAGACACATGGTGCTCAATTTATTCAATAGAAAGTACATGGTAGGAGGTCTGTTTGTTGATATTTTTTTAAACAGGTTTCACTGCATTCAACAAGACAGAAAAATACCCTTCACACAACCTCTGCATTCCACGGGACCTCTTCTGACGATAATTATCAAGACCATAATTTCCTATTTGACCACGTCAAGTTCTGTAATTACCAGCTCCTGTTTGTACATCTATACCACAATTATGGTATCTGATTACAGAATTTTGGACCTTGTAAGGGACCTTGTCCAACACAGCAGGGTGAAGGACAGCTGGCTGCTCAGGGCCACTTGTGTTGTCAGTGGCTCCCCTGATGGAGAGTTCACAACCTCTGGGGCAAACCATTACCGTGACTAATCACCATTCAAGTCTGAGAAAATTAAACAACCCCAAACCACCTGCAACTTGCTGAGGATGCTCCTGTTCCATCTGCAGGCTACCAACGAAGCAACCCCTGGGTCCAGCTGTCAGTCACAGCCACCGATGCTGGGCAGCTCAGCCACATTCCAACCCACCCTCTGTCCACATACCTAGCCCACGCTTCAGCAGTTTGTCTGTGATGATGTCATGGAGAAGTTTTACTGCTCTCATCCCCTACACCAGCTATCTCATCACAGAAGCTATCAGTGTGATTTCCCCTATATAAACTCACACTAATTACTCTCAATTACCTTGTCCCTTATCAGCTGATTTTTCACCACCCATCAAATAGTTACCGTGCCACCTGCAGTCAGAGTTTACCTTTCCTTCATTCAGACTTGGCTCTCTAGAGACATTTTGTTGGCAAAAGTGAGAAAAATTGATCCAAATAAATAGCAGCTGTGAATGTGAAGTCAGTCCAACCCCCACGTTTCAGTGTGACATGAGACATGGAGCTAGCACAGCCAAGGCAGCACAGAATGTCTCAGTAGGGATGCACAACTGACCAGTTACTAAGAGCAGAAAGATAAATTTACTGTGCTTGTTATGTCCTTCAGTTACTCATTGCCAAGAGCAGAGCAAAAAACTACACATGAAATATCCAACCATCTTTTACTCCCAGGAACTCTTTCAGCAGCAGAGCTCAAATCTCAAATCCAATTTTCATAAAAGCTTTGCACAGATCATCTCTTTCTGGCTGGAATCATCATTAGTCTGGCAAGCCCTGCTCTTTGACAAGATCAATGTTTTAACCAGAATGGAAAGAGCTCTTACTTAATAAACGATGAAATGAAGCAGCACAAAAGCAAATGAATAAATACATGGAGAGATATGAGGAACAGCTGAGAGTGGGCAGAGCCTTCTGTCCCATCATGCCAGCCCACCGCAGGGCCACACCAACAGACCAGATATTAAAGACCATCCACTGCCAGACATATTCCAACAACATAAAAATCCCAGAAGAAATGCTCAGCCTTTCAAATGATGGTTTTATGAATGTCTGTAGCCCTTTTAATTAATTTCCACCAACAAAATGGAGTCAGGCTCCTCCAGTTTGCTATCACTCATTCCAAGCCCAACACCAGCAATCCAGATGTTCTCCAAGCTTCCTTTTTGGCAGCACAGCCTTGGATAAAAAGATTTTCCATCTCGGTAAGCTTGGTAAGCAAACAGAATTTCAGTTTCTACTCCAATACAACCGTATCACACAGCAGCATTTCGCAAATCAATAGCATCAGGACAAAACAAATAATTATGACCCGTGACTATGTGATTATCAGATATTTGATTCATTGTGCTGCTGCTACCACTGCTTATATGTCAGTCAATGAATTAGAGAGTTCTGATCACGAGTTTAGTATTTTAATAACAAAGCTTGTTGCAAAGCAAAGAGGGAAAAGCTCAGCGCTGTACTTTCTTAGCACTGCACCTTACTTTTGCCATGAGCAGAAATACAGACGGCCTTACCTTGATGTTGCAGGCTTGTTCCATCAGCCTCCTGGCGTTCTCCTCAGCTCTGTACCTCTTGGGCAACTGAACCCTGAAGAATTTTAAAGCTCCTTCAAAATCAGCTTGTAGAAGGTCTTCTTTGGAGGTCTGTAACCGAACACAGAGAACTACTCTATAAACACTGAGAACATGAAGTCATGCTGTTTCACCAGATTTGTCATGTACTGAATGTATTCCAAATCACTGATATTCACACTGGCTCAAAAGACATCACCTTTGCAATCAACTCTTTAATTCCTATCTCGTAAAACAAACCAGACCTTAAAACCTAGCTGAGGAAAATGCCATGCAGAGAGGTGCAGCCTATGGCACACATGAATGTATGCAGTCCTTCTGTACCTGCAGGGTAAGAAAGGGATTCTGGCAAAGCCTGTCAAGCTGCAGCTCAGCAAGTAAAAAACAACAAAAAGAAACAAGGGAATCTGTAATATTTTTTAGAGAGCTTCTCTTTGTAACAGTGCTGGCTTTTATCATGCTGCTCTAAAAAGACAATGTATATATGGATATATATGGTTACAGACATTAACAGCAGAAGCAGAAATGCATATGACTCATAGGAGGCACCAGCAAGTCCGTGTGCAGAAGTCTGTGACACCATTTCTCAAAGAACACCATGCCAGAGAACGCTTCCCATGTTTATTTCTATATCTGTCATAAGACTGTACTTCTTGCTGTGGTATCAAGCCTAACAGGTCAGAAATGTGAAACATTCTTCACTAATCCCATTCTGCTGCTGAGGAGGTAATATGATTCATTACTCAGGAACAAATTAATTCATTTTTGGAGCTGCAAGAACTACAGGACACGATCTTGCAGCTAAGCAGAAGCCTGCAGACAGCTCCCTTAAAAGGCTCACAGAGATCTGACATCCAGAGAACACAGCCAGGACGTCACCTCAAAATGGGAATTCTTTTCAAAGCAGAAGGAATAAAGAAAAGTGTGGCAATGTACAGCAGGGTGAGTCAGGCTGCACGCCCCAGTGCCACCACTGACACGTGTGGGGCAACACAGCCCCCTGTAAAGGCAAAGTGCTGGATGTGAACTCGGTACCACATGAGGATGAAACCTGCACTGTGCATGGTTATCTACGACTCCACATATTCCCAAAGATTATTATACTTCACGCCCTGCTGAGCACTTACTAATAGCTTCTGCTACATTAATCACACGGCAACAGTGAGAAAATACTAAGTGTAGCTGAAGTAGCTTTGGAGGATCTGTTTCCCTGCAACTGCGGGATTCATTTTTTAAACTTTGTCTTCAAACTGCTCAGAGTTCCCTCAAGATCTGTTGGATCCTCCCTTCCTTGGCAGACAGAAAGCTGCTGGGTCATCCCTGCAGGCGCACAAGAAGGGCTGCCATCAGGATGCTGATGAGCACTGCTCAGCTTTACAAACGAGCACATCCGCTTCTGCCCACAGCAATTTGGCAGGAGGGCTGCTTGGCCAAGGCAAGACCGATGCCGTGTTGACAGCAAGCTGCTGCTGAGGTATCCAATGAATCAGACCCACTTGTGAACACAGTTCTGGCCAAGGCATCCGCTTCCTCTTCTGAAGGCAGTTTTCCTTCTGGACCAGGTTTGCTAGAGTGATGTGCACTATGCCCCGCTGCAGATGAGCTCCTGTTGCGCACCCACAGAGCTGTGACAAAGCAGCTACAAGGCACAGCATCACAATGCCATGACAGAGCTCTGGACAGTGTTAGCTCGGCAGTGCTGGTCCATCATAGAGCTGTTAAGGCTGGAAAAGACCTCTAAGATCCTCAAGTCCAACCCCAGCCCAATGTGCCTGCTGCTTACGTCCCTCAGTGCCACATCTCCATGATTCTCCAACACCCCCAGGCACTCTGCAGGCAGCCTGTCCCAGGAAAAAAAGCAGTAAATGTCGGATAACCAGCTTACTTGAAAACAATCACCCTCCTCTCTGCGATGCTGACAGCTGTGATCACTGTATGGACCAAAAAGGTCTTCCTATTCCACTGCAGATCTGCCCTCTGTGGAGATGAGACCCCTGCTGTATTCTTGTCCCCACACCCCTGCAGCCCCTGCTGGCCTAGCCATAGCTCTGAGCAGCCTGCAGGGGCACAGGAGCAGCCTCTAAACCCCATTTTGCTGCTGTTATTGATTTCACACTGCAGAACTGCCAGCCAGGCTGACTGCCTTGCTTCCGACACAGTGGGAGGCTGTTTTCAATCACAGCTCCTGGACAGTTGCTCCTAGCACTAAACAAACACAGAGCACACTTCTTGTCAGAGTTTCACCATTTTAGTAGGTGCTGAGTGCCCTCATTTCAAGCAAACATTTTTCCCGGAGTGCCCGACTGCATGATTCTATCTGAAATGTGTATTTTGGTTTAGCTTTCTGAAAATTAACATCATGTATTTTGGGCTCTTGAATTTCTTTTTCTTTAAAAACAGAATCATAGGATGGCCTGGGTTA
This sequence comes from Centrocercus urophasianus, assembly GCF_019232065.1. NCBI lineage: Eukaryota > Metazoa > Chordata > Aves > Galliformes > Phasianidae > Centrocercus > Centrocercus urophasianus. The sequence continues at coordinate 3,265,822 of NW_024884733.1, read as the reverse complement.
GAAGGGACTCATGATTCAAGGATGATGAATCTCCAACCTCCCCATTTCATACCAGCCCAGGCTGCCTGGGGCCCCATCCAACCTGGCCTTCAACACCTCCAGGGATGGATGAGGCATCCACAGCCTCTCTGGGCAGCTGTTCCAGCACCTCACCACTCTCATAATAGAGAACTTAAACGTTAAAGATCAATACCTAAATTATCCCACCAAACCTCAGAGAAGAAGAGGCACCTACCGTTTATGTCTACAGCACTTCACTAAAATAAACAAATGTCAAAAAAGACAGAGGCAAATATGTCAGAACAACAAAGATGTGTAAAAATTCATACTTGGAGGTAGTTCTCCCCCGGTTCCCTTTGTATCACTGCTACAATGACTTTGCAACAGCCCTCAAACCAATTACTTTCACAACATTGTAGTTATGGAGAATGTTGAGGTCTGAGAAGCCTTTGGCCAATTAAAATCTGTAAAAAATAGAGTGAGCCATGGCAATGGGAACTATTGAAATTGAAAAATGATAACCTATCATACTACATATTTTGGTAGTATGAGTGGTGGAGCCCAGATGTTCAGCTCTCTGAACTTTGCTGTGTGTTTTTACTTCATCAAAATAGTCAGTTAATCAGAAAGCTATGAGTTTCACTATTAAAATGACAAGAAATCGAAGCAACCTTTTAAGATCAATTTTAAGTGGGCTATTTTGTGTATATATACATATATTTGTGTACATCATGCAAACAAATCTTTTCAGGTTCTAATTAAAAACAGGAAACAACAAAAACCAGTGTGCGTATAGAAGTACATATGTACGTGTATTTAGAAAGAGGGACGGATGGATGGATGCATATGCAGCACAAAGAAGTACACAGTGCTGTTGCTATTCAATGATTCACATTTTGTGATCTTAATCAATACATCACAAAGACATTCCAGTCCCCTCTGGCAGCTGTGTGACTGGCAGGGCTCTGTAAATGTGCTGGTTCATACCACTCAGCTCACGGATCTCACCAACAACTTCTTTCCCTCTGCCATCTGTAAGCCTAATGAGCCGCTAATTCCAGTTTGGCAGGTACATGGCATTGCTGTGCACCTGGGGACTCCAGGGCATTTCTTAATATTCGAGATGTAATTCTTAAATAATCATATTTGTGTTTAAAATACGTGCTAAGGAGACAGGCAGAAGAGGAGACTTGCTGAGAACAATGCACTTCTGAAGTCTCCGCTTGCCTTGTAGGTGTTGGTTCAGTGTCTCCTCAAGTGTCCTTCCCACATATTTCAGTATATTCACAAAACGGCCTTATATGGAACAGCTGAAATGAAGGACAAGCCCTTTTGCAGAAGTAGTTAAGGAAGCATTCAAGTCTACAGATGAAGTGCTGGGAATGTGCAGATGTTTGAAAAAGAAAAGCAGAAAATCTGAGCTCTTCTTTGTGACCAACTTAAGTAATGGTGTGTTTATTTTATTATTATTACCTCTCAAAATATAGAGGGAAATGTGATTAAGACAAAGGCTTGGTTTTTTTCTTTTCTTCAATTATTAATTTTGCATTCTCATTCCTCACTGACTGCACCAACTAAATCCCCTGATCCCAGCTGGGAGCTCAGAGAGCAGAAGGAATTTCCAACCAACCACACTGCATATCCTTGATTTAATTCTTCCTTTTTTATACAAACAGATTGAAAAATCCACTGTAATTTCTATAGAGTTAAGCATATATAGTGTATCTGTTTAGAATTTCCACAGAATGCCAGGGAGCATAAACCTGTTGTACAATCTAATGGGCATCAGTCAGGAAGAAGAGAACCAGTGGAAGGCAGAAGAGAACCCGGCTATACTCTACTCCACTATTATATTTGCTACCAATAAATCCAAAATGCTTTCAAGTGGCCCTACACTACTCTTTCAGACCATAATCTTTAATCTTTAACATACCCAAATGTGGTTTTAAGCTCTTGAAGAATGTGCAACGCACTGTGAAGGCATGGGAGCTCCTTCTACTCTGACTGCTCCTTCTCAATGTTGTATGTTGTTCTGTTTTGCTCCAAGCAGAGCTCCAGACGTCTGTCAGATGACCCCAAGAGGAGGACATGGAGCTGCTGAGGAGCACCAGGCAGTGCAGACCTGGAACCCAGTTCTGGGCACGTGTCCTGGCTCAAGAGACCTGGCATGCACCGCCAATACGAACCATCAATGGGCTCCTTCCATTGGCATCACTTCTATCCCCTTCTAGGATGTGAAAGCTATGCTGTCACAAATAACGTTTTTCATTAACACCTGTTATCTCTGTAAAACCCAAAACCTGAGTGGATAGGTGAAAGTTTCCAGAAGGCCTGGCTTTGTAGGCAATGGGCTCACGCTTCCCACTGCGTACACACAGTGCTGCACCTCTGCTCCAATGCCACTGGTGATTGCTGATCCAGACGACAGAAGGTAATGTTCCATCTGCCATCTAAAATACGGATGAATGTCAATCAAACCTCTTTAAGAGAACAGGCATCATTAGCATCGCTTTGTCCTTTTTATCCTCCATTTTTTAATAACCACGTCATTCAGCAAAGCTCATTGCCCAGGTGACTAAGTCCACCAATTTCCTGGTATTCCCCACCTGGAGGCTCATCTCCAAAGCCTGATGAATCAAGTGAAAAAGCCTAGTTGCTCTGTCTCATCACAGACCAATTCAGAACAACCTGGCAGCCTTCTCCCAGGAGATCAGCAGCACTGAGGCTACAGATTGGGGTAGGGCAGTGCTGAGGAGCACTAGGAGCTGTGCAGGCACAGTGCTCACACACAGCACCTTCAGCCATGCATTACAGCCAGCACTACACCCAGTTCTACAAGTGACTGCAGGCATACCCAGACTGCCCTTCACTTCACTAGCAATCTGTGAGTTTGTGAATACTGCATCTGTCACTTCACAACGCTTGCAAGGTGCAAGTAATCACCTTTCTTTCTTTTGATTATTTTTCATTACCCAAATGCTGAGCATCTTACACCACCAAGAACAGCACCCCTCATCCACGGGTACCGCAGAACACGCAGCGATGGCTCAGCAGCACGATGAAAATACACGACAGGTCACTCAACCACAGCGCAATATGGGGCTACGCAGGGCGTGGAAATAAGGCATGGGGCAGCAGCAGCTGCTTCTTCCCAGACATGACTCCCAAATAGCATTTTGGTGTGCCGTGCCACCCAACCCCAGGGCAGCAGCCAGAGCACATCCAAGGCAGGGACCAACTCCGCATCCTCTGCTGTTGTGTGGCTTTGGGTGTGTTTTGTGCAGCAGCAGTGATGATGAAAGTGCACTTTTCTGTGCCGTAAGGTGCCACACCAATTTCGGGCCATCTCACAGACAGACATCATTTGCTACGGCATATAAAAACAGCTTTAACAATTTATCTCCCAGATTGTTCCACACAAGCATTTTAAGCTTTATACTTAAATTCCCTCACCAAAACTAAACACAGAAACAGCAGAAAACTACAATACACCACATCTTGAATTGTTATCATTGCCTAAAATGCTTAAAACAAACCTCTGATGCTCCAAGAATCAAATTTGAGCTGCTGCAAATTAAAGCACTTTCCAGCAGCACCCGGGAGCAGACAGAGCATGGTTATTCTGAACCATTACAGAACTGAGAACAAAAGCATTCACCGCTTTAGGACATGTTTTATGGGAAGAGCCCTGGTTGTGACTGCAGGTATCATAGGGCATAGGGAAGAGTCACCACTCAGGAGCTGGACTGAGAGAAGCCAAGAGAAAAAAAACAAATAAGCGAGGTCTCCCACCTCCATCCAGTATAAAGAATCCTAGGGGAAGCAGGTTTGGGAGGGAAGATGGCAAATTCACAATGACTTAATTTGAAGAAAACGTGATCTCACCGCAAGCAGCCGAGGCACAAACAGGCGATGCCCCATCCCCAGAAGTTCCAGCACCCGACATGCATACTCATTCACCAGCTTGCTCCTCTCGTCATGCATGTCCTGGGACTTTTTGACAGGCGGGGTGAGCTTGGCAGCCGGAGTTTTGCAAGGTACCCCTTCTTCCATCAGCAGCAAGTAGTAAGTATCCAGAGTGAGAAGAACAGGCTTCTAACCCCAGTTTCCAGAAGTGCAATGAGAGGTGAGGTGAGCCAGCCCCGGCTCTCAGAAACCGGCTCAGATGGGCGTCTACAGCTCAGAGCAAGAAAAGCATCTTTGCTAAGAATCGAGGAAAAATATCATCCGCTGTGTTTGCTCAGGCTGAGTCCGGAGAGGATGTGAAAAACAAACCAAAGAAAACATGGATCTAAAATGTACCCAAAAGGCAGGAAAATGGCAGAAATCGAGTGCGGGAGAGCTCTGATGCAAGAAAGGAGAGGGAGAGCTCTCAGGGCTCAGTGTGTCTAAGGCTGTGCGTGCGAGCAGACAGCAGCAGCGATAAGAGCAATAAAGCCGGGGCAGTCCTGGAGCTGCAAAGAGAAAAGGATGAGCTCATTGCAAGCTCGGGCTGGTGACAAGCGTGGCGGCAGCTGCTGCTGCCTCTCGCTGTGCATTGGCAATGAAGGGATGGGGAGGAGGGGGCTGGGAGGGGGAATGAGCATGCAGTGTGCGTCTCGGGGGAGAATGCCGTAATAAGAAGCCAATAGTGAGCGGCGGGACGGATGGGCTCCCCTCCCCTCCACCTCCCATCAATCCCACTGTGACAGGCTCTGCTGCTGGATCCCAGGCTCACGTACACGAACGGCATCCTCGGTGGGTAGGGAGAAAGGAGACTGCCAGGCAGCACAGGGGCTGCTGGCTGACGTGCTGCTGGACAACGTAGGCACAAAGTGCACTACAGAGATGGGCAGGTAGGGCTGGAACCATCGTTCCTGCTGGACTGGTGAGGGGAAAGGACACCACAAGGGGCTGCTGGCGAGGGAAGGGCAGATGCCACAGATGCAGCCAGCTTTGCACGGCCTGTGCAGCGCTGAATGAAATAAGCAGCAATCACTTCGAGCCTTGCCTTCTCCAGAGGCATTTCTAAATCTAGAGAAGACAGGCAGGGAGGGGATGATGTCAGCATATGCTCTGAATCGACTAGAAATTAACTGCACATTTGTCAAGAAAGCAATGATGTCACAAATCCATGGTCCTGCACCTCCCCAGGAGCTCTGGCCATCTGCCTGGGGACAAGGCAGCACATCACTGCACTCGTAGGCCTGCATTCAGGCACAGTGCTTTGCTGCTGCTGCCCCTCTGTGCTGCCTAGCTATAAAATGGGCTCTGCAACAGAACAATGCATGTTTTCATCACAGAGCGGCACCCCATCAGAAAGAAATAAAAACATAACATACCACAATGAGCTCTAGACACCTAAACCACAGTAACTGAAACGATTCTGCACTGCATATTTAGATATAAAAATCATGTGTTTATCACATTCTGAAACATCACATTTAGGTAAAATAGTGACACAAAGTAAAAATCAGTAGCTTGGGGTTGCTGAATTGAAATAAGAAACATGGTCATGCGTAACTAAAATAGGAAAATTCATTTTAATTCACATTGAACAAGCATACATGAACTCAGCAAACAACAGAGAAAATGAGAGAAATAAATTCATTTAATTCAGTTTGATACACCACGCAAACTGAACTCTCAAATACAAGTAAATTGTCTTGGGTGAAAGGAAGTAAAGAATGATGAAAAGGATGTAAAAGGATGAAGAAAAGGACATAAATACCAAAAACTGCCCCACCCACTCTGGTCAGCCTGGCTCACGGTGACACATGAAGCAGGTGGAACACAGAGGGAAGCAGTAAGTCAGAGATGGCAGCTCACAACAACACGGGACTGAAGCCAACTAATGCACTTGCAAACCTCATGCAGTACTAAGCAAGCTGTTTGATAGAGGCTGTCCTCTCTCAGGCTGTGAAGCATGGCTTTGGAGATGCAGATCCCCCCAGAGGAACAGATGACAGCTGCAATGGTGATGACGACCATACTTCAGCCTGGCTGAGCTCAGGCATCTACTGTGGTGATGCTGAAGAGAAGCTACGTGGCACTGCAGGACACAATGGTGATGGCTGTCCTAAATGACCTTAGGGGTCTTCTCCAACCTTAATGATTCTATGAGCACCAACACGTTTCATTCTGGTTTAAGATTACAGTAACATTGTGATGGGGACTCCCCTATGCCTCTCAAACTCCTTCAGTGTGCAGTTCCAAAGACTCCAGCTTATCTTCTTGTTTAGTACTATGTGTGTAAGTCAGCACCGTAACTGACTGGTTATTCATCATTGGTTGAATTCTCACTAAACCATCTCTGCAGGGTGAAAGGGTTTAAAGAAAGGAAGGTAGCTTGAAAAAATCCGAAAAAAAATCAGACAAGTGTTTACACCTTGTTGAAACACACAGTGGTAAGCATGATATTCAGGAAGCATCAAGGTTCTATCCTCAATCAGAGACTGAAAACATGACTCAAAACATTAAAAAGGAAGAGATGAGAGCATTATATGGTGTGCTTTGGGAAACAAAGAGGAGACAGAAGCGACCAGAAGAGGCAGAGTCACTGGGGACCAGGCACAACCTGTGGGCAGAGCATGCAGAGCACTGGCCGTGTGAAAAGCCTCTCATTTCTCCTTGCAAAAATCAAACTTAACAAGATTTGGTTTACTATGGGTAAGATCCGGGCTTATGAATAATGGAATGAAGTGATTATTAAATAAAGTCTTCAATTCTAGAAAGTTATAATAGGATCCAGTAGTTAGAGGCTAAAACCAGATGAATTCAGGTTAGAAATAAGGTTCACACTTTCAGGAAGAAGGAAAATTAACTACAGGACAAGCATCCCAAGGGATGTGGTCTACTGCCATCATTACAGTTTTTCCATCAGCCCTGGATTTCTTCTTTAAAAAACAGGTTTTAGAAACCCTGAGAAGTTTCAAGGCTTCCTAAAAAACCTGAACTGCCAGCTAAAATCCATCACTCATTGTTTATTACAGAGCATAACAGCGACCTGTCATTAGATCTGCAGTTTGAAACTTTTTATACTCCGTACCATTCTCAGATCTTTCTACATCCTAACTGAACACTGCATCTTACTTCTATTTGTCTGATGCAGAATTGTGGTTTGTCCTTCATGCAGACCTCGCTGCTCTCATCCATGCCTTTGGCACTGCTCTCAGCCCTGCCGTTAGCTTGCTGCCCTGGGTTGTTCTGAAAGTCCTGGCTGAAGCCAACATAAAACCTGGAAACAGCCCAGAAGACAGTAACTGGCACACTAAGAAGAATGCCTCAGGGTAAGCACACATTACTTGAGCTTTGACTTCCAAGTTGGAGACTGTGTTTTTTGAAGTATGGTTACATTCTTTTCCTGGCCATGAAATACCTGCTCACGTGGCAATGCTGCCATTAGGTCAGCTCAGACACAGACAGCAGAGGCCCACTGAACTCTGACGAATTGGCTCGTGGAAAAATGGTCCTTATGCAAAGCAAACCGTATGGAATCTGAGCTACGTATACAGAGATGTAGGCACTGAGAAAATACATAGAGAAGGCTCATGAGACTCCAAGGAGAATGATGGGTTTATATTTATCCTTTTATGATGGTTCAAGCAGGAGCTTTGTGCTTCTTGCAATGTTTTCTACAGAGAAAAACTACGTGCCAACATGGTTATTGCAGCTCTGCCTTAATATGTTGCCAGGAGCGCCCAGTGCCCAAACACAAACGTGTTGGTTTTAACAGCATTCTCCCCTGCATACTTAAGAAGACATGACAATTTGCTGTAAAAAGCAGTGACTTGCCCAGCTCCCATCATTTTAAAATTACAGCCCTATGTATGCGGCGAGGATTTCTTTCTCCCTTTCTGCACCCTCTCCCTGCCCACACATTCTCCCAGCCCTGTGCCCTCCTTCTATCCCTGCCCTTCTGCAGGAGCCCTGCTGGCCTTACCTCCCATCCTGTGCTTTGTGTCCACAAGAATATCAATTTTTTATGATAATGGGGCATGCTACTGAAAGGTCAGTGCTGAGATAAACCGGACATTTCCGTAAACGCTACATCAGCTGCTAACTGATCAATGCCTATGTATGATAGCATCTCTCTTTTACATGTCAACTATCCATAAAAAAAAGGGAACTGGATCGTCTTCAACATCGCAGTGGAAAAATAACTGGCTTTGAAAAGCTAAATAGAATCTAAAGCTCGAAGAACAAAAAAGAAAGCTCTCTTTCAAGTTCTTCTCTGCAAAAGGATAAGACAAACCCTGCAGCAGAACACATCTGAAAAGCCATATGAAATGCATCGTGCCCGCAATGAGTGCTTCACCTCTTACCTTATCAGAAATTACTTTGTCGTGCCTGTTTTTCAGGTCTAGTTGCAACAGAATAATCTGAATTTACTGAAGCTTACATCTCTTAACATGATCAGAGAGAACACGACAAAGCAATTACTTCTCAGAGCAGATTCCAACCCTGTGCCAGGGTCTGTGCTGGTTAACCTGTTCTTAGATGGCTTAGAAAAGAGGATGAGTCACAAGGTGACAATGTTGGCAAATGCTACTGAATTATTCAGGGTTTACAGTAAAGAACTGAAGAAGGACTGTAAGAGTCTGAGTGACTGTGCAATAGTACAGTAAATGAAAATTCAGTGTACATAAGAGTAAACTGCAGCAAATGGGAAAAAAAATCTATCATTTTTACATATAAGTGACAGCTGACAACTGCCACTCAGAATGAATCTTGGCATTACCATGGACGGTTCAATGAAAATAGCACAGCTGACGTCAACAAAATAAGTCAAATGGTAGGAATTAATAGGAAAGTAAAGGTAATTTAAACTGAGGATGCCATTATTCTGCAATACAACTCCACAACATCTTCAACATTATGCACTAGTCTGGTACTCCGACCTCAAAAAGGAAATAACAGAGACCAAGAAATATATAATGAGGAAATAAGGCCCATCAGAAGCTTCCAGGTGAGGAGATAAAAAAATAGATTCAAATGATCAAGCTGTAAAATAGATGACTGATGAGGAATACAGCAGACCTGTAAAATCGTGAGCGGCCTGGAGAAAGTGAAGAGGTACAAAACCCCCTTCAGCCCCACTTTTTAAACTCTAATGAGAGAGAGCAAGGGGTAATATCAGCAGTGGATGTGTGTTGGGGGATAAAGGCAGCTTCATCTTAAGGGATGTGACAATGGTCATTTTGGCTTACACTGCAAACCGCAGAGCTCCCTGAAGAATGAGGTACAGAAGAATGAGGTACAGCTCATCCATAAGCAACAGAATCCAAGGCCTGTGAGAATCAATCACTGCTCTGTCAATCTCTGCTACATCCACTTCTCACGAGGATATATATCACAGAATCACAGAATCACAGAATCACAGAATCACAGAATCACCCGGGTTGGAAGGGACCTCAAGGATCATGTAGTTCCAACCCCCCTGCCTAGCAGGGCCACCAAACACACACATTCAGATCAGGTTGCCCAGGACCCCGTCCAACCTGGCCTTAAACACATCCAAGGACGGGGCATCCACAACCTCCCTGGGCAGCCCGTTCCAGGGCCTAACCACTCTCCTTGTATAGAACTTCCCCCTAACATCCAACCTAAATCTTCTCTCCTTCAACTTGGATCCATTTCCCCTAGTCCTGCTGTTGTCAGCCCTTTTGAAGAGTTTACTCCCCTCCTGGGTGTAGGTTCCCTTCAGGTATTGATAGGCTGCAATGAGGTCACCCCGCAACCTTCTCTTCTCCAGGCTGAACAAGCCCAACTCCCTCAGCCTGTCCTCATAGGGGAGGTGCTCCAGCCCCCTGATCATCTTAGTCGCCCTCCTCTGGACCCTTTCCAAAATCTCAATGTCTTTCTTGTACTGAGGGCTCCACACCTGGACACAGTACTCCAGATGGGGCCTCACAAGAGCCGAGTAGAGAGGGACAATCACCTCCCTGTCCCTGCTGACCACCCCTCTCCTGATGGAGCCCAGGATCCCATTTGCCTTTCGAGCTGCCAGAGCGCACTGCTGGCTCATGTTCAGTCTCTCGTCCATCAGGACCCCCAGGTCCTTCTCTGCCGAGCTGCTCTCAAGGACCACTCCTCCCAGCCTGTACGGGTGCCTGGGGTTCTTCCGGCCCAAATGCAAAACCTTGCACTTTGCCGTGTTGAACCTCATTAGGTTCACCCGAGCCCAGCCCTCCAGCCTGTCGAGGTCCCTCTGAATGGCATCCCTTCCTTCCACCGTATCAACCGCACCACTCAGCTTGGTGTCATCAGCAAACTTGCTGAGGGTGCACTCAATTCCCTCATCGATGTCATTAATAAAGATGTTAAAGAGCACCGGTCCCAAGACAGACCCTTGGGGGACACCACTTGTTACCGGCCTCCACCTGGACATAGAGCCATTGACCACCACCCTCTGTCTGCGGCCTTTCAACCAATTGCTTATCCATCGGGTCGTCCACCCATCAAATCCACTTCCCTCCAATTTGGAGATGAGGATGTGGTGGGGGACCATGTCAAAGGCCTTGCTCAGGTCCAGGTAAATGACATCGGTCGCCTTCCCTTCGTCCACCAATGCCGTCACTCCATCATAGAAGGCCACAAGATCAGTTAGGCATGACCTTCCTTTGGTGAAGCCGTGCTGGCTGTCTCGGATCACATGCTCATTCTTTATGTGATCGAGCATGTTGTCCAGGAGGATCTGTTCCATGATCTTCCCAGGCACGGAGGTGAGACTCACCGGCCTGTAGTTCCCCGGGTCCTCCCTGCTCCCCTTCTTGTATATGGGAGTGACGTGACCCTTCCTCCAGTCATCCGGGACCTCACCTGACAGCCACGACTTCTCAAATATGATGGAGAGCGGCTCGGCAACCACCTCATATATATATTTATTTGTTTGTTTGTTTGTTTATTTATATATAAAGATATAAAGCTATATCTTTAATGCTGAGCAAAATCTCAGATGTCATTTTTAAGTTCTGTGTTGGCACAAGTGGTAATTTAGGAGGTAAACAATGGACAAAACCCAAGACAGGTTAGGTGCAAGTAGAACACAGAAGCAATTCTTTGGCCCAGAAGGTCCTTTTCAGTCCACATATAGGATAACTAAAAAAAAAAAAAAAAATTCTCCTATGCTAGAACAAATTTGACTTTTTATCTTCTTTTTAATATAGGGAGTACCAGTATCAACTACTAAATTGATAGCATCATCTGCTGTGACTGTCTCTGTAGCTGGTGCTCTCTTTTATATAGGACACATACTGACACAAACAACGTTGAGATGGAAAGATGGAAGCAGAAACAATGAGGAACCACAAAACTGTTGTGTTTGTATTATACACTGTTATTATTTCATATGTGCAATGAAAAGCAGTTTAAGAACTCGGAGCAGCCATTAGAAATGCTGCTTACATTTGGCTGAGTGTAACAAACAATATACTTAAGTACTGACTTGTAGATAATAGGGTACTGAAGTGAATCTCTGCTAAAGCAGCTCCCTGCAGTAGATGGCACAGAAAGCATCCAGTTGGGTCCTGAATATCTCCACAGAAGGAGACTCCAGAACCTCTCTGGGCAGCCTGTTCCAGTGCTCTGCCACCCTCACAGTAAAGAGGTTCTCATGTTTTTATGGAACTTCCCATGTTCCAGTTTGTGCCCACAGCCCCTTGTCTGCTGCAGGGCACCACTGAAAAGGCCCCATCTTCTTGACTCCTGCCCTTCAGATATTGAACGGCATTTATACAATCCACTCTCAGTCTTCTTTTCTCCAGGCTATTTTCCAACAAAGAAACTAACCAGCTGATGATAAATAAGATCTGAAAATATGCTGGAACTGGAATGGTTCATTTTCCTCTAACAGCCCTACCAAGGATTTTAAGTGAAAATATCAGTGCAACGTTGCTTGCAGATCTGTCTGAACCACGCTTTTCTCAGCTGCCTCTTTCAGAACTGGGTTCTTCTCCCACCTCAGTGCTTTGTTGTTATCTGATGCTCAGAAGAAGAAAAGCGAGCAACGTCTGCGCCACCAGCGCAGCTCAGTGAATGTTAATTCAGGTGCAGTCTCAACGTGATGTAACCCAGTGATTAATGCCAAGCTGTAAAATGCTGCCACCAGCTGGATGGAGAGGCCGACAGCGTGCTGATAAGCAGCACGTATTGGAAAGCAGAACACTGGGATGCTACAGCAAATAAAAGCTGTTTTGCAGTCGATAAATCAGACTAATGCCCTGCCACAAAGGGCGGCCTCCACTGCTAAGGAGCTTTAATCCACACTGTTGCATACTCAGAAGGTGGGAGGAGGAAAGGGAAAGGACAGCCCTCGTGCCTCAAACATATGTTCATTTTCTGAAGAGCACAGCACTGAGATATCACAGGTCACTGGTCACAGAAGCAGCACTGCTGCTTCCTAACCAGTAGTCACTCACCTTAAGCACGAGCAGCTGGCTGGAATAGTGAGAAACTGCAGTGAGACGGGAGGAGCTCAAGAGAAAAGCTTTCTGTTGCTATTTAATGGGGGACTGAGGGGCACACACTTTACAAAAATGCAAGAAAAATGGCATTTACAGAATGAAGACTCATATTCCACTGTTGGATGATCTCCTCCTCCAAACTAAATCCAAGAGGTTGATGATGAGAAAACAATAAAACAAATGTTTTAAGACAGAACAAAACCTAGGAATTATGAGGGTGGACGGTGATAGGACAAGGGGGAACAGTTTTAAACTCAGACAGGGGAGGTTTAGGTTAGATATTAAGAGGAAGCTTTTCACATAGGGTAGTGACGCACAGGAACAGGTTGCCCAAGGAGGTTGTGGATGCCCCATCCCTGCAGGCATGCAAGGCCAGGCTGGATGTGGCTCTGGGCCGCCTGCTCTGGGGTTGGCAATCCCACACATAGCAGGGGGTTGGATCTAGATGATCGTTGTGTTTATTTTCAACCCCCAGGCCATTCTACGATTCTATGAATTGCTTCCATTCACTTCAGAACCAGCAACAGGCACAGCCTTATAACCTCACAGCTTTCAGAGCTCTTTCTCTGCAGAATTCCTGTTCACTTTTTGCCATTTACAACAACCTGTGGACTAAAACATATCACCTCTAATGACTGTAAGAGGTTATGAACACATCTGAATAGGAAAAAAATATTTCAGGACTCCAAGTTTTCCTTCATAAAAGAACAGCAACCCACGCTTGCAATCCAATCATAACATGCTAATTTGATGACATACAATCACCAGCCCTGTGACGGTACCACTACGGAAATATGCTCTGATGTGAGTGTTCCTGATTTAGAAACTGATCCTACTTTCTGTATCTTCTTTGTAGCTGGTACTGGCTGTGGTATAGCAACATCTATGGGGGATAATGCCTCCCTTTCCACTAAGAGCCAGTGACTGATGGAGCAAGCAGCAGATACAGCACCCTGTGTAAGTATTAGATCTGCTATGTGCAGAATTAAAATCAACTTGCAAACTCTTCAGATCATAAAATAGTCACAACAAAACTGACAACACACTTCCTTGAATTCTCCTCTCCTGGAATGGCCAAAGAGAAATGATCAATTGGAAATACAGTGTGTTGTGGAATATATATATACAAGGAAAGAACTGAGTATTTTCTGTTAAAAGAAACTGGGGTAATTTTCTGGCATTACAAAATTCCTATTCACCATTCCAAGCCTTATCATGTTTCCTGAAGAGTTGTTACGTTGCTAACCTCAGTTCAACTGTCTCCAACAGCAGCAGCAGGAAACACAAGGAAAACAGACCGCTGGGTGTATACTCATGGTCTCCAAGCCAGACCACAGAACTACGTGGAACTGAATTCTAATTTCCTGAAAGCCTTGCCAGCCATTTTCAGCTGAACACAAGCACTCCTCCTTTTCCTTTTCCTCAGCTGAAGATCCATACACTGGTACCTCTCCCTGTTTCCAGGTTCTGATCCCAACTGGCTGCCACTTGGAGGCTTGGTCTTACCTCTTCACTGTCTCTCATGTCATCACCTGCTAAGCTGCCCTTTAACCATGTGGGCTATAAAAAGCAGAAAACAGAAGCACCTCCATGGTTGCAAACAAGTTACAAAACAGACAGAAAAGAGTGCACACTCCTCTCAACCCCACCTTTCTTTTTCTTGAACGTACAAATTTAGATTCCTGTGTGGGAGCACTTCCCTGGAAACATACATTAACCAACTTTTCTGCTTATAGGCTGGTTCATTTAATACGTATACTCACACTGAAAATGACACCCCACTTAATGCTGACTGTGTGAGTACAACACAAGTTACTTGGGACACATCCCAACTATATCCCATAAAGCTACCTGCTGTCTTATACTTACCTGTACTCCTCTACTTAGCTTATTCTCCCCCAAGTGATTGCCTGTGCCCTGAAATTTGCAGTGCAGCACCAACACATATAGACAGACAGACAGATATGGATGCACACAGATATATTCCTACTGTGGAGCATTTGTGCTGTAGGACTGTGTGCTGCAGAAGTTGAGATCCTGAAAATTGCTCTTTAGTGAAGAGCTCAACTGGGAGCTGTTTGTCTTTTTGAGGAAAATGAGGAAGAACTGGAAAAATATACAGGAGGACCAGCAACAGGTGAATGACACTGTCTGCATCCACATCACGGGGCTGCTGTGTCAGTACTGGCAGACTGCTCTACCCTGAGCTTTGGACCAAATCATTTGAATTCTAAGGTGGAATTTCTAATTGTGTATCATATGCCCATGTAAGGGCTGGATGTGCACTAAAGCCAACTTGTGAAGGTTGATACAAGTTCATTTTGAGCGGTCTCACTAGCATCAGAAAGGCCAATGGTTCATCCACAGGTGGGTTTTTCCTGTGTGTGGTTCTTTGCTTCAGGTAAGCTCTGAGTCTAAACCAAAGATAGAAGCTACTCATTCCATAAAAAAACTTCCACTCCTCTCAGCATTACAAATACATTTGACACCAAATAACTTTCCATCACATTTCTCGAGTATTTATATGTAAGAACCCAGCTATAAAATAAATATGCTGGGAGGTGAATCAGCATTGTTTTCTAAATAGTCTCATATGAGACACATAAGTGCTAAGACAGCACTCCTTGTACCAGGAACTTTACAATATGATTAAGTTTAGTTTAAAAAGGAAAAACAAATCTACCATAACTGTAGTTTTGAAGACAGTTCTACTTCAGCGCATACTTTTCCTCTACTCTCTCTCCCAGAAGTCTCACCACGATCACCCCTTCATTACAAGACATTCAAACACTCCATACAATTGAATAAGAAAAGCTTCTGATCAATGACTTACCTTCAAGAGAGCCAGGGCTACGTGAAAGATTATGTTCATACCCTGAAAAATAAGAAGAAAGAGACTTCAATCATTGCCAGTATACAAATCTCTTTTCTCTGCTACTTATCACCACATAGCATCTTAACGAGATGCCATAAATCCCAAGGGAACGCTTCTCTTTTCCCTGCTACACTTCAAAGCTCATCATTAAAGTTCCAAGGCTCAGCTCTCAAACTCCTGGCTGGGGAAGATGAAGGCTCTTTGGAGCTCTGGAATCTCGCTGAGCAATTAGCCAGGTGTTTTGCATGTCACAGGACACCTCTCCAGCTCTCTGCTACCTGCCAACGCTATTTCTCATCAGCAGTGCAGAATACTGTACCAAGCAGCCCTTCAGGAAAGTGTCATAAATATTCGAATTGGCAAGACTTTTCCCAGTAACTGAGAGCTGTTATCAATCACTTATTACTGTCACTGTAATTCGTTGTGAGATAACAGCAGAACTTTGGAGGAGGGAGCCGCCTTCAAGGAATTTCTGCTTCTGCAATGGAGTATTTGTCCAAGTCTCCTCCTAAAAGCATTGTGACTACACTCCTATCAAAATTAGACTTTATAAAAATGTGCAGAGACTTTGGAGGCATTCCTGGGAACAAACTGTATTTTTTTCCTATAGGTAGTGCAATGCCTTCAAGGGATGTTACCATTAATTAGTCTCGGAAATGCTACTACATTAGACACACTGAATATTGCAACGCTGAATGAATTACTGTGCAGCCATCATGATGACAGACTGCCTTTTTCCACTAGAGGTCACAATTGCAGTAGGCCTGAGCCAAAAAGCATCAACAGGAAACCCTTTTTCCAAAAGTGATAACAGAGATTTCAAATACAGTCGTTATTTTGCTCCTCACACTTCGTTTTAACAAGAAAAAGGTCTGCCTGTGAGTTTCAGTCATGACACTCAATCCCAGAACACCTACAGCCATTCTTTCAGTGGACGGCACTCCCAGCTATATTCCAAACACCCACCCGAGGCCAGTGCCCCACTGCATGCAGCCATGACACATGAACAGCAATGAGCTCCTAGCAGAGTGGGTTGGATAAGAATATGCAATCTGTGAGAGTCACAACCACAAGCCATCACAGAGCCCTTAGCTTATGGATAAGAGTAATATGTGCAGTTGTTGGATTACCAAAGAATAGGCACGTTACAGCAGAGGCCCTGCCTGACACACCAGCACGCTAAAACCAGAAGGCCAAAGGGACTGAAGGTACACAGCACAGCCCTTAGCAGCACCCCATCCAGTCCTGAGCACAGAAAGCAACCCTCCCCTTGCCTCCAAAGAAGAGGCAACTCCCAACTCAAGGTGACATTTTGGAACAGATGCAGCAAGTGCTGCAGGCGAGGGCAGTCCCATGGCGCCCAGGTTGGGCTGCCTGCACCTGAGGAGTAATGGCCAAACACCAGTGGCAGCTGGGAGAAATAGAGGTGGCCCCTGGCAGCCTTCAGGCAAGCATCCAGCACCCACGTGCTGGACTGGCAGCAAGATGCTTTACATTTCCAGTGTGATGCCTTACCCACCTGGTTTAGTAACTCACAACCACTGACTCAAACCACAGACTCGAATGCCTCCTCCTAGTGCAAGAAAGACTGTTCTGACACTGCCTCCTTTTTCATAACTGTTCAACTCGGCTATCTCAGCTCATTTTTTCCAGTCTCTTATTTAAAATCCTCCTTCATTTACAACACGCTGATTTATAAGATTCAGCTTAAACTCCTCCATCTATTTTAGAAGCAGAAGAACCAAAAATACCAGTGCGTACCAGACATATAAATCATTGCTAGCAGTATCCCTCCAGCAATTTTATAATGAAAACATGGAAGTACATGCAAATCACCACAAAGGAAAGAGGAGAGAGCCCATATTAAATAAGCTTTAGATAATGACTTTTTAAAACCAAAGGTCATCATTTTAACAGTGCATTTTGAAATAGCCGCCTTAATATGCAGAACTCAATACTGAAGTGTCCTTGCAAACACGAAAGCTGTCAATAATTACCTAAGTGCTTGTTTGACATATAACAGCCAAAGTGAAAAATATTCACTATTCTAGACAAGAGCTGCTCTCAGAGCACAGGAATGGTGAGGGGCTTATCGTGCCCTATTGCTTCTCATGCAGCCATTCCGTTTTTCAACCGAAGAAGCTTTGCTGGGCAAACAAAGGAGGGTGTGCAGACTGCACAGCTTTCAGACAGGAAGCCCAGGGGCAGAGATCCCAGAAGGAAGGCATGTAGATGTGCTCCTCTGCAGAGCTTGCAGCGACCTGAAGAACTAGCAGCTCCTATAACAGCCTGTCTAGAGGCTTATCTGTCTAGCTGAGTGTCTGCACAGTATCTTCCTGCTTCCATCAGGTGTTACTGAAGAACCCTTTAAGCTCGCACACAGGCCTCGAGCACTCTAACAGACCTCGTTAAGCTCAGGAGCTAGCTCTTCTAGAGAGAGATGCTCACAGTTCCTCAACCCTGAGCAGCCAGAAGCACTCCTCCAGGAGCCCTCAGCTTGACTCTCTCTGCTCTCCAAAACAAGCTGGCTTCCAAAAAGGCCTGATAAGAAGATGGGGAACCAGGAGCAACAAACAGATGATGGTGAAGGTCATAAACTGACAGAATCACAGAACGGCCTGGGTTGGAAAGGACCACGATGATCATCTAGTTTCAACCGCCCTGCTATGTGCAGGGTCGCCAACCACGGGACAGGCTGCCCAGAGCCACATCCAGCCTGGCCTTCAAGTCCTCTGAAAGTGATTTTATTTAGTGAGATCTCTGTGGTAGAAAGGCTGCTTCTGTCCTCCCTTATAAGTGAGGAGATGTATCTGTGTACATCCAGCAAACCTGCCAGGAGACAGGAACAAAGGGAGCTGAAGGAGGGAGCAGCAAACACATTTTGGCAACTGACAAAGCTCTCCAGCACACTGGGGGAAGACAGAAGAGTCAGGTCATACAGTTTAATCCTGTATCTGGACAACATTTCCATATGGGATTCCCTTGGGATTTCTCTCTCATCTTAAATCCTGTCTTAGAAGACAGTAGCCTCGCAGGAAGGCAGGCTACATTACATACCAGCATCCAACCCAGACCACGACAGACCTTACTCTGGTTACAAGGCAGCACCTATACATCATTTCCATAAGTAAGAGAAATGAATCTCTTCAAGAAGCACACAAGCAATTCATCTGAGTGTCCTTATCTTTGCTCCTAGATTTAGGCAACGTGCAGGGGAAAGCAGTGAAGACATTGATATAACATTCTCCAAAGTTCAGCACGAGGTGAAGAAGAATGTGTGAGCACATGCTTAAGGCTGGAGGAATCTGAAGACTAATGTGACATTCCATCAAGAACCAGTTAACCTGCTCCAGTCTTATAAGTGCATTTTCCTTTCTTTAAGGAGAGATTAGCTATTTCACTGAAGTTAATTTGACATTGTTTCATCATTTGAAAGTGTTTCATAATTATGTGTTCAATTGCATACTCCTTCAAAAGAGCTGTAGAGGGTAATTGGGGTTACAGACTCAAAAGGAGAATTAAAATTCTATTTATGTTTTGGATTGCTTCCAGCAAAACATTTGTTTGGCATCTGTAACATGCTGTGAATACACAACAAACTTCAGGAATGTCACAAAATATATTTACTTTGCTGACACCATAAAATATGCTCTGAAGCCCAAATTTCTCTTTTTAAGTAACGCAGGCTTGGAGCACGCTCTGCAGAGATATGCACATTAATTTGAACCTTCTACTCAGATGCACAGCTTGTGCTTTTGTTCTAGTTCAGTGACAACGAAGGAAATGAAAAGCTAACTCATTGAAATAAGGCACAGAACAAAAGGAACAGTTCTATTTACCAGTATTTGCTGCACTTGCACACAGCACATACACATGTGTACATCTGTGTTCGGTCATGGCTACTCGCCCCGGTGACTGAATGCCATTTGAATTATTGCCTCTTGTTAGCCCAGCACATCACAGGCACACATGAAACGAATTGCTGGATTCCATTGGAAAAATAGTTTGTAATTCTTGCTCTAGAAGGCCAAAAGAAACTTGATCTTCAAATTCTGGTTGACTCCATAGAAGTAAAAGCTACAAAACCATGATCTCAGTAATGTGGATAAGAGCAAGCTTTGTATTAGAAATGGATACACCTTTCTTCCTAAGCAGTCATCTTGGAGAAAAACAAAATGCAAAGAGATCTTACTGCCAAGTATGAGGTATAGATGACATCTCAAACTGGTTTTCCCCCAGTGCATCCACATGTATTGCTCCTACAATAACTAACAGCAGAAAATGCTATAAACACACAAAAGAAGGAAAGAAAGTACAGAATTCTTCATCCTGATGCTATAAATGCTGTGAATAACACATACACCCAATTAAAACCAGTTGAATGAACTATCAGATAAGCAGGCACCATGGAGGTAACAAAAACGGTGTCTTGAGATTCAGTACTCATTGTGCCACTTTTCTGTATGGTACTGCATGAAATGGCACATGATAAATATTACCAGACAACCATGAAAGTAAGATCTTGCCTGAAACAGTGTTTGGTTGGTTGCTTTTAAAAGAAATGAATGTGATTCCAGAGTGCTAGTAAATATTTAGATGCTTTGTGTGACTTTCACCTCATTTAATGCTAAGATATTGCAATAGCTGGATGGAGTCTATGGTGCTACAAGATTAGCCCTTTTTCTATCAAGTTTCTGTGATTGCTTTCAAAGTATAAAAATCATAGCCCCAGGATTTTAAGGCATTTTCCCATGCCCAACTGCTCCCTGGTTTCTGGTGTTTCTGCAGTGGTGTGCTCTTAACCCACCAGCAGCTGGTTACCGGCTGGCAGCATGCCTTCTGTTTGCTTGACCAAGCCATTTACTAACATCACCTTCTCACTCCTTGTTTTCAGAGGCTTAAACTAGAGGACTTTCTCTCCAAATCTGAAAGTATGGGGACAAAAAAATGAGGGCTGAGTCCACATCAAGGGCATACAAGGAGGCTGAGGGAGCTGGGCTTGTTCAGCCTGGAGAAAAGAAGGTTGCGCGGTGACCTCAGTGCAGCCTTTCAGTACCTCAAGGGAGCCTACAAGCAGGAGGGGAATCAATTCATTGAAAGGGTTGATAACAGCAGGACAAGGGAAAATGGTTTTAAGTTGAAAAAATATTTAGGTTGGATGTCAGGGGCAAGTTGTTTGCTGTGAGAGTGGTGAGGTGCTGGAACAGCTGCCCAGAGAGGCTGTGGATGCCCCGGCCATCCCTGGAGGTGTTCAAGGCCAGGTTGGATGGGCCCCAGGCAGCCTGGGCTGGTATGAAATGTGGAGGTTGGTGGCGCTGCATGCGGCAGGGGAGGGTTGGAGCTTCATGATCTTTGAGGTCTCTTTCAACCCGGGCTATTCTAGGATTCTATGATATGATTCTATGATAGAGTCCTCAGATCTCTGCAGACAGATCCTCCAACTCCCCATGGAAACTGGGAATGGCCATCAGAACATACTAAGAGGAGAAGGAATCTTCCAGACCCCAATTTTCTTGAGAGGAGATGAAGCACAGGATTTGAGACATCACAGATGTGTGCCCTTCCCCTCTGCATGTTCCCTCAGTCACAGCACACAGGGGAAAATGCATGCCCATGTTAAACCTTCCTCCATTCCATCTGATCTCTTTCTGAACATCCGTTCTTCATGCTGTCTCTATCACAGCACAGCCCTGGCACTGGCTTTGTCACACCTTCACCTTCATCATCCCTTGAATACAACGTTTACTTGTTGATTTAATGTATTTCACCAGAAATTCAGCAGGCCCTCAGTTTCCAAGCACGAAATGACGGAAAATGTTTTGGCAGAGGCAGGCTGCACCACCCTCTCTTTTAAAAACAGCCTCCAAATTAGCTCAGCTTCCTGGATTTGTTCATGGAATATCACTCTCTGCTGTTTGTTATCCCTCCCTTCAGTTATTTCTGAAGCATTTTTCAGCAAGCCAAGACTGTAATATGCTGCTATCCCACTACAGCAGATGGCACTGGTGTTAAGTAAGCATTATGGAAATTTACTGTATTCCTAGAAAAATCAACCAAGTGAACATCAACTAGTAAGTTGCTAAATTACTTCAGAGGCACTGGGGAAAGTGATTCAGAGACATACTGTGATATGGCATTAGCTGCCTCTTCCTGCTAAGGCACAAGCAAGTCGCTCTCTTGGATCCCTGTCTCCACAAACTTCTCACCTGTATCTCAAAACATTTTCCAAAGCAGAAATAGGCTCAGTGTTACAGGACCACAACATTTATCAACATCACCAAAAAGGTACCTTCTGTTCACAGAAGTTATCTTGAATTGCAGATTGCTGTGAAATCGTTTTTCCTTTGCTCACGCTGGGTGTTTATCACCAGCCTTCTCATAATTGGGGATAAACAAGCTGCAGCTATGAATAGAAGACATGTACATTATGGATGTCACAGGAACAGCTGGACAACATAGTGTAAAGCGTTATATTAAACCTGGAGGCTCACCAAGAACCTCTTGAATGTGCTCTATTAAAATACTCCCCTCAATTCAAGCTGGAATTCTTACAAGTTCTCCATAGCTTTAAAAGTGAATAGAGCATTTTGCATGCTGCATCCCCGAGGCAATACAGAACACACTGTTACATGCCTCCAATGTTTCTGCTCTTGATCAGAATTTTATATCCAAACACCTAAGGCTTCTTACAACCTTCAGTTAGAAAATAACTTGCAATTCTTTATTATAACCTGGACATTTTAAACACACGCATACAAAAACTTTGGCGAGTTCCTCATCCATAAAACACAATCAAATACTACATTCATTCCAAATTATTTTCAGTTTTATTTCTGTTCTAGTACTGGAAAAAAGCCACAGTGCTGTACAGCTGTAGTCATCACACAAATTAAGCTAAAATTCCTTTTAGTGTGGATTTATGCAAGTCATCTAAATAATAAAAGCAAAATATCCACTGTACTCCAGACCTCAGGCTTTTGCAGTGAAGGTGATGATGACTGATCTATCAGCAGATGCTTCTCGATGCAGAAAAGTCTCAATTGTTCTCTCAATAATTGACATAAAATTCTGTATCTTTCTATAGTGTATGTATTACCCTAACTGCCTACCACTGCTTTGCCTCACTATGTTTAAAGGAACATCTATTTCAGGAGACAAGAGACTGCACATACTATATTCATGCATACATGTCACACTTTGAATTAAGGATGCTGCATGAACGTCACAATTCTTTTGTGAAAATATTGCTGGCAGCAGCCTTGTGATGATAATTTCAGAGTCTAAACCTGATGAGCACCATTTAAAAACAACAGACTTTTATACAAAAACTCGTGCCTTACTGTGTGGAAGGCCTCAAGCCACCGAACAATCCATGCCTACTTTCTTCCTCAGAATAGCAAGCATCAAATGCACAAATCAGTGCCATACAATGCACGCGTGTTGAGATCCCTTCCACCCACAGCCTGAGACACAACCTATTATCTTTCTTAAACCAATTAGGATCTAGCTGGAACAAGCTCAGAAGGAAAGCCTTCCCATCCTTTTTAGATGAAAGTGCAGTGGCTACAGAGACCTCAGGAAGGAGGCTGAGCTCCCCAGAAGGTGAAACACAAAGAGAGATGGACAGGAGGAACAGCATGGGATAAATGCCAAAGCTGGACAGTCCGTATCTGTGCAAAGGAAAACAAGCCCAAGGCCCAGCCTTCTCCAGTTCACATGTATGACACTGACTTTACTTTTGTACACAGCACTGAAATACTGCATGTTTCAGTGCTGTATCGACTCATAATATATTAGTCCAGTTTTTAATATGCTGCTCCTGAGGTAGGCTGCTGTTTCACAAGATTCATTGAAGTACATGCAGAGTGTGGGGTGTATGGATTCACAGATGAAGTGGGCTTGCTCCCTACTCAACTCCTTACAGTTTAATAAATTAAAATGCTAATCTGCTCTTTCTCAACCTAGCAGTGCCAAAGCACTAACAATGGAGGTACTGTGACAGACAGAAAGCAGCATCCTGCTGGGGCACCCACTGCAGGAACACTGTTCTTACTTGAGCCACACCACACAGCTCAGTGTCTCCTGGCACACCCATTCCCCAGCAAGGCACACAGAAGAGAGAAATCAAATCCTCCATGCCAATACTTAGAAAACTTCTGAAACTGTCGTGATCTCGCTGTGAAGTGGCGCTCCCAGGCATCACAGCAACATAAGACAGAGCTGCTACTACGTAGTCCTAGAGAAGGCAGTCTCATTTCTCTGATAAGAGCTGTACAGAAAACAATGCATTCATACACAGAAGTGACAGGAAAGCAGTTGCATCCTTGTATTTTCCGTCCTGATCCAAAAATCGCAGCTCTGCAGTCAAAACACTAATTTTTGTAATGGACTATGTAATTACTGACACTGAGATATGTAAATATATGTACCAGCGCAGGAAAGGCAGCACAGAGGGATTTTTGCACACTCCTTGAAAGGAAAGAGCCACAATCCTTTTGTACTCTATATCCCCAAGACCTGCACATGAGAGCAGCCAGACACAGGCACAGCAGGTTAGCAATAACATCTCAAAATGCCAGGTAAAGAACAGAACATCAGCTTGAGCTCTGAACCTCCTTCAGTTTTGGCAGCACTGCATCTGTGTGTGTATATATCCCAAATATATTTTCTTTTTCCTTTTTTAAGAGGAAACTTCGGCGAAATCAAAATTAAAAGCTTCTAAGTAGCCTGCCAACTGCTTTTCTCCTCTTTTAAATGTCTAATCAAGGTTACTTGTTCAGTGCTTCTAAAAAGCATTTTGATTCCAAGTTGTATATTCTAAAATGCAAGAGGAAATTAAATGTTAAAAAGTTAAATGATGTGAATTTTTTAGTCAAAGGTGGGAGCAAGACAAAGCAGGCTCAGGAGCACTCAATAGCACGATGTCACATTGATAGTTAAGACTGACAAGCCCACACAGAATTCTGCATTTCATCAACACAGTTGTTCTGTAATGCAAATAGAAACAGCAAAAGGAGCCTAATGAAGTGGCTGAAACAAGCAGCTAACAGGAGCCTTGGAGGAAGCTCTTCAGCTGACATTGAGATGTTGAAATTTATCTGCAGAGCCAGGCTGAAAACCATGCACTCTGATGTAATCTCATGGATGCTTGCAACTGGATCTAGAGGTTGGTTTGTTTGCTTGTAAACAGGCACTTAGACACCAAGTACTGAGCCTTACAATGAGCACCATCATAGTATGGCTTACCTGCCTCCAAGCTGGCAAGCTTTCAGTTTCTATCCAAGAAAAGACAAAGAATTTCAGAACATCTCCTTTCCAGACGACCCTGGGTGACATATTCTGTCCTATGGCTATCGAGGCAACATTGGTTATTTTTACATTAAGTAATTCTGGGCTTGAAACATATCTTCAGAAGCCTGCATATGGCTTAAAATATGTCAGAGAAAGATAACAGGATGGAAGAATTCAATCCTGTAGAGGCCATGCCAAGCCCAAAACTCGTGTGAACCTGAGCTATTTATTTAGTTATTAATCAAGTCATTTTTAATGCAAGAATGATGAAAAGACCTTGACAGTAACAGCACACACTTCGATTTGATTTTAAAATTTTCTCCACAATTCCCATCACAAATTCAGCTTATTTTTTAGGGGATCCCACCTCCCTGGAATCCCATGATGGAGGATGATCCATGATGTACCCTGAAGGCTCACATCCCAGCTGTGGAGCTGCCACTCCAGCACACGCAAGGGAAGCAGGCAGGCCTACCTGACCACAGCAGCACAATTGCAGCACTTCCAATGTTTCCTCTCCAGATTGAGAGTTAAAAAGTATCTGTAGTACCTCTTCCAGCCAAGGTCAAGAACTGAAATGACAAATTTCATCCAAACATTCCTGGCAACCCAAACCATTCATCCACAATTCAAAGATTTTCATGGATACCAGAGAACTGCCCTTGGAATGACCACTTTTTTGTAGCACCCAGGCATCAATTGCCATCAATTTAACCATTTTTTTCCCTTCCCCCAGTACTTTTCTGTCACAACAGATACATAGGATGTAAACTTGTTGTCAGCAGCAGACAGGACAGGATTATGCAGAAAGCACAGCCAGGAAGGAAACTTGAGCTATTTTAAATTCATCTGTATTTATGACAAATTAATGAGAAGGCTGGAAGCTTGTTTAAATTAAAAAAAAAAAATAAAAATACATAAGACTTCAAAGGAGTTTGATTTTTTGAGGATTTTTTTTTTCCAGAAGAACATGTTCTGGGCTTAGCAGCTGCAACTGTTTTTTCTCCTTCCAGTCGCTGGAATTATAGGCATGCTGTTTGTTCAGAGATAAAGAGCAATTTAATGCAGACAAAAATTACTTTTTGACTGCTCCACCACTCCTTCTGGAAGCTGCCTGGACAGACTGCTTTGCAATACGTTTTCAGCCCTCCATTAAGGAATGGTTTCTTTCCTATTTTGTCTATGTGCCTTCAGATCTTATTTTCTCTCTACGGTGAGGGTCAACCAGATTTTTAGTTTAAGGTGATTTTAATCTATACTCCTCTCACAAATGCTCAGAACTGCCTGCTACTCCAGACTGAGTGAGTCATGAACATTAGGAGCAATCTTCTGATAGTCTGCACTGTTGCCTCTGTATGTTCTCAATACACACTGCCCCACTGTTTCTCAAGATGTCTGTACGTACCTTCTCACTTGAAATCAATTTTCTTATCACTTTCTGATTTTAACTGTTGTAAAGGATGCTCCTTTGGTTCTACAGGACTGCCCTCCACAGATGCTAACCAGTTTCCCTTTCTCTAGCAGACTCCCGCATTGGTTTCCCTATGTCCCTTTCAGATTCCATCACCTTTCTTCCCAGAGTAATTCCTTCAGACATGCTGAGATAAACACTGCCACACGTGAGATGAATGCAAATATTTAAATCCATATTAACCATAACTAAAATCTCTCTACAGCATGTTTCACCTTCAAGCCTAATGCAATAAGAAGCACACGAGCTTCAGATGGGATGCAGCTATACTGCTAGCACAATAATCACCACTTTGGAATGGCATTCTGTACTTCTTGGTAAACAAGTTCTTAAAATGGTTATTTCCCAATGCAGCACTATATCAAGATCAGAACGAAGAAATAAAATCAACCAACAAAGAATGATCAAATCCATTGAAGACCATTCTAAAACCTAACTCACAAAGATCCCCAAGATGATCGAGGTATTTTGTTCTCTGTTGGACAGCTATCTCTGCAAAAAGGAGGGCAGAGACAGGACAAACCAACAACTGTTATTTTCCTATTTGCACACTTAGTAATTAAGGCACTGTGAAAAAGTTAGAGCTCAGATATATCCAAACTGAAACATATTCGTGTGTAAATGTGGAATCCATTCTCCATTATTACCTGTCACACTCGCTTGGATACCTGGAGGTATTAACCTTTTTTTTTTTAATAACTGAGCACATATGCAAAGCAACACTCTTAAGGAAAACACAGCAAGTTATGAATTGCAGGCCATATTTGTTCTGCAAGGAATGTTATCAACATCAACATGTGCAGCAAGCCTGAGAATTCCCAAGTAAAATACTTAATGCTGAAAAATGTACAGAATGAACCAGAGTCAACAGTGTTTCACATTCGTGAAACCCTTTGCATCTGAAAATGCCAATCATATACACGTGTACACAAATGTACACACACACATATAGATGACCACCTCTCCACCCTGACTTCCTGATGACAAAAAGAAGTGGTAACATCTCACCAAAATAAACACTCCTGACTACCATTTTTGTCTTCAGTCAAAGCGCAGATGTGTCTACAATACAGAAATGTACTATTTGCTATGTGGAGTCATGCATTCCCCTTAGTTGGAATAACAGGAAGGAGAGAGTTTCATTAAAGGGTACTGCTTAGAAGTTCTCATTATTTGCTGAATACCATGCCATCATGTCTCTGGGTGACATTCTGAAATGCAAAATCTCAAGAGTTTTACCACTAAAAGCCTATGGGGTATCTTCTGGAGATTAGAATTTCCAACTTTGAATAAACTGTGTAACAAATTAAATGAGAACAGATGTGTACATCAGATACTGTTAATAAGATCCCTTCGTAAAGAATGAGGCAAATCACAATTTTAATTTGAAAACCGGACCAGCGTTTCACTGAACATCATCTCTTCAATATAATCATGGTTTCTGAAGAATCCACTACACACAGTTAAACTGTAAATGACTCCAACAAAATGAAACACAGAAAGACAGAAGTTCTTAACACATACACGAGGTGGAGAAAGGGCTTTCTGATTCAAGGGTTTTTCTTACCTCACAAAGTAGTAAATCAATGATGTGGAAGACCATGCAGAGTGGAAATTTGGCAGTAAAAAGAGTGAGGAACCACTGGGACGCGTACATATGAGCTTCCAAGTTGAGGTCTGAGAAATGGCTATACAAATCAGGCAACTGCTCCTGGAGTACAGGAAAAAATAATAAATGCTTCAGTACTCCTCCTTAAAACAGGATCATCGTCTGCAGTGTCAGTAAGTACCAGGCTGCTGAAGACTGAGAAACAATAAAGTGAAATCCTGGCTTCTTTTGAGCAGCAGTAATAAGTTTCTTTATAACTTTTAGTGGTCACGGTTACAGTTTTAATGAGATGCAGTTTTAATGACATTTAATAACCACTACGAATTCTATCACAGCATCAAACAATATACTATTAAATTATACTGAGAAATTACAAAATCTTCAATAAGGGAAAGACAGAGTAGCTGTGAAACTTACATCATGTACAGATATATTTTTAAAAGTTATTTCTTAATCATGTCTTGTCGTTTATAAACTATTCTGTTAAAAAAGCAATAGATACTGGAACAAGCTCACCTTGCAGAACATGAAGTGAAGCTAGCTCTACTAGTTAGCTTTCACTCTGCAATAGAAACCCAGGTCAGGTCTTAGTGAACTGCTAGTAAGTGCTTATTAGTCAGAGCAATGGTGTCAAACTTGCAACTTTTTCTTTAAGTTGCTCTGCATAGGACATAATTACACCCGAAAAAAGAGCAATGCACTGAAATCACAGTAAAATGACCTACAGTTAATTTGTATTTCATAAGTGTCAAGATGTCCTGATTTGCCTGACCTCTTAACCACCAGTACAACTCTTAGAAAGCAGGACACTGATAGTGGCAGTCCGAAAGACTGACCTTGGCCTTAGCAGAGCAGAGAAATTCTCTCTGTGTAACATAAAAAATTAGGGAAGAGAGAGAGTGAGCAAACTGACAGATGGAAAAAAAATACAACAGATTAGCAGCAACATCATTATATGAAAGGAAAAAAGAAATTATAAGTAAATCTGATTTCACAATGTTTGCATGTAGGTATTAAGCTTTCTTGCCTTGGTTCTATTCCACCTCTAAATGAGGGGCTTTCCTGCCCAGAAGGTGATGGAAACAAAGCACCAGTCCCCACACCAGTATTCCCATTTATGAAGTAATTTGTTAGTCTGGCCCCACCTGCATTAGCTTCTCCAGCTGGAAAAACTTGCAATGGAGATCTTCAAAGTTATTTCTGTAGAGGTCCCTCAAGCCATAGTCATACATGATTTTCACAAACACACAGAATGCCTGCTCCTCTGGCATCTGGAACAACACACAAATGTGATTTTAAGAACTGAGCTGAGGATGGACATTCTTTCCACAGACAGACACACACGCACACTTAAATACCTTAAGATGAATTCAAAACCAGGGATGTATTAAATTTTCCAGCAAAGCACTCAGAATTTAGAATTAAGCTACTCAAATCTCAAGGGGATTGTTCTACTTGATGGACACCCTGATGTGGCTCTGTAAGACTTCCTCTGAAGAAAAGGAGGGATCAGATCATAGGCTCATGTCAGTATTGCATCCCTACAACTATACTTTGTGCCAGTAAGTCTGAGATCCATCTCAGGTGCAGAAGTCCAGCTTTAAAGCAAAACGCAACAACAAACCGCCCTAAGACACTGACTTGTACCATGAAAGACTTGGTTAGTTGTAAAATATGCAGAACCATATAAACCGCAGAGGTTATAACCAACCCTCTGTGAGAATAATGCTTATCTACTCTCATCCAAACCCCAGAGCGTGACAACCTCTGAAGTCAGGTTTTCCATGATGAATAAAGTAGAAATAAATGTTGCCTTCAGAATCTCCTTGTGACCTTGAGGCTGGCTGATCCCCCCTGCTAACATCATGGTATTTTTTTCAGAAGCCCAATCTCTGTAAACTCCATTTCATGTTGGCCAAAATTTCTCACTCAACAGAACTTCAGAAAGCAATACAAATGGCTGTGTGAGCCACTCTGAAACTGCATTTGTTGGCTTCAGTCCACTGAGCACTGAATTTGTGGGAAGCCCTGCGTCATCACATCTCCTTTGTGCCCTCAGGCAACAGAATAATAAGACAGGCACAAGCAGACCCCAAATCAGGTCTTCAATCACATGCAGGGGGAAAAAAAAACAACTTGCTTTTATGGGCACTGGATTGTTATAAGGGAAAACATTCATTGAGTATCAAGAATGACAGCTCTTGACCTTCTAGCATATTCACTCATCCACTCCCATGCCAACCCCTTATCAAATATCAGCAATTGATGAAAGCTCAGTATTTTTCAAAGAGTCTCTTGTTATTTACCTCCAGGGTCTCATCATTTCTGGTTCATCCTATGCTTATGCCCTATCTCCAGGGCCACGTGCAGACATTTCCATTTTCAGACAGCATATGTAAAAACAACTAGTTAACATAAAGAACTTCCAGGTCAGCTGTTAGCTATCGGTGCAGGCTAGATTCACCTAGAACAATCTCTGAGGAATCTCAGAGCTCTTATGAATCTCAAAGCTCTTATCACCATTCTATCTGGACAGAACAATCCCCACTGACAGCCGATCAAGGCTGCAGCTAAAGGAAAGGAGAAAAAAAAATTACCCTGACCAAAAAGCTTCAGTCTGCTCCAGAATAAAATGAAAGCAAACGCACATTTTTTGCAAGGTAACAATTATTTCTAATAAAATGACAGATGCTCATGCACAAGCACACCTACCTTGCATGCTCAATCAGACACGTGCAGTGACAGTCATTCCTCCCCCGCCACAGAGGGGAGAGGGAACAGAGGTGAGCACTGGGCCAAAGACAGTACAGGCAGAGGCCATGGAGTCCTCACTCTGTGGATGCAGGTTCTCCAGCATTACCAGCCCCAAGGATTCAAGATTTGTAAATGAAATTTACTTTGTTGTTGTTGTTTTTAATTTTAAACAGAACCGATTATTTGGAATTACAAAAGCCAGAAATTTGTATTTTGTTCTTTTAAAAAGAAATATTAGTTTTTCACATAGTAGCATCTCCAAGAGTCAGTCAGACAAAGAAAGCCAAATGCAGTGAGACTGACAGCAAATCTTATTAGAGATGGCAACACTGGTCCCCTGAGATTAGAGATTACCTGCTCATCTTTGATGGCAATTTCACCAAAGCAGCAAAATCACAAAAAGCCAGGATGGAAGTTCAGGCTACCCAACCATCCCTGAAAGATATCTACACTGAAAAGAAATATCCTGTCCCAGAAGAGAAGGGGAAACGAAGGAGTCTAGAATCCATGCAAAGACTGGAGAGTTAGAGGGGGTTGTACAAGCATTCACAGATGCAGATTGGTTGAAGAATTTGAGAAAAACACAAGTTGGAGGATATCCTGGGAAGCTCCCAACTTACATGAGTGACACTGCTTCCCTTCCCCCCTTTCTCTGATTATTTCAGTTTAATATCCTATTGTAAAAGCAAACATTATAAAGGGCATATTAAAATGAGTGCAATTGCCATTTAGCATTCCCTGCAAAACAGGGTACTTTCTTCTAACTCCAGAAACACTAGAAAGAAAGGAAATTCTCTACTGCAATGACAGCATTACTACCAAGAGAGAGAAGCTAAATATTAGTCGAACACTAAGAATGTGACACCCATTCATTTCTAAACAACTTGGGCATTGCAAATGGATTATCCCTCCAGTGGAAATTAGAAACCTTATTTGGGTAAAAAAAAATTACTTGCAAAGTAACTGATAGATATGAGCTGATTTGCAGAATATGTGGGACTGCAGTAACCTAACAGAATTCAGATTAACTCTTGAGGAATCTCAAGTTTCTCTGTAACAATTTCACATCATAGATCTCACCTGAAATTACAGCTTGTGGTTAAATAAATCTGAATTTGATTTCCAGGTGGCTGAGGAAGAGCATACGTAACATATGTGCCACAAACATCCTATGCAAACCCACGGTCTGTAGTGTATTTCAATCACGATTAATAATTGAAAGCCTGACAGAAAAAGGCAATGGGCAGAAAAAGAGCTGGTGTTGGGATCTTAGGCGTTTTGTTCAGAAACTCCTCACAATATCTACCAGTATTTGAATCTGCTTCTTTTCTACTGATGCATCTAAGTTAAAGCATCTCACAAAATACAAAAATCATGTATTTATCTCCCCATGTGTTTACACCTACACGTGTATGTACAGGAAGTGACAGGTCAACGTTTGTAAAGATTTTGGTTACAGGCTGAAATATCAACATTCAAATTCAGCTTTCATTCAGAAGAATTTATAAAACGTCCTCAGGAGGAAAGGTATTGCTGAAATTGATGGGCATGCTTTCTTCTGTGAGCTACTCCGAGAGCATCTCCCAAATCTAAGTTCCCCTTAATCACAAAGGGAGTTTACGTACAGGAGTACTAAACTCAAAGAAAATCTAGCACATCGCTTCCTGGTTTTCACACAGAACTACTTGATTATTTAATGGATTTCTCCTAAATAAATGAAATCTACATTCATAAAAACAGAAGCTGTTATTCACTATTTGCCAGAAAGCAACAGCAGTAAAATAAACTTAGACAAATATAAAACAGTGCATATCTGTCAAATACAATGTTCCAGTACTACTGATTTTAAGGTTTAAGGCTGCTCTAAGTATCAAAGCTTTCATTTAGCAATTAACTCACATGAAGCAGTAGCACAGCTGCAAGGAAGGACTGTCCCTGGCAATAGCCAATGTCTTCATCGTAGACAGAGTATGCCTAGAAAAGATAACAGTCAACATATATTTAAAATGCATTTATTTTTCAAACTGCATGAAAAGAGCTGGATGTGATTTCACCTAAACCAGGGATAATTCTGCTGAAGTCAGGAGTGTAAGAATGGGAATGATGCAGCAAGCATGAGCTAAGAAACAGGCAACTGTGGGTTGTGTGGGGAGTGTGCTTCCTTCTTTGGTTTGGGGAAAACAAATCTTCACACTGTGAAAAAAACAGGACTCAAGGTCATCTGCTAGAAAACCACTGAAAACTACACGGAAAATTTCATTAGAAATAGTTTTTCCACATCCTTGTTATGCAGAAAAATGAAGACAATTAATTATTTTTATCTTCCTTTATGGTAAGATGGCCATGCTATTTTTTATTTATCACTGAAAATAACAAAACCTTCCTTTCTTCTTTGCTTCTCAGAGACAAGATAATGTTTTGAAAGCCACGTTAGAGGATGTTGGGGATTGGAGGAAACCTGAGACAGTAAGTAACCCAGAGCAGGACTGACAGGAAAGAGACGGCCATCCTGAGGGAACAACGAGGTTATGGTAAGGGAAAACTGCAAGGCCAGAGCTGCAGGAACAAGCCAACAGCTCCTCCTCAGTCCGTATCCTCTGCAAACATACCTGTGTGCATTCCAGTCCTGCATGCAGGCTCCAGCTCTAGAGCAAACCTTCCCTTTACAGAGAAAGCACTGCATCCATCATTCTACCAGGAGCTGAAGTGAAACTGACAGGTGATTATCGAGATCTTCATTCTTGCCCTTCCTCAAAACCAGGACAACACTTGCCAGCTCCCAGTCAACTGGGACCCCTCCAGATTCCCAAGATCATTAAAAAACACTTGAGAGTCTTCACAGTGCCTTCAGCCAATTCTTTGTCTCAAAATGACATTTGGCTCCTTTAAAGCCAAGAGTAATAACATAATTGCCACTAACTTCTGCCAGAAACATTGGAATCGAAGCCAAAATACATGTCAAGTCTTAAAACCATCTTTCCTTTTCCATTCTGACTGGCAGAAACCAAGAAACAAATATTTCTAAGGAAGTCGGTAGTGACCCCAGTAGGGAAGACTTTCATCAGGAACATAAACTGAGCATTCTCTTAAAGCTCACTGTTGAGCAGCAACTCATCCATGCATTTCCTAATACGTTTGTCCCTTGGCCTCTACTGCTTACTGTTCCTTAACAGAGGAAACAGAGGTGACCATGATCCCAATCTACTGCTCATTTTCACCAGTCAAGCAACTACAGGATGACTAGTCAAGTACACTGCTGAAAATAATAATTAAAACCATCACTTGCTAATAATCAACAATAAGCAGCCTTTATCTCTACAAATCTTTAGCTCGCCAAATCTACCGGTCTATTTTAATCGTGCAGCAGTCCTAAAACATGTATAATTTCTGTCTTGAAAGGCCAGCTCCAGGTACATGAAATTACAAATAATACACGTGATTGACGCTTTCTTCATATTAAAAGAGAAACATTTTAAATTAACAACAGCAACAAAAACACGTAAGGTAAAAATGAAATGATCAACCTTCATGGTAGCTCCCTCTGTTGTAAGAGGGAGTATTAGCATAATGGCTAATTGTTTGCTAAAAACAGCACTGACTTAATCCAAACCAGCTTGAAGACCATACATAAACTGCTTCGCAAACTGGCAAGGATAAAATTTAAGGTAAGAGAAACTATCAGGAATGTAAACATATGCCTTTGAGCCTGGGAAACAACATGAAACTGTGGCAGAAGATGGAAAATGCAGAGTAAAAAAAAAAAAAAAAAAAGCAACCCCAATCACATCACTCTGCATTTTAAACACAAATACGAAGGAAGAATAAGGAACATTCTCATGACCAACTTCCTGAGCACAACAGAAGTAGTAATAAATCCATTTTCAAACATAACCAGAGCAAGAAGGCAGAGATTATACTTGGAAAATACATGATGGAGGTACAAAGGTTGTGTTTAAACTCCAGCACAACATCCACATGAACTTTCTTTGTGCCTGTGTTATTGCAGAATAATCACAGAGACTGTCATTCTGCTGGAATGACTTCCTGCAGGGGATGCATTGAAGGCTCTGTCTCCAACCGAGCATCAGAAGAGATTATAAATCAAAATGAAGAAAAATACTGAACGTGTATTTAGAACAGATAGCATGGACACAAAAAGTTTTGAAGGAAACTCCCCACAACGTGATCCACACCAGCAGCTATGGCCAGATACACGACTGTCATCTTCAGCTCCGGACAAGGAATTATGACAAAACTGAAAAAGATTCTAAAGATTCTAAGTCGAAGCTACGTGATATGGGCAAATAAAGATATATACTTTTTAAACGAACTCTGCAGAATCAACATGATTTTATTTCACTTGCCCAAAGCAAATAGATTTTTGAGTTTTATGCATATTACGTTTCCAATTATATGTATACTTCTAGCTTTAAGTAACCTTGGGGACTTGATATTGCTGAAATACGATGTAATTAACCAAAATATCCTCAAAGATGCTGCTTACAAACCACAATAATGCTACGTAATTAAGAAAAGATCTAAGATGAATTATTTAGGATTTATTCTTTAAGGGACTTAAGAGCATTAACTTTGATTTTCCACATGAAATACGAAAACAAAACAAAATCCCAAATCTCCCACTTCCACTGAAGCCGCTGTTTCTTCTAATTTCAAGGGAATGGTATTTTTCCCATGATAACTTGTGACAAAGCTGTAAACTTACAGTTCTTATTTTTTCAAGCTCTTCAGGAACCTCCAACAGCAATACTTCAATTAACTGAGATCTTAAATATTCCCTTTCTTGCAGTTTAGATTTAATAAATATTCTGATTCTGACTTAAAGCCTTCCTTAATTCCCTTTAACTCAGCAAAGATCTTATTACAGAATTAAATCATCTTTTCAATAGTTATCAGTCTTCCACAGAGAACTGCGCGGTTATTAAGCACATTGTTAGCAAACAAACTGAAAGTTAAAGAGTCTCATGAAATAAACGAGCAGTAGAGAACCACGTGCATATCTGGAAAGTGAATGAAGAATCCAGAAATGGACCAATCTTCTGTAGAAGAAGAGAATGCTGAGGCAGTGGAACAGGTTGCCCAAGGAGGTTGTGGATGCCCCATCCCTGCAGGCATTCAAGGCCAGGCTGGATGTGGCTCTGGGCAGCCTGGTCTGCTGGTTGGTGACCCTGCACAAAGCAGGGTTTGGAACTGGATGAGCATTGTGCTCCTTTTCAACCCAGGCCATTCTATGATTCTGTGATTCTATGGTTCTGTAGATACAATAATTCCATGCTAAATTCCATTCCACTGGTCAGTACCATTGAAAATCACACGTGGAAAGGTTGCTTATTGGAATGCAGTAACTCAGACTCTGGATTTCTGCAACCGCTGTGTGTGAGTCCCAATGGTCTGAAAAGAGGAAGTTTACAAAGGTTCATCTCGAATTCCACACCAACTGTTTTTTGCCATTTTTCATCTTCACAAGCATGAAAATGATTCCTTGTACTTGCTGAAGGTTCACATGGACTTGAAACAACAAAACATAAAACACTAACTCATAAGCAGCTTACAATCACACAGCCTATTTGCCTCAACTGCATTAATTGCAATGAATTAGAAATTAAACAGACTCCATGAAAAAGTATTTCTACAGCGTTTGTCTCATGAAAAGATCTTCCTCATATTTGCCAGAGCTTTCACACGCTTCTCAGCAATGCAGTGGGAAAGGTGCGAGCAGGAGCTACACATCCCCATCCTCATCTGCAAGAACACCATCTCTTGTCAGTAGTAATGTCTTCTGGCACAGGGAACTCTCACTTCTCTGAAAAAGTGACAGGCACTCTGGCAAGCTGCTCAGCAGCCATACTACATATCCAGGATCTCGACCCCAGAAAAAAAGAAAATGAAAAAGGAATGCAAGACTTTTTGACATGCATGCCTGGTTTGTTCTCACTACTTACCTTTGTGTCACTATCGAAATGATCTCAGGAATCAGTGTTTGATACAGAAATTGCTCTGTGCTGAAGGGAAAAAGACTTGTGCAGAGTCTGAAGAACGTGGTGCCTCAAGAAAGCACCCAGAGCTGGAGGCAGCCTTCTCAAGCAACAAGGAATTTTATGACACGCTTGCTCGCTGAGTGACATTGGTGATAATATACTTTAAAGTGCCACACCTTAAAGGAGAATTTAAAACTCCGTACCTGAATTTATTGCAAGGCTAACAGTCTGAAAGCAATGACATTTCTATGTCTGCTTCTATGTACTGCATCCTACAAGGAATTTCTGTCTTCACTGCAGACTGCATTTACCTGTTTGTTGTGCATCCCCCAGAGGCAGGTATGTGTGCACCCTACCAGCCCAAACCATAGGCCCAAAGAATGAATAAGTGCTCATGTTCTCTCATGCAGACTCGTGAAAACAGTGAAGTCTTTGCTCTGATTCCAGTATTCAAGATTCACAATCCTGGCCTTTTAACCAGCACAACTCAGCAGAAAATCCATATGCAAGAACTGTACTGCTGCTTCCTTGCTGAGCACAGATGCACAGAGAAGGAACCAATGTAAATCGAAGACGACAAGATAGCATTAAAAATCCTTCGCATGAAACAAGACAACAATATTTACTGAAATCGCTCTTCAACCCAGGAGTGAAGAAAATAAACAACTAAAAATAGATGAAGAATAATTCTTAACTAAATCTGCTTATGCTCCTATGTGTATTCTAAAATACGATAGACCACTACAGGAAAGAAAGAGATCTGCTCTTTGACAAGGAATTAAACTAAAGTGGCCAAACACCCATTTGTAAACTAGAACAGTAGCTAAAAAAGGATTGAGAAAAGAATATGCACACGGTGTCAAGAGGTCATCATCAGAATGAAGGCACCGCAAAGAAGTGAGTATTTTTCATGAAAAGATAAAGGGCAGACAGTTTACAGCACAGCATGTGGATGTGGCTCTGGGCAGCCTGGTCTGCTGGTTGGTGACCCCGCACATAGCAGGGGGTTGGAACCAGATGAGCATTGTGGTCCTTTGCAACCCAGGCCATTCTATGATTCTATGATCACATCCTGGCAAGTACGACCAGGATTAGGATAAAACTACAAATCTGATAAACCAAGAAGACAAGTAACAGTAACAAAATACATCATGATAGGAGTGATTCATAGCCTTCCTTGTGCCTTTTTCACTGACACCAACTCTGAACCTCTGAAAAACCCATCCATCTACTTTCACAAAAGCAGGGAAACGCTGTGTCTATTGTTTCAGCCTGCCCGATAACATTATTAACCCTGATAAATTGAGTTCACTGCAGCAAATTCAGTTTCTTCTATTAACATCACAGTGGTTGTTTGTCAAAGAAGAGCTACTGTAATCAGAAAATTAGAGAAAACGTATCTCATATTAAATTGTGCACTGTGTACGCTCCAAACAGTTAAGAGAACTATTTCTGTCACACGCCTTGATTCCCTGGAGCACAGAGCTGCTAACTACATATGCAAGCATAGAAGTAGGTCGAGAGTACTATCCTGTTATGCGTTGTAACACCGGGAGCAAACTCTTTAGATAAAGCTTGAATTTTCAGAGTATTTTAACAGAAAGTCTGCAAGAAGCACAAATATTTCCCAAAGATGTTCGCTCTGAGCAAATATAGTTTATGTGATGTCCTCTAGTGAAATCTGAGATCTCAAATCTGGAACTCTTTTCATTCCTTATCACCACCGTCAGCCTTACAGTTTATTTTTAGACACCTTACTTTGTCACATATACGTTCTGAAATTGAACAAGTTCCCATCTTCCCTGATTTCCTACTGTTCTGAAGAAGAGACTTAAGAGATGGAACTAGAACTGACAGACCTGTTAAAATGAGGCAGTGAGCTTTTAATGGTTTCCCTTTTTATCTGACAGCTCAGATCATCTCTTGTTTCAGTGGGGCACGGAGGAAAAGCTCTTCTTTTTACTCTCCCACTTGAGGAAAGACCCCCTCTGGCTTCATTCAATAATCCCATTCTTCAAATATCTCATTTTCACGTCAAAAGAAGGCCCTGAGCACACAGCTCTGTTCAAAGCTATGTCAGCAACCTAAAGCGGTTATTAGAATGACACATTTGTAAGCAAATTAATTAAATTTTAACACTGTTCCTTTGTAAATGACCAAGTCCATCATAAATGCAAGGTCTGGTCAGACACAGCCGTAGAACAGAGCTCTATCACCACTCAACAAGGACGAAGGGCTGCTCAGAAACCTACAGAGCAGTTAAGTCTCATCTCCACACTGGCAAGAAGGTACAAACTGGCAAGAATAAAAGCAGAATACTTATGAATAATTCAATGCTGAAGATTCAATATGGCTGTTGTATAGGAAGCAACGCTTCACAAATCCTTTTTTTAAGGAACCAATGAGCACACAAAACATGAAGCAGTCAGTGCAGCCCATGAGGATTTTGGAAAGACATCCAACGAGATCCCTTCCCAAACACTTTTAGGCAATTAAGCAGCCACAGGAAAAGACTCAAACAATCGATTAGAGGACAGGAAACCAGAAGAAGGAATAGTCAGTTTTCACCCACTGAATGAAGGCAAAGTCTCTCAAAGAACCTCAAAGGAAGATGTGCTAGAGCTGATGCTATTGAAAATATGCATCAATCATATAGATACACATAAAAATAGCACAGTAACAAAGTCTGGTGATGACACAAAGCTGCTCAGAGTAGGAAACTGAAAGCTGACTGCAAAGACATCACATAGAATCTGTTTGTATCAATAGAAGGTGGCAAAACGGCTGAGAGAACTCAAGAGAACTTTTCAAGGGAAACACAGCCCTCAAACTGATTTGCATGCTGATGGGCTCTAATCAGAAAACTGAGGAATGGAAAAACCAACACCTGCTTTTGCAGCTCCTTTCTGAGAAGCTGAGATTGGGAGAGCAGGGAAAGCTCCTGGCCGTGGAAGGTGAGCACAGCCCTTCACTTCTGCTGCAGGCAGCCCAGGAAGGACTGTAACCTCTGCCCCTCTGAAGTTAGACGTAGTTGTTTAATTCTGGATATGGCAAGCAAAAGCAGCTGCAGCATCTATGAAACAGGGCCGCTCAAGTCATTCTATTCCTACCTAAGCTTCATCCATTTATACATCCTTCATTACTTACAATTCCCTTCTCTGTGCCACCTATAAATCCTTAGGAGAAATGATTTTTCTGTTTTCTTTCAGACGACAAACGAAAGCACACCAAATAAACAAGTGATCTTCATGACACCCTGTTTGAAATGCATTTAGTTCAATGTAGCTACTTTTTGAAACCTAAGCTTTAGTCAGCTTTAATTCCTTAACGTGCATTTTATTATGTTCCAACTTGTCCAGCATTTATATATATATATATATATACACACATATTTCTTTTGTATGGCATCAGTTCTACAAAATTGTTATAAAATTGCCTTCACCAAAGAAAACTGTATTTCCCTTCCTTATCTTAGCCTGTCAAGATCTATTTTCAATAAACTCACAGGCATTCATTATAATATACTTCTCACATTTAATTCCTGATAAGCTGAATGCCATTCCATCATTTTTCACTTAACTGATCTCAAACTGACAAGCCTGTAATTACCCACATCATTCCAGTTATTCTTTTCAAAGCCCTCCAAGATTAGCGAGGAATCAATGTAATTGGTCCAACATCCTGTCTGCTTCATTCTTTGCTTTTTTTTCTCTAAAAGAAAATGTTAATGCGAATTATTTAGGTCTGTGAACATCATTTTAATAACCTAAGCAGGTATTTTTTACCCGCTGTCCAAATTACTGTTTGAATAGCAGACTGCATCATCACCACATTTATCTGGAGAAGGAGAGTATGTATCAATATACCCCAAAGGCAGGACACTTGTCTGCTTGTTATGACAACTCCATCAATTCTGTCTGTACAGCAGCTCGAGAAGGAAACAGAGCAGCAAGGAGAAAGAAGAGCAGTAGGAATGGCTTTGTCTGAGGCAATCCTTTTTTCTATATGTAGAAAAAAATGTAAAATGAAAACTGACTGCCAGGAACACAATACAGTCTGTAACTGACAACAGGAGAATTGCCTATCCAGCAGCAATCTAATACCATTTGCATCTCTCCTGAGCAGCAAGCCTGCCTGCACAGCCTGGCCAAAACTGATCACTCAGTACCTCACTTCCCCTATGTGTGAACTGGAAAAAAAGTATTAGGTTTTTCCTGGATCAGAGGGTGACATGGGTGGCATGAGTGAAAAGCACATCACTCATGGAACGGTCAGCTAACTTGTTCTCTAGATAATTACCTCAGAGACATTCCTGCTCAGCATCACTGCAGAGATTGCTCTGAGATTTCTCACCCTCAGAAACTGTCTCTATTGGCAGAGAAACAAAAGCTCTGCTCCCCCAGGCTCCTACAAGAACAGCCCCAGATCCCACACTGCCCACTAATAATACTAATGGGAGCCTCAACTATTCTCACATGCATCTTAGGATACAGAAAAGGCAAAGCTGCAAAACTACTTCAGCAGAATATGTAGTACTACAAAAACACTATATTCTTCATAAACAATATAAAAAAAGCTTTAAATCGTACTGATTGATGATTTGGATCAGAACAGGGTTAGCTGGGCAAAATACAGTCACAGCATTATATGGAACATCTTAAAATTCAGAGTACTGACTGTACCTTGCAGATTTTGTATAGAGATTCCTGACCGTCTCCTTCCGTATCTTTGAAATAATCATGTGCTGGAAACGTACGATGAATATCTCGTGTAATGACATTCTCCTGAGCAGAATCCTGTAAAAAGGAGAAAAAAATCCCTGAATATTAGCCTGGCAACTGTGTAATTAAACACACAGTACATACAATTCTATATGCAGTCAATGCGGTTACATTAGATAGCTTTACTGACTCATGCTCAGAAAATGCTCTGAGAAGAAACTGAAAAGCCTCTGGTCTCAAACGCAGTAATAATTTGACAGTTGTAACAAGAGCAGCGTGGCATGCTTTCTGTCCTTCAGGCTTACAGTTCAACTTCAGAACGCAGAGAAAATGACTGGTTATTTAATTGCAGATGCATTTTTTCCTACAGAACATATGCTTACTGATTTCTCTACCAGCAGAAAAGGAAAATGAGACCGTCTCTCTTTCGAAAGCTCAAAGGTATTTATTTTTAAATGTATATCAATCTGTGATAAAAACCGTGTTAATTACCACTTAGAACTATTCCTGGGAAATGTTCAAAGTTTACCAGTAAGTGGTCTTTAAGAGAACAAAACCAGAAGTATAAGAAAATGTTATACTTTCAGGTAAATCCTGTATCTCCTTGCTGCTAGAACATCCTCAACAGGACCTAAATTCATTTTTACAAGGACGAGCACCAGGGAGAAGCTCATGTGCCTAACCATGTCTGAAAACACCACAGCAGAAGCCCTAAGATAGCCCTGACTGATAGGCAGCTGTGCTGCAGGAGGGTAGGAGGCTCCTTAAGTGCTGCAGCAGCTCTGCAAGCTCCATACGGATGATCTGCATACCCAAACACATCTGAAACAACACCAAATGCTTGTGCTTGGAACTGAGTTGTTCCCGAGACATACCTGCCTCTTTAGATAATGCAGTAACTGCTTACAACACTGTATTTTTATGTGATAAGAGCTGTGTGTACGAGGACATGGCACCAAAGTGCTGGAGCCTCAGCATCTCATCCATTATCTTCAGCTTCCAGTTACTTGCAGTGGAAGATAGCACCTTTACACCAGTCAATACCAAACACTGCTTTTCTCTGTTCCCTTTGTAATCCTAAAGGGAAAGCCAAGAGAACCCTCATATGCGACTTAGAAAATAAATCTTTTATAAGCACTTTTGCCATGAAAATGAAATACATTCATTTGTTACACAGAAGCTTCTAAACCCTCAGACTGCAATTTGTAATCCAGCGCTCTACAGAAACGAGCTTGAAATCTGCTGGAGGCAGCAGGCAGCTCATCTCCTGTGGCTGGGGCATCCCTAACCCCACACAGGCTCTGCAGAGCTGCACAGGAATGCTCCTTCCTCCACAGCCCTCAGCAGCCGTCCTCTTCCTCCTCTCCGATCTCCACTCAAGTCCATGTCTCCTACAAATCTTCTGTCATGGAGAGAGAGAAGCAAAAGTGGATGCTTCATTTATGTTGTCCTAATTCTCAGTGATCTCAACGGTTGCTTTCCCTTTGCTTGACAACATCTTCAGTACAAGGCAGTGACACAATCTGTATTTTGCAAAATACCAGGCATGTTGTGATGTGCTGAGGAAAGGAAAGCTTACAGAGAGGCGCTGTTTTTATTACACTTGCTGGAGAAAACAAACGTGCTTTTGGGCTTTCCCCGGGTCACCATCAGCACCTTCAGGATCCCTAAGCATCACGACACTGTTAGTGAGTGAAACTAACCATGCAGCCAAAATCATATGCAACAATACAGATAAGAATTAATGTTTGATAAACAGCAGTTTTCTCTAAGCAGCATTCTTAGAGCTCTCTTATCATATCCCCGAAGGCCAGTCCAGGAGCAATCCCATTACAGGCACAGTGAGAAGAGTGAAAGGCCACTGTGGAAACTCCCATCAAAACAAAGAAAAAGAATCAGTACATTGGTTCAGCATCTTTTGTTTTTCTCACCATCAGTTAACAAGTCATCCTTCCACATGCCCTTGTATTTTCTCCTTGTGCCTTCATTACTATGTCACCTTTCCTCACACAAATCAACAAAACAAAAGCTGGCAGAGTAAATGCCCAAGGCAGGCCCACAGAACATTGGTGTGAAGGCCCCATTGCAAACTTTTGCTGATGTGGAAGGAGTCAGAGGCAGAGGTTGTATCCAGCAGTGAGTACAGATGCTCTAGAAAGCTAGAGGGAAATAGTTAAATGCATCAAAAAGAGTATTTAAAATAAGACAATAAATGTACTCCCTAAAGACAACACCCACCCGAAATGCTTTAAAGCCACCATTTAAGAAAACTAAGAAGTAAGACCAGAGAGGAGATCAGTATAGAAAATTTCTTCATATATTTAAATATATACAAAATCCGTGCAACTCTCCACCTTTATCCATACTGCATTCATTCACTGGCCTGCTCTCAGGAGTACCGCAGCACACAAGCTTACCCTTATCTTAATTTGGGCTTTCAGAGGGATTTTGTTCTTCTGAAAGTCATGATTAGTTAATTCCTTATGAAAAAAAGATCAGGTGAGATGGCTATCAAAGCACGAAGAGTTCTAATGATCTTCCTCACTTCTAACAATCATTTTTGCGCTGCCAACTCAGAGAAACAATATTCTACTGAGGAAAAGAATTATCTTCATGTGTCAACTCTGTGACAGCTGACATTGTACTGAACGAGCTCTCTATTTTGAGTTGGCACACTCTGAAACAGCCCAACTTCTGCGACTGCGAAGCAACCGTACCCGCGTGGTGACACTGCTGTCGTTCTGAACTATTAAGGCACTGCTGAATGTGGACACGGGATGCCAGAAGGCAGATTGAAATAGAAAAACAGAGAGAGAAAAAAACAACTGAAAACTATTTCCATTAAAGTAAATGTTAAAAGAAAATTAAGGCTACACAGCCCTCAGAAGTAAGAAATACAGGGCAATCTTTGTGCAGGCATATCCTGAATTATGTTTCAATTGAGGACATTTCAGACACTTTGGAAAAGACTCCTGCTCATGTATCGCCCCAGGCATACCCATCCTAGGTGTGACATCTCCCTGACGGCTGCTAGATCAGAGAATCATAGAGTCACAGAATCACAGAATGGCCTGGGTTGAAAAGGACCATAGTGCTCATCTGGTTCCAACCTCCCTGCTATGTGCAGGGTCACCAACCACCAGACCAGGCTGCCCAGAGCCACATCCAGCCTGGAAGATGCACATCCTTTCTCCACTTCTGCCCCCAGGTTCTTACATGGAAACAGGCACACAGCTTTCACAAATACATCACAAGAGGTTAGCTGAGCTTTCCTTATTACACAGTTGCCTGCATTACAGCCGTGGACTCAGTACAGAGAAATGCAGCATTACTCACAGATGCAACCAAAGGAAGGAGAAGTTTTGCTTCAGAAGTTTCATGTGAGTACAAAGAAAAGTAATAAATCAGGTCACAGGTGTCTCAGACCCAGTACTTAAACTGAGCAGTACTTCTGACCTCAATGTCCTTGTGCTCCATTTCTCTGCTTAATAATAATTCCCTGTCTCAGTGGGGTGTAGTGAAAATCAATTAACATCTGAAGTGCAGAAATACTGAAGCGCTGAATCCTACAGAAATGCCAAAGAGGAGAATAATAACTTCATCCTCGAATTCCGATCTAAACTGCTTACTACAAGGCATGGGGCTACGCAATGAAACACAGTAAAGGAAAAAAAAGAAAAGAAATAAACATAGATATATACTATTCCTTCTGTATACAATAAGGGAAGAAGAAACCAAAACCGTGGAGCTGTGTGCAACCAAGACCACATCACTATGCATACAATCAGACAATTTCATACCGTACTTCTTACC
Organism: Centrocercus urophasianus; assembly: GCF_019232065.1. NCBI lineage: Eukaryota > Metazoa > Chordata > Aves > Galliformes > Phasianidae > Centrocercus > Centrocercus urophasianus. The sequence goes on along the minus strand of NW_024884733.1, from coordinate 3,220,849 downwards.
TCCCAAAGCTCATCATTCTAATCTTAGAAAACCCCCTTCCATCATGCTGCACATGAAAACAGTATCATTTGTACGTGCCATAGTCAGCACAAGCTCACCTGAAAGGACTCACTTGCAAGGCCTGCATCTCTGCTGAGGTGCAGATAGCAGTTTTTCAGCAAATTGTCCCACCCATGCTTCATCTCCTCACTGGCTTAAAATATCCACGTCCCAGAGTCTCAAGGAAAGACAAAAAAATTCTCTAAAATACCATCACAAATAGGTAGAAAATACAACAAAGCAAAGAGGTCAGTCAAAACAGGTTCAAAATGAGCCACGCTCCTGCATGTAGCTTTGGCCCTTGTTATTGGTGATATCCTCCCAAGCTCCTGCTTCCAGCGAAACCTAATATTCCATTGTGCCCACATATGCACATCACCAACCCCTCTCCTCTCATCATCCTCTCTGCATACCACAGCCCTCCAAGTAGATATGCGACCTAAGAAAATCCCATGTTCTCTACCAACAAGTACTTGGGAAAATAAACCAACAACCAGAGGTTTGGCTTATGCTCAGTTCCTCTGTAACATTTTTGTAATACATACCTTGTAGCTCAGCTCTTTCCTATAAATAGATTTTCTTTCTATCATCAGCAGCTTTTATTCAGCAGAGAGCACAAACACTCAGATTTCTTATTAACAGAGAAACAAAATGAGAAAAAGGACACGTGTCATAAACACAACAGTTCAGTAAATACGTGGGTCAACTAAGCTCTGCAGATCTAGTCTTCCCACCAGCTGTATTTATTGCTGCTTAGGCAGAAGTGCTCTCTGCAAGCAGCATGACCCAACAGTCCTGTTGGAGATGGGCCCATCAGCTCCAGCCCAAGCAGACCACTGCTTCTGGTGGCTCGTGTCAGTCTCTTTTCTCTCATCAGCATGAATATAACTATTCTTCTGTACCTGGCTATAGCAGGGAAGTGCTGCTGTAGCCTTCTCATAGGTAAAGGAGAAACAGCTCACATTTTAACAGGGCTGAGCCATCAATCTGCCGCACACTTGATGATATTTTTCTGCAAAAATCACAGCATATTAGATCAGCTACAAAATACCAATTCTGCATACACTCACTCGTTCTCCAAAAGGGAGTATATCCGTGACCTTTACTATCTTTGTGTTTTATTTCCTTTCCTCTGCTCTATTCAGCCTCTCTCTCTGGTATATACAGATACATAATTTACTCTCCTTTCTCTGCCATATCCTTTCTGAAAAGACGTTGTCAAAAGAAAAATGCTGTTTGTGCTACTGGGCAAGAGATCAATTTTTGAATATGCCAGGCTCAAATCATTGCCACTGGCACAGCAAGCTGAAGTCTGAGCTCCCCTTAAACACTTATCTTGAAAGCTCCCCGCTCTCCCCCAAGAGACAAGGAGCTCTGCACACCAGCAGATGGTTTTGGGGTCATTTTTATCCATGTAATGTATGGCCAGCATGAAGGGCCATGCACATCTAGGCATGACAGCATTTCAGTTTTGATTTTGTTCTATTTGGAGCTTTGTGTCACATTTTTAGGCAAACCTGATACCAAACATCCTTTTGTTAACATGCATTTTGTCTTCTGCTTCCTCTTGCCTTTAATAGCTGTTACCTCAGAAGGCTTGTCCCTGCAGAAGATCTGAAGCTCTATCAGACTAGGTGACAGACATGCTATCCAGGTTACTCACCATTAGTTCACCAAAAGTGCATAAGCATTATGCACTTTATTACCTCATGAACAGAAAAGCAAATATATGATTCACAAACTTATCTATTTAGTCAGTTACTTTTGTCCACGTTCCTTCTGGCTCGTTACTCTTCAAATCAGGCTTTTTTAGAAGTCTCTTCTATTAGAGATGCAACTGCATTTGTAAAGTTTGGAGAAAGTGTTCTCGTGATTAATCTGCAATTTGAAATTCAAACAGCCCTGACTCTGCCACCAACTCGCTGGGTAACTTCCAGAAGCAGGTGAGCCTGATTCTAACAAACAATACTTAGCTGCACACACAGCAGATGGCTGTGAAAAATGAAGTTGAAAATGTTTACAGAAAATCACAAAAGCAGTGTTTACGCATCCTGGGCTCCTACGTACCTATCTCAATTGAGTGGTACCAAACTTAGCTCAGTTTTATTAAGTGGCTTGAAATCTTTGCTACAAGAAGGATAAGAAAGAAAAATACTGTTACTGTTAAAAAAGACATCTTTAACAAGTCAATTTTGCAAAATAGTGCTTAGAAGATTTGTGCCCTGCAGTATTGCTGCCCAAGGAGATGTCTATCTTGTCAGTGTCTCTTCCAGCGTGGCTTTACAAATTCTGAAATTAAATTGATTTCTGGCAATTAGAAGATGATGTGATCGATGCAACCAGTTCATGTAAGATTGTAAAGAAATGGTTGCTTCTCCTTTACAGAATGAGTGACTCCAGGTCTAAGACAGAACACTAATGAAGTTCATAAACACAGGGTGCCTCCCAGCCCATGCTCCTTTTGGCATCTGCATAGCTTGCTGTTGGCAAAACATTAATATAAAGAGAAAATACTTCCATGTCAAGTAGGTTTATCTGCTTCAGAGTTTCTAGCTTTCAACAAGAAGGAAATGTCTTGGAGCACTACGCAGATAAAGATTTTTAAATGCTTAAGACTGTAGCTGAAGTGTGCATACTATTTCTTGAAAATGGAAACATCTGCCCTTCATGTTCTCAAACGCTGGGGTTCTTCCAATAATCCAGACAGAAACACTTCAGCAAGACCTGTGCTCAACAGAAATGTTCCCAAGACAAAAAAGCACCAATTCAGTTACCACCCAGATTCTCTCCCTGAAGACAGCTACATGATCCAAGCTACAACTTGGGATCCTGATACCCTTCATTTTAATACTTGCTAGTGACAACACTGCCTTTCTGTTTCCACTAAGTGAAGGTGCTTCATTATGCTGAGGCATATACTTCTGCGAACCGCTCTTCCAGAACTACTGAGATCAACAAACCTACTGCAGATTAATCTTTTCTATTCTTCATGTAAGAAATCCAAAAACTGATGGTGTCATTGACAGCATTTTGCATCCCTCAGTGCTCATATCAGAACATTAATACTGAAGACTCTGCATGTAACACAAAATCACCTTTCGATAGTACCTTGAAGTCTTTGCTTCAGCTGCAGGGCACCAAGCACTGCAGAAGAGGAAGGCCAGCCAGATGGAGAGGGACAAGAGCAGAAATATCACCACGGAGTTTTCATTCCTGCCTTTGGAAAACAATGCAGTTGTGGATATAGAATCATAGAACACAGCAGCAGACATCTGATGGTAGGCAACAGCCTGTTTGGACAAGTCATCATAAATGATCAATGCATGTTTTCCATTGTCTCTGAAGTATTCCCCTACGGAGCAGCCTGTGTAGGAGCCACTGAAGGGCTGCAGCATCAGACGCTGTCGCAGACACCACAATTGCGTACTTCATGGCATCTGAATCTGTGAGCCTCTTCACCAGCTGAGCAACATAGATCTCTTCTGGTTGATGGCAACGCAGACAAAGTACAGCTTCTTTTTCTCATCTGTTCCATCATTAAATCATTTCTGGTTGATTATTGTGTCAATGGCAATTGAAGTTTTCCCAGTCTGCCTGTCACCGACGATCAGCTCACGCGGCCCACGACCAATGGGCACCAAGTTGTCCACAGTTTTAATACCAGTTTGTATGGGCTTCTGCACAGAGATCCTGGGAATGATGCCAGGGGCCTTCAAGCCAACTCTTCTATGTGTCTTAGATGTAATTTCCCATCAACTGGATTGCCCAGGATGTCTACAACATGGCCCAGCAGCTCTTCCCCAACTGGAACATCCACAGTGGCACCAGTCTTCTTCACAACAATCCCTTCCTTCATCAGTCTGTCATTACCAAACACAACAACACCAACGTTGTCGGACTCCAGGTTCAAGGACATTCCCTTCGGCCCAGAAGAGAACTCAATCATTTCTTCTGCTTGGACATTTCATACGCCATACACACGGGCAACACCATCACCAACTGAGTGCACACAGCCAGTCTCCTCAAGTTCAGCAGAGGCATCAGCTCTCAAAATACTTTCCTCAAGAACAGAAGATACCTCAGCAGTGCCTGTTTTCTGAAAGCCCATTAAGGAGGCACGGATGTTTCTGGTAGCAACAAATGCTGCACCAAGGGTGTTTCTGGAAATCAGCAGGGAGCGGGCGAGGACGGCGGCCACACAGGTGCACAGCATGGCAGCAGCGGAGAGCAGAGAGGGGGGCGGGAAGCAGCAGGCGGCCCACAAAGCGCTCTCTCTACAAAATGGTGACACCACGCTCCCTACCATCCGCTGCATTGTGTGCATTTATTTCTGAGTACCTCACCAGATCTTTGGGAATGCCACCCTGAATACAGCTGCTGAAACCACAGCCCACAGGTGGCACGTGCTGTGAAGGCAGCTCTGGAATATGCTGCAAGACGAACCCCAGACATAAACAACTTAGAGACGCTGACACAGGGGGCTGCAGCTGTGCTTCCACTCTTTCAAATCCTCTCCTGCCACAAGGAGAGGAAATGCAGCATGAAGGGGCTTTCACCTCCTGACAATACTTCATACAGACACAAGTGACTGCAAGCAGATGCTGCCTAGGCTAACAATTAGCTGCCTATACCTAGGTTTATCAGCAGAAGATTTTAACACAACTGTAGATGAAGTCACAAAGAACACTACAAGAAGGACAGAATCGCACATCAGCTAGTCTGTGCTGACTGTATCACAAGCAAAAGCAGTGCTTTCAGGCTACAATTCCTTAATTCAGTGTAAGCCCCAGAAGTCCCTTAAGTCCCACTCTCACTGGCTGAGCAAGCAGTGCGAATGCCACATGTGGCAATGGGAGGGCCGTGCTATAGAGCTCTGCCTGTAATTGGGACCTATGGGGCTGCGTGTGAATCATCAAAAGCAGCTCCATTTCTGCCTCTGTGTTTTGTTCCAGTGCATTGCTATAGTTTGAAAACGAAATTTGCCTTAGATTCAGCACCACCTAACACTCAGGTCAATGCAGTACAGACATTAGAGAGCATTTAGCTGGTCATATATAGGTCATAACAATAAAGACCAGACAGTGCAAGGATGGCACTGCACACTAAAATAATCCTAACTCAGTTTCAATGATATGTGTTTTCTATATACCACTTCTCAGTGTGTCTGAACACTTCTCAAGCAGTTTATATAACCACTGCACAGGTACAAGCAGATTACAGCTGCTCCTTCTCCCTGGAAGCAGCCAACAGAGCCTACATCCACCCCTTATTTTATGATTATGTTTAGTTTATTCCAGTTACTCTGATTACAGTGGGATGCTGATCTGAATTTACTGATAATGCAAACATTCCACAGTGAGCTCTTTTTTAATCCCTTGGTTTTCACAAGTAAGGCATGAAAAAAACCTGCATTCTCCATGATGGAACAGAAGTGCATTTGCTTCAATATGCTGATTCTAAGCAGACCAACGCTGATCTTCTTAGCATCTCTGACAAGGGGTAACCTTGATTCAGCTTCCTCCTTTTTACCCCTCCTGGCTTTGCGAACCGAATACTCGACATGAACTGTATTACTTCATTACACGTGTGTTTGCCTGAGGTGAAGGAAGGGCTCCAGCTGGAGAATGAATGATCTCAAGTACTTCACAGGAGTGATTAGGGAAGGCTGGTCATCGGCACAACAGGAAAAGCAATTTTGCCAGACCGCCACAGCGCAGAGCTGTGCAGCACAAGGAGGGGGGGAAAACAGAGAGACGAGAAGCAGACTAAGGCTGTAGGGACAGAAAGGAAGACAAGAAATGATGGTGAAATGGAGAGGAACAAGAAGAAATAATGGGGAATAAAATATAGTATGGAAGAGAAAAGACAAGTACCAGAGAGGTTATATTTAGTTCTCGCCAGCTCAAAAAAGGAAGCTATAAATCAAATATCCTCATTTAAATCAGTGAAAATCAGTCTGAAAGAAAATCCAGATTGGTTTTGTACTGTGCAGGGTACCGAATTCTATAAAATCTAGTTTCAGCTATTACACTGATGAAAAGGGCTTTTTCTCCCTCTTATTATAAATATATTCTCTATTATTAAAACGATCCTGCTATCAAGAATTCTGTAACTCCTACAATATACAGCTGATATATGTTAAAATTTTTCATTTCTTAAAGCTGCTTATCTGCTCTGGGATTAGCAAAGCGCATTCTGCATACAGCTGCACACTTCTCTACTTGATGGCAGCCTGAAACCAAGAGCAGAGAGAACACGGCCCCCGCTGCAGTGCTCCTTTTCTCCTGGCTGCTCGCAGGCACTGCTGAAAGCAATGCAGGACAGTTCTCATTACTGCTCCTGACAGGCATTCCTGTCCATGCCTGCACCATGCTTCATCGCACTTCTGCATGGACACAGTGTGTGATTCTTAGATGGCTGACCTCGGCTCACCTAGACTAAGCTCTGTGTTTCAGTTGGGTATTTGCAGCTTTCATCTCCAAGTACAACTGACAACGTACAAACTGAAGGAGATATTAATTGAAACATCTACTTAAAAAATGCATAAATGTGCATCAGAAAGCACCACAAATACAGATCATTTCTCACTACTTCTCAATCTATGTTTCCCTCTCACCATGCTTTCATTTTGACATGCAGCCATTTATGCCAGGCACCCATATTTCTATGTAGGTAATATGCATGAGTCAAACAACATTTCTATTTTTTCTGCTTTCAGAGGGTGTTCCTTCTGGAATACATGGTAGCCTCTGAGGTATCTGTGATTCTACCTCAATAATAGCCTACGCTGCATCAGATCACAGAAATGAGACCCACCCAAGTTTTGGGTTGTTCAATGTGGGAAGTCTATTCCAGAAGGTCAAAAGCAATTTATGAAGCCACCTTCTGCATTTAGTTCTATTTTGACACACAGTGCCTTACAGGTTTATAAGAATGTGCGCATCATCACTTCCAAGCAGTGCAGAACACGGGCAGAGGATTAAATGCGTCCCAAAGAACACTGCGTGCTTCTCAAACCCGTTTTTTTTCTCAGTCGCAAAGTAAGGAATAAACAACGAAGGACAAAACTATTTGACAAACTATGCAAAAGTTATTTGTATTGCCCACAAACATAAACAGACCAGGAAAGTCAAAAAACAAAGGAGAAGTACTACCAACACCAACAACTAACAACAACAACGTTCAAGGAATGTTTGGACGTTGTGCTGAGGGACATGGGTTAGTGAGAACTATCGGTGATCAGCGGATGGTTGGACTCGGTGATCCTGTGGGTCTTTTCCAACCTTGGTGATTCTATGATTCTATGAACTACTGCTTTATGACGTACAAGGCACATCCACCCAATGTGCCAGCCTACACGGTGGATTCGTTCTCCCTCAGCCTGAATAGCTTGCTGGGTGCAACACCCACTCATCAGCTGGCCAGGACATGCCAGTCCTGAGCACGTTCCCAGTACTTTCACCTTCTCAAGGCCAAGGTAGAAAATTGAATTTGCTGTCACAGAAAAGCGAGCTGCAGGCTCTCATGGAGAGGTTAAGCAGAGAGAAAAGATCAACAACCGTATATATAAATGTCTGTCAAGATAAAAGATGGAAAACATCGAAAGCATTATATAACGCCACATCTGATTCTAAACAGAGTGGGGTACAAAAGTTTTCCATTGTGTATCAGCAGCTTTTTCTGCAAAGAATCAGTAAGTGTAAACATGGATGGCTATTTATAGGCAATACAAAATACGTGTCCAGGAAACACCTGGAGCCTCTCACTTCTTGCTTCCATACAGTGTTCTTCTATGGCAGCCTCCTCTTTCCAAGGTTTTTCTAAATCAGAAAAGATTTTATCTCCAGAGATTGCTACAGTATTTGATGTGAAGCCTGATTTCTTGCAAAGCTATCAGAGAACTACGTATCCTATTAATAATGAGAATTTAAATACATTACAGCACACATCTCACAGTAAGGTAGGGAGTTATTTATTGAATAGATAATGCCAGCTTTGTAATTGGCTAAGCTTTTATCTAGAACAGGCTGCACAGAGAGGCTGTGGATGCCCCGTCCATCCCTGGAGGTGTTCAAGGCCAGGTTGGATGGGGCCCCTGGCAGCCTGGGCTGGTATGAAATGTGGAGGTTGGTGGCCCTGCATGCGGCAGGGGGTTGGAGATTCATCATCCTTGAGATCCCTTCCAACCTGGGCCATTCTGTGATTATCTAACTTTTTAACTCCATTATCTCTCTCTTATCCTGCTCTTAAAAACACGCAGGGTGACAGTGGCTCAATCAGCAGATAGCTACAATCAGGCTCACAGCTTGCTATTTTTAGTTCAGCTTTGCTTTGTGCCGTAGAAAAAAAGACACAATTTAGAGGTTCAGACTGAACACAGATTTTGAAATTATTGCTACGGTTTTTCTCCACCTGAATTCACCATTTCAAAGAAAGCAGTACAAAAATGACCTAAAAGTTGTACTCAATCTGAGAACCACTGTCAGCTACAAATCAAAACAAAGGGGGAAACTGAAATGACACAGAAAAAAAGAAGTATGGGGAAAGTAAGGTTCCCAGTTTAAAACTTCAGAGAGCTATCAAATCTAATATACCATGACTAGGATTTTTCAGTTAGCTTACATTACATCATACACTGAGCTGCTTAAAGAGCCCATCACAACACAGGCAGCAGAGCAAAGGGAAGGAAGGGCACAATGTACGTTTGGCACAGCTCAGCCTGGTCTTTGAGACAGCTCAGACCGAGCAGGACTGATGGATTTCCACCTTGCCATGCAGAAGGCAAATATTCAGCTGTGTTAGGGTTCCTAACAGCCCCGGACATGCCAACTCAGCACTTCCCAGCTGACCACACGACACCACCTCCTCCAGCGAGCACATTTTGGTTGGGCTCCCAGTGATTAGGTCAGGGCTCATAGGTGCCATTTTCAAGAGAAAGCCATACCATCCAACAGCACTAATGGTCCCTGATTCTCAGACCCAGGATGTAATTAATCCATGCACATTTTAGATTGCAATGATATTACTTAGGAAAGAATATTACTCTGTCAATCATTTCAAAAGTAAGAAAGGCACATTATCACAACAAACTTTTGTTTTCACAAAGGAGACTATTTGTTAAATAAAGTTGTGGGTTGTTTTTTTTTTCTTCTACGCAAAGACTTTTTTCATTCCCCCTTATCTTATCCATCCTCTCTTGCTTGCATGCCCTTTAACATAAGAAAACAAAATACTAAATATATGAAATGCTGACTTAAAAGGAATATTTGTCATTCCATTTGCCAATCACACAACTGCCTGTCATTCTCAGCCATCCCAGATATGTCATGAGGTTCTTCAGAGAAGAAATATACATAATGCATAGAACTTCAAACAAAGTAGCTTTTACCTTGGACTGTTTTCTCCAGTGCACCGTTCCAAGAAAGCAGTATAAAACACTACAAAAGGGCAATACGTTAAATTTGCAGAGGGGTCTTTTATTTGTCTTTGAAATTATTCATTACGAACAAATGCTCTGAGAGAAGAATTCATCAATAATTGATGGAATGAGAGCAAGAAACTTGCAAGAGAGAAATAAACAATACTGAGAAACCTCAGAAGAAAAATGAGGAGGAAAATGCTCACCAGCAACACCGTTAGGGGTTACAACACCATTCCCACTCACCACTGGCACTGCAATCATCACACTGTAAAGCAGCAGACTAGATAAGTTGTTTAGAGGTTGTAACGGACCCATGAAACAACACCAAACTGATGACTGATACCAAAATGTAACAGAGTACACTTCACACACAGACCGAAATGCATCATTCTCACTTTAGGTGCAAACCAACTGTATTCTTCAGCAATTTTTTTTTCTCCACACTTCTTTCCGAGAAAACTACCTAGAAATGCATCAATGGTGTGGAGCTACCCTTTTCTTCTTGAGGAAACAAGCACAGACCTTTGGAAAAATAAAACAAAGTCTTTAACTATGAATCTATAGCGATGCACCACTGAGGATTACTTCCAACTCAGCAAATGAAACCCAAGTAGCAGCGGTAACAGCGTCCTGTGGTTGCAGGAGCTGCCCAAACATCTCCATGCAAACTGTAACATCAAATCACATCAGTGTTTCAAACAGGACCCGGCACCACAGAGAGAGTACCAACGGATGGCTTCTGCCTGGCTCCTGCTGCTGCATCTGCTCACCAAAACCATGCCATTTTTTTTTCAAGGCTTCAAGGTGAACATGTGTAAAGTGAATGATGAAAAGTACTTTTCTCACTTACCATGCTGAAACCGCCCTTACCGAGCAGCGCGCATCGCCAGCCTGCCTGGTCATCGTAAGACACGGCTCGTACAGATGGTGGTGGCACACTGGAACAGGTTGCCCAAGGAGGCTGTGGATGCCCCGTACCTGGAGGCATTCAAGGGCAGCCTGGTCTGGTGGTTGGCGACCCTGCACATAGCAGGGGGGTTGGATCTACATGATCATTGTGGTCCTTTTCAACCCGGGCCATTCTATGAATCTGCGAATCTATACTGAATTTCGTATACGGTATACAAATACTGCAAGGCCAAACGACGGCACTTAAACCCTAAATAGAAGTCATAGTTCAGTTGGAAGTAAAGAGGATCAAAGACACCGAGTGCCACTTCAAGCCAAAGGCTCTGCTGACACAGGAGTGGGCCCCAGCCATCAGAGGCTGGCAGGCAAAACCCGATGGAGCCCTGCTCACCAGGGCTGCTCTCTGCCAGGGGATGGCTCTTTGCTCCGCTAGAAGCCTGTGCTGCTTCCTGCATTTCCCAAACACTTCTCAAGTATTTCAGTACCATCTCAGACAACTTTCCTTTAATGTTTTTTCTAGGCACAGCAATAATATTCTGCAATATTTCTCAGATTTGAAAATCCATTGAAACCAACACACAAAGCATAAAAATAATTTTTCAGGGTAAGGACTTAGGCACAGAAGATCAAACCTTGGCCGTAAGACTCTGCTGCCAGGTACCTGAAGCCAAAAATAAAAAGCTCAGCTACAAAGAGATCGAACGCAGCCAAGTTAATTTTGTACAAAAGCATAGGAAAGAAGAGGGCAGTACACCGTGAGAGAACTGGATTTCAGATCTCCCATCTTTTGCTAAGAGATGTACAATACTGACAGCACAGATGGCACCAGCTCAGTCCTAATCAAAACTAATGAAGTTGAACTTGATACACAACCCTGTAATGAGCAGAATGTATTTTTGTTTTCCCAGTCATTTGAAAGTTATCACACAGCAACAGAATCATTAAGCCAGCACATTAACTGCACAATGTATTGTAACAGAGATAGCACTTGGGAACACCTGAGAAAGGCTGTAGAAAACAAGGATACATATATTTTTTAACTGAATTGTATATGGCTTTCCTGACCCAATACAAAGTCTCACTGGCATCACATATCCATAACCCATAAAGGAAGAAGTCACGTTCTTACTTAAGATTTCTTACTTAACAGAAACTTCACAAGGTATCACATTTTAGAAAAATTACCCACTCATTAGCATTTAAATTCATATATTGCATGTACCCAGCAAAGATCATGGTAATGAGCTAGATGACATTTCACTTTGCTAGCAGCTACAGCATTAAAGTCTTCATGCTTGAGGGGCAGAGATAAATGAGGAGAAAGTGGAATAACGGAACAGACTCACCAAGACCACCATGTCAGTGCTTCACTCAACACAAAACTAAGTAGCCTGCATTTTCGCTTTGATTCTTTTAAAAATAAGAGTATAAAATACTTTGTAATGACTCATACCGAGGAGGCAGCAACAGCTCAGGTGCTGGACTGGGCATCTGGCAAACACACAACGCACAGACAAACAATAAGAGCTGTGAAGGGACAGGAGACTGCTTGGCCAACAAGAAACTTCAAAAAGATCCCTGCTCTGCCTTCTCACACAGCCCAAAGCGTGGAGGTTCAGGACTGTGTGCATCTGCAGCTGGATTGCTCTGCCACAACGGACTGTGTACAGCTTGAATGGGAATGCCTTCAATTAAACCCAACCATACGTGCCTAGGTTAAGCACTGAGCAAACCGTGTTTCACCTGAGCTTTGCAAAAGGTTTGCGATGAAAACAGGAAAATTAGGCACCCTAACAAACCCTGCCTGATGCTTCCTTTCTGAGCAAAACAGCTGGAGCAAGAAACATAGTAGAAAAGATACCACTCATGTAAGGAACCCATCCCCGCTAGCATTTTTATTAATTACTTTCATAAACATATATTGTGCCTTGCAATTAAAATTCCATGCGCCGAGTTGCCATGGCAGCACAACTTCTCCAGAAGAAGAAATTGCCAGAGCTCAGCTGTGAGTGGTGCCTGGAGCTGGGCAGGAGCCTTCTGTGGCAGGTTTGCAGGGCACCCAGGGGGGACAGGGCACAACGGAGAGGAAAAAACAGCTTCCTTGGTTCCTAGTGCAGAAATCAGTGCAAGAAGAGCCTGCTGCATTTCCAGGGAGGCTTCAGAGGAATGCAAATGATGCCTTTTCCCTCCGATGGTCTGCTCCATCTCCTAATAGCTGGCAGCAGTGCGGGCAGATGGGCTGCAGCTATAAATAGGGCTGTGCCAGCTGCCCGCCCGTCCCTGTGCCATGCCCGCCATGCTGCTCTCTGCCAGCACTGGGGCATGCAGTGCCCGGGCGAGAGCCAGATAATGAGGTGAGCAACGAGCTGCTTGCACTGTAATTAGCTCCTGGGATGATATCCCTTGCTGTAAAGGAAGCTATGAATGCGACAGAAACTCAGAGGTATAATTAATAACACCGCGCGTTGTCTGCAGGCGCTTAACATTCAAGCAGAATTCTTCACCATGACACCATTCTTGCTTTTGGTTACATAGAAATTAGTAATAGATAAAAATAAACCTCAAACACCAACCGCAGCAGCCAAAAATAATCCAGCTGGGGAGCCAAGCCTAGCCCTGTGCATGAGTCAGCAGCAGGCAGGCGGGCGCATGGTGAGGTGCAGAGTTTGCCCATCCCCATCAGAGCAGTGCCTGGCACACCAACAGACCCTCCTCCTGCTGTTCCAAGGCAGATGAATGACCCAAAAGCATCTCCTTGCTCCTAGCGCAGCTCACTTTGCACAGATGCACCAAAGCCAGCAGCAGGCATGTCGCTGTGAGGCTTGCAGTGCAAAATCTTTCATGCAGTCCCCAGGATGCAGGTGATCCCTGGGAGCACACCTGTCTGACAGGGCTGATAAAGCTGGCATTTCACCAGAAGAACACACTGCAATGTGTTGGCTACAAAATCACCGCCAAATGATGTAGCTAATTTGGGAAAAAAGACACGGTGTTTTGTTATTCTTTTTCTCTCCCCCTCTCTTTCATGATTACAGACTTGGGGCTTGATTCTGCTTTCCCTGTGTCCAGCAGCAGCACTGCCACTGAAGCAGCACCACAATGGCCTTACAGCTCCAAAGGAGAAGCTATCTCTACACATTAAGGCTTAGCACCAGAAATTACACCAAATTCTGCAATGTGTTTCTCACATTTACAAATCTATGTTCACAGAGCTGTTATCAATAGACTGAGCAAGCACATTTTGCTTACGTTTTTAAACACTGTAATTTTCCTTGAGTACGTTTGTCATATTGCACATACTTCCTCAATAACCCTAATGCTTTCAAAATGGAGCTCTCGTTTCTCTGCTAATCTATGTAAACATTCTACACAGCAGATCAAGGGAAGCAATTATTCTTCTGCACTCAGAGCTGGTGATGCTGCATCTTGAATACGCTGTGCACCGATGGGATGTTAGGAAGGCAGAGAACCCAGCACAAACCACAGCAGATTCAAAACCACACTGGAGGTCTCCAAGACCTCACCAGACCAAGGTACAGACCAAGGTACACTATCCCTGATTGAGGGATAGTGCAAGTCATGCTCTGGGAAGGACGCTGGGATGGCTGACCTTCAGCCCAGATGTTCCTTCCCCATCTCTTTGAAAGGTCCTTCAGTCCTACAGCGCATCTTATCCAGGCGCTGTTTCTATTTGGGACCTCTGCTACAAGGATCAGAGTTCTCCAAGCAGACCTGGGGAAGGGAAAAAGAAATTCTGAGGTGGTAAGCGAGGATTCCTCTCAGGAATCAGGCTTCAAACTTTGGTTTCAAGTCACCTGCTGTACTCAGTTTCCCCCAGCTCGCTGCCTGGTTCCAAAGGATGGAACCTGCCAGGCACTGCCACTTCCCTCTGATGCCCACCAGGATCCTCCAAGCCTCCTTATCCTCAGTGTGAGCACACACAGGGCCTCTGCTCAGAGCAGCTCAGTGCATGCACAGAGCAAGGCAGAGAGCAGGCGGCAGTCACTTCAGCAGCTATGGAACAAGTCAGTAGGAGGAGACAGCAAATACTCACAAGGTAATCTTTCTGACAAGGTAATCTTGAACACACTTTAACCCACGTATTGCTAACTTACACCGTCTTGACACTTTAAATATCCACTTTTCCTTCACAGAGAATTCTCCTTAGCAGCAGAGCCTGAGAAACAGGAATGTTCATTGCCTCTTCCTGGGTAGCTGGCAGACTTTGCGTTTCTCATAAGTGACTATCAAAGATTTTTTTTTCAATTACATGCTCAGATTGCCAAATTGGGTAAAACACATCCTCTGCAGAACTTTCATCTCATCCTTGAAAAGATAAAGTCATCTGTCTGAACAGGCTAAAAAGCACACAAGAGATTTCTTGTGCGCACAGAGAAATACGAATCCATGGGGAACTTGAGGCATCATCAACAAGGCTTAAAAAAATTCTTACCTCTACAGAAACATACAGCTAAACTCCTGCCATTTCAGTGCTCCTCAGCTTTCCTCAGGGAATGACAGAGTGGCTGAGGTTGGAAGGCACCTCTGGAGATTGCCTGCTCCTCTCTACAGCCAGGAGCTGCTTAGGATCACCTTCAGGCAGCAGCTGAGCACCTCCTGGGGTGGAGATCCAGCAGCTTCTGGCAGGTGACTGTCATGACATCCAGTGAAAAAATAAAAAACGGCTTTTCTTTCTGGAGATGTGTACATTTAGAGGGCATGAACAAGACTTGTTCCATTCCTGCAGCAGACAAGGCGTTTCCATCACAGCGAGCTTCCAGGCCACAAACAAGTGTTTTGACTGTAAAACATTAAGCTCCAAGCACTACAGGAGAGCAGCAGAACAAAAGATTTTTATCATTACTCTTCATGCTTTAATTACCTTTATCAAATGCCATCTGAGACTAGCTATTTTTAAATCCCTCCACTTCATCTGTAATTAAACTGACTTAGCACAGATTTGATTCTTCCCTACACAGCTCTATCCTAAATAAAACTCGGTACTTTTGTGTAGAAAGTTCCTGAGGATATTTACAGACCAACCAATCTGAAAACAGCAGCATCCAGAATCGCAATTCTGGGTTTGAGCTGTCAGTCAAACCCAAACAAAACCTACAGTCAGGAAACAAAAGCAATATACTGAAACCATAGGATCACAAAGATTGGAAAAGACCCCCAAGATTTAGCACTGCAAAACACTCCAGTATCAGAGGCAGCTGGAGATTAAAAAATTTGGTTTGATGCGGTGGAAATGTAATTTGTGATCATTTAAATACAAACTGACACCGTGTCTCCTATTATTACTTATGCGGCGCTCTTTTTTATGCGTCCCTTTGGAGGATGAAAACCAAAATGTCACTTTCCTTTTTATTCATTAATTACTTTCAGTCATTTCTTTTGCAGCTAATATCTGTTCCTAAAAAGTGTAATATTTGCAAAGAAGAAAATGAGACATTAAGTACTTTTATTAGCTCCTAATTACTCCTATTATAAACTGTCGCTGTTACTTAGCAATTTCTTCTTTTCCTGAGCAAAACCCATCTTAAAGCAAGGACAGAATTCAGTGCAGCCTTTCCATACCCTACTCAGACAGCAGCCAAAGCAGCTCTTGCTCAAACGCTCACAGGATGCTCACATTGCAGGAGGGCACAGCAGCTCACGGGGGAGAAAACAAATCCACGCATCACCACGAGAAACCACATGGAGGAAACGAAATCCTTGGCAGAGAGGCTATGGACACAAGTTTAAAGGGTGGAGAACAGGAAGCAGGCACAGAGATCCCAAAACATTAAAAATTCAGGCTGTGCGATTTAAAAGCTTCTTTCTTTGACCCATTCAGAGCTGGATCAATAAATGCTTTTGAGGAATATTCTTAGCATCGTGTGACTTGCAGATACGTGTTAACTCAGAATATAATGCACATCTCCACTGTTCTGGCACCCTAAAGGAGTGCTAAGTATAGCTCTGAATCCGACGGTATTTTTTGAAATACCTCATTTGTTCCCTCCGTGTTCTTCTGCTTTGATAATTGTTTCTTTTCATCCCTCCCTGACTCACGCACAGAGGCGACCAAAGGAGAATGAACAAATAGAGGTGGGAGGAGAGTGGAGAAGTGGCACTGACTTGAAAAGCTTTGAATACCTTCAATCATCCGGAAAATCACAAGCAGCAACCTTTTAACTTTGGTAATTAAAGACTCATGACACGTACTGCTGAACAGCTTCAGCAGTTCACTACTACATACAATTACATTTTCGAGGCTTTTCCGCATTTTTTGCTGCTTCTTTATTTTCCAATACAGCATTTCAACTGTTGCACTTTGGATGTCATGCTGGAAAATTGAAAAAATAAGTACGCATGATCATGTCTACAACATTAAGATATTAACTCATTTATAAACCCGTGGCATCTAAAATTTTAGGTTCCTCCTTCCTATACCTTCTCAGTCTCCATTTTCTGCCTGATTTTAGCAGCAGGTATTTCAAAAATACAATATGTAATCCTCAATAGAGAGCTTGCCGTGCCATGTTCCGTGCAAACCCGCACAGGATTGCATTTGATAACTGGTCACATTTCAATACGAAACTGAGTTTGTAAGACCTAAAAACAGTTCCATACTCCCTACAATTCAAAGACAACAGCAGGTCAATGCGCTGCACTGCAACCCAGAATTTGGATACATCAGCATCTCCCAGCTGATCACAGGGAAGTCATAAAGTGATGATATGTATTTAAATACATTTTATTATGTATTATTATATATATTAAAAAAAAAGTATTTTCAATCAAATTGAAAGGCATGGAAATAACGTAACATAGACAGAAAGCATGGCTGTACAATAAGGTGACTGCAGGCTCCTTCTCTTCAAGGAGATGCTTCTTCAAGGGGAAACAGCAGTAATTCTATCACTGCTCTGGCCCAGGAGTCCGGGCAAACAGAATGAATTCGAAAGTAATCCATGTCAGACCCGTTACTATCACAACATACATTTCCTTGACATTAACAGAGACCAACAGACACAAATAAAGTGCAGACGGCAGATAATCTGTTTATGTTTCTGCTCTGCTTTTTAGGTAAGAATGGATTTTGTGAAATGAAAGGGCTCGCTGAAAGCTTTATGCAAAGTTCTTTTTCCGGCACTTATTTAAGAATTCTTGAAATTAAAAGGATGAAAACAGTGCCTGGTTATTTCTCCTGAACAGCCTTCCATTGCTACGAACAAGGCTCTCCATAGCCAGGCGTTTAATCTTCTTTATCCTATGCAGCTGAGTTTAAGAAAATCAAGTCACTGTTTACTTTTAACTCCAAAAATACAGATTTTATCAAGGCCTTATCAATAGACGTAGAGCTGAGAGCAGTGGGTACCCCAGTACCTCTCACCACACACTTTCTGGCACGGTACAAAGAATTAGCTCTCACTAAGCTACAATCCACACCTTTCCATTGCTCGCTGCTCATTGGGCAACTGCAGCCTTTCCATGGGCAATTCAAAGCACACCCTAGGAAAAACAACCCTCACTCCTACCCCAAGGCAGACTGACCAGAGCCAAGGGGCAGGAGCTCAGCCCCATAGCTGGGGCTCTCACCTCACCCTCATCAGCATCACTCCTGGCTTTGCCCTGAGCTCTTCACACCATGGATTACTTTGCTGAGAATAAATACTGCTTTTTTTTTTTTATCCATGTATCCATTGCAAAGTATTTTCCCAGCCTGCTGCTATAATAGAAAAGCAGGCTTACAAATGGATCCACACATTATGGATGGGTAGACAACTCAACGAAGGCAGCAAAAACTACTGCTTTTTTAAATACAAATGGGGAATATGAGAATAATAACTATTAGTACACATTCAATAGATGCAACGAACTAAATTCTATATGTATATATAATGCATTAGATGCTAAAGCATTAATTAAGAAGCAAATTATATTAGCATTTCACTTCTGAGAAGAATGTGACCCACTATAATTAAGACAAATGCCTACACGATGGGCACATATAGCACATAAAACATTATTCACTGTAACTGAAATAGGAACATTTGATACTACAGCCTTTTCTAGGCAGGTAGGTGCCACTGAGGACAGCATCACCCTGCTGACCTCAACACCCTTCAGCTCTGCAGACCATCCTGTGTCTCCTTTGTAGAACCATGTAGGGTTTGGCAACATAAGGCTGTACTGAACTATTCTGTGTTGAAAAGGCAAGAAAATCCTCAAGTACTGCTTTAAAAAATCAGGTGAGGAGGCTCTACAAAACTCTGTCTATATGCTGAACACATGCTCCATGACAGTAACTTTCATCCTGCCAACTGCACATAAGTACTGATACCATTCAAGCACCATCTTGTAACTGGAAGCATCTGTGTGTATTGTTTCTGTTTTAAATCTATTTTAAAGGCTTCATCATCACTTCATGACCTGGCTTCCTTATCTTGTCATTTCTATGGTATTCCTTACAACAAATAACAAGGCCAGCTTTCAGCACCCAATTACAGGGACAATGTTACCCTGTAAATGCATAAGACAGCTTCTCATTGAACTTGCTCTCACCAATACATCACTACCAGTGATGCACTCTGATAGATTCTAGTCTTGTTTCTTACGGAAATAAACCCCCCCCCCAGCCTGTGTGGGGCTCCTGCCTCCCTCCTTCTGGATCTCAAGGGACAGGAGGAAGGGATGCTCTCCAACCAGCACCTAACACAGAGCTGCTCCACACTGCCCATCCTACTTATAGACAAACTGTTTATGACTGTCATGACAGAAATGGAAAATTAATGACTTCAGGCCCATTATTTTCACTAAATTACATTTTTCCTTGCCTCTGCAATCACTGTTGGGCAGCACAGATTCGTAAAGCTGCTAATTTCTTGTGCCTGTGAATAGCTAGCTGCTTCCTAACACATATGGATGACACCTGCATGTTCACAGAATGGCCCAGGTGGGGAGTGACCTCAAGGATGATGAATCTCCAACCCCCCTGCCACATGCAGGGCCACCAACCTCTACATTTAATACCAGCCCGGGCTGCCCAGGGCCCCATCCCTGAATACTACGTCGATGACTCATGGGTTACTCTGAGTAGGGAAAGGTAATGTCCTTCACAAGATCTCCCTTGCTTACATTTTGCTTACATTCTTCTTTGTGACACAGATTTTGCCTGAAATTCAGGTAACTCTGAACAAGCTGTCCTCATTCCCATTTCTTCTCCGTAGCTCACTTTGAGGAAAAGTACATTATTTTCTAGCATTCAAATTAGTTACCCTCCGTTTCTTCCAGAAAGGGCATCACAGCTTACTCTTCCATACAGAGATCTGTAATCTTTACTTTGGGGGTCAGCTGGGCTTTAATCATTATTAAAATAAGCGCGCCCTGCTGTCTCCTTGTTAGCACCGGGCCTTAGCTGCTCCCACGGGGAGGCAGAAGGCCTGAGGCATTTGCACAGACAGGGCGAGAGGCTAACGATAAAAACCTGTCGACAAAATCTGCAAAATGGAGAAGCTGAGGAACACCACCATACTAACTGCAGATACATGTATTCACAGTGGTAATACCTGCCTTCTGGTGTTTGCCCCAAGAGCAGCCCACTCCAGAAATACATTTCAATATGACACAGCCCAGCAAGACCATTGAGAATACAGCACATACACCTCAATAAGAAAACAGTGGAAAACAGCTTGCAACAAGTCTTTGTTTCTCTTGATTTCTTTTTTCCACACGTTTTCATCCCAGTTGAAAATGCTCCCAGTTCCAATTACAACTTTGAATGTCTTTGAAATGTTTCGATCAACAAAAACTTACTTGCTTCGCAACTGCTCTTCATTAAGTATTAATTGCCTGTGCCCTAGAGACTTCCAGTTCCCAATTTAAACTGGAAGAAGTAATATACAAATATTTTATACCAATATCTATACTCAGAAAGGCCATTTAACCCTCCTGATCCCACCCAAGTGTTGAACAACACGTATGCTGGCACACGACGACTCCGCCGGGCTCTGTTGCTCCAGCACCCAGCCATGGGCTCAGGAAGCATTCAGCCTGCTCAGTTACACCAGCTCTTCATCTCCAGCCACACTGCTGCCATTCACACCACGCTCTCAGAACAACACAATGCAGATTCTTCCTGGAGCATCATTTGCTGGAAAAGACTGAAAGCACCCAGGTTGCTCAGTAGACCTGAAAAATCAGGCCAGATCTGCTTAGTGAGCCCAAATGAGTATTCAGGAACTTAACTTTAAAGCCTCAGTACTCCAAGTGCAGTTTTACCAATTTCTGCTATATCCTCCAAAAAGATATCACAATACACAAAGCTCTCCAAGCCATGTGATTTAATTTTTGCCTCAGGAAGTGCTGCCTGATAACCACTTCAGAAGCCGTATCCCAGGAAAAGAACAGAGAAATGGTTCTTGTTTTCCTAAGTCATCCACTACTTCTAAGGTCTGAGAAAATGACTTTTCAAAGACAAAAAAATGCCAAAATGCTAGAAATCAGAACAAAGATAGGCAAGGATGGCTGTGGAAGTTTCTCTCGTCTCTCTTGCTCAGTCCTATGGGAGAAATAAATTAACTAATCAAACATTTAAGAAGAGCATCAGTTCAGAAGCCAATAATTGACAATCCTCCAGTCACCAAAAGCACTGCTGGTGCTGCAAGGCTTCACTTGGTCCTACTTGCTGTGTTTGTGTCCAGGTTCCTGCACCACCTGCTGGCCCTGCTCCAAGCCCTCCCTGGAGCCCTGCCTGTGCCCAGATGGGCTCTCTGCATGTGGTGCAGTGGGAGAAAGACATCCTTCCTCAGCCTCCCATTTTAGATGAGCCGTAACAGCAGCCCTATGCACAAGGCTCCACTCAAACAAAACGTAGAAATTCAGTGTCTTCAGGCTGGTTCTGTGATCCAGGACCGCATCTCAAGCATAACACACATAGCTTCTGCCTTGCTGGTTCGACATTCAGTGCTCACACCCTGAGCATTCTCCAGGAGCATTTACCTCACAGGTCTGAAAATGTCCCACCTTCTGGTTTCCTTGTTGAAGTTTGGGATGAGCATGAGATCTCAAATCTTGAAAGGCAGAACTACAGAAGGCAGAGTGAAAAAGAGCTCAGCACAGACTCATATGCAACCCTACATGCCGTTTACCTCTTGTGAATTCAGTACTACTAACAAAACGTGCAAACTGAAGGTTGTCCATTTTACAGCCTACAGCTACATTTCTGATCAGGCTCTAAATCTAAATCTAAAAACAAGACCAAAATAAAAACAAGAAAAGAATCTTTTCTGGTCAATGTTAAAAGTAAGTTTAGAACCAAGATGAACAAAAACCACTAGTATATTAGGAGAAGTAAAGAATCAGGTCTAAATTTAAAGCTCCATTATGTAAATGTTAACATTATAACTATTTTAAATATTATAAGCAGTGGTTAGCAAGACAGGATACAAATCTACTGGCAGCAAACACTAAATTCAGGCTCTGAATCTTAACTGTGAATTCACGGAACTCCATGAACAATCAAATATAAAAGTAACACAATGTATGCTAATGCTGCCCTAATTTTTGAATTAAAATGAATTTTTTGAAGTAAAATGATTTATAGGAAAGCAGGTCAACTCAAATACAGCCAGAGATGCTGCTGCAACGGAGCATAAGAACTGATGAGGCTGAACAAAGAGAAAGCACAAACATAACCCGAACTTGATTTGTACGCATGAGATTATTTTCTTGCAGACAATGAAGAAGGCACAAATAATAAACTGAAGCGTGACCACCAATCTTCTGTTATGCAGAAAGCTCTCAGAGGCTGTAAGAAGGCTTCTTGTCGCAGGAGTTAAGGAACCATGTTAAATGTCTAACAAGAAACCTACACAATGGTAAACAATACAGATACAGAGAGAAGATCACAGTCTTGCAGATGAAACAAAATTATTTTTCCATTAAAAAAGAGTAAATTTACCACCAGGTTTCAGATTTCAACTCTATTTTTGAATGTTCAAATATTCTATCAGTCAACAGAGACAGTATCAGATGGCAGTAATGAAAAATACGATACAATCTCGAATGAATTAATTTGCTATACAATGCCTTTTCTGTTCATACGATCTTATTTCACTTCAGGGAAAAACAGGAAGCACCGTTAAATCATAAAATAAGAGCAATGCAATCAATGCAGAACAGGTTGGGATACAAGGGTTCAGCAAATCTGTAACAAAATATGGCCAGTCTCTTTGGAATTCAGACATTTTAATCAGCATTCTAATGTAATTACTTTCCAGAGTTACATTAGCATGTTTTTACTGTAATAACCTATATTTTAAGTTTCTCAGTAAGCTTATAAAATAATGTAAAAAATCCATAATGTATAAAATAAGCATTTTAGCCATTTCACTTCACAGAGATGAGAAATATGACATTTCTGAACATACTTTAACGTGCTGTTTTCAGTTCAGCACACACACACAGATGCATACTTTTATTATGCAACTCTTCTGCTCTCATTAGTAATGCTGCTGATGCATTTGTCTCTACTGTAATGGAGCCAGACATGAGTCATGTCGTGTACCTGCCTAAACATCACAAGTCTAGGGCTCTCCATACTACTGGTCACCTGAATAGAGAGACCTGAGCAGAAGCTCCTTAGTATTCCAAGATTCCTTCAAAGTCAATACGAATTCTGCTTGCAGAAGGAATGAAGAATTAGACCAAAATATCTGTAATTAATAATTGTAACAAGCTGGACGCTTTAGAAGCTGCAAAAGGGAATCCTGCTGAAAATATTGCAAAGTCCCAGTGCTACATAAGCATATTGTTTTTTTCTATTAATAACTTCTTTGTATGCAAGAAAAATAAGAATTCCCATAGTCTACTGGTTTCCACAAGTTCAGTAAATTCAGTAAGAGCAAGCAAGACAAAGCACTAACACTCATATGTGGAACTTAGCAGAGAAAAAACACAAACATGCCTTAAACAACAGTTTTATTCACAGAACAGTTATTACTGATGCTGGTTTTAAAGAAAATGTGAATGTGTTCTTAGAGGCAAACCATACGTAACAACTTTAACTGAAGAAAGTTTAATTGCAAAAAGTCTAATTGCAGTGAAAGGGGTGGGATGAAAGCTCTCTACAAGAAGTAGAGGTGAGAACATCCAGTTGTGGAGATATGCTGATGGGCAGAGCAAACTAGATGCTGTTTCCAACTCCATTAAATATATCAGCCCTGGTTCCACAGAAGTCCTGTTTGGATGCTGGATTTTATTTTTGAATGAATAATGTGTTATTCCAGAAAAAAAATGACATGCAGGTGACTACAAGAGGAACACTCTAACCTTACCAATGGCCCATCAAGGCCTCGCTCACTGTGGAATCCTGCTGTTAGCCTCACTGCTTTTGTCATTCCTGCATTTTAAAAAGTTGTTTATATAGGGTTAAAAGCCCTTTTTGTAGTGGACTGCCTACAGCATCTGGGCCACCAGGCAGGGATGTCACCACCATGACATGTGGGTTCCATCTCCCAGTGGAACCCAGGCCGTGCCAGTGGGGTTCCATTGGCACCTGGCAGCACACGGCCTGGCTGCTCTGCAACATGGTGCCTACCTCAGTCAGATGGAGAACGAGGAAACCAAGAGAGAACCATCACCGGCACAAACATCACTGATCCATGCTCCAGAGCAGCTGGCTGAGGTCCTGGAGGCCATTGTGCCCTCCCGCCAGTGACTGCTGCCCCAGCGCCTGCAGAGCAGGATGGCCAAGATGGCACTGAGGACCAAGGCACCCAAAGAGGCTGCCATCTTTCAGCCAAGGAACATAACAACAAAGCCAATGACTGCCCAGCCCTCAGCGTGGCCATCAAACACAATAAATCCATTTGGTGGAATGATACTTCCAACACCTGTCTTGTCATTGATGAGCCAGAGCTCACATAGGTGCAGCCAACAGCAGAGCCTCTGAGAGCTCACAAATCTCAGAGCAGGAAAGATTCCAGTGACAGGTCAAAATGTTGAAGCTGTCCGCAGTGGGGTGGCTTCGGAAAACACCAGGCCCAGCTCCCATTATATTCCCTGGGAGGGAGGGAGTTCACATGAAATAACCCTTGGCAATGGAGGGATGACAGGAAATGTTCTGCATCTTCATTTCTTGCTCAGTGCATTTTGCGGGTGAAAACACCAGCAGGGTTAATATGGTTTCAGAATGCTTTAGCTAAGCTGGAGGTTGAAAGCAAACAACAGATCCCTTAAAACACATACTTCTCTTTTGCAATTCAAAGTCGCACTCCTCTCATCTTTCTGATTTTCAGTCTTGGCATGGTGTCAACTAACTCTTCTCCTCCACATGACGAGTTCCTCTTCCACCACAACAGCAGCTCCAACAGTGATGATGCTTGGCTGCTCCAAGATAGCCAACAAAGAACTGGGCAGAAAAGGACAGCCCTGCTTTCCCCTGCCTGGTTGATCTCACAGAGAGAGAGAGAAACTAGCCCAGAAGAGTGCAGATGAGATAGAGAGCACAGGCACTCGGTTAATTCAGAATCTACTAGTTAGTAGTTTAATTGTCCAAGAGATCTATAACTACACTGTTTGAATCAGAAACCTCTTGCTGATGGTACTGATGCTAACAGTTTTCTTTCCTTCTTTATAACTACAAACGTCTCACCGCTTTTGGATCAGCTGTTGTTTATTAAACTAAAACTTCCCTAATACTTCTTACAGTAACCCAGAACCTCTTCCTGATAGGACACAGACACTGTCTGTTCCACAGCCAGCTGAAAAGTCAGGGCTGCTTTTCTACAGGATCAATAATTACATTTCTCTCTTAAATCTCATCTGCCTTCCCAAATTTAAATCCTACCCCAGATAAATCACAAACAGATATTCCTCACCTACGTCGCATTCCAAATCTCTTTTTACCAACGTAGAACATTTCTGGCTTGCTATAAATCTATTTTTCTACCACAGACAAAATCAGCATCATAGGAGCACTCTGTTGTGACTTTCATTTTTAAAATTACAAGCACTTAATGCAGCAGATTCATCAAATCAGATGACCACCAAGCACAACCGTACCAATGCCCAACCATCACGACCATACTGTCCCCCCAGAAGTGCTGAGTTGAGAACTCAGGAGAAAGGAACTGCAAATGCATGAGGAAAACAGGTAACACCTCCAGCTGCACTTCAGCAATAACCCTCGTATACTCTCAGCAAAATGGAAGGAAATACAAAAACGAGAAAGTATCTCCATAAATCCCATCCAAAATGTTAATTCACCACCCAAACAGTTTCTTTATGTGTAAATTCACAAATAAAAGCAGTGACACATCATATTTCAGCCCAAAAGAAAAAGCTGGGAGAATCTGGCACCTGTGCTTGAGGCTTGCTGCCAAAACACCCGAATTCTAGTTAAAAAGGTACAGCAGCAACTTTGTTTTGATAGCACAGAATACATCTTAAGTAGACCTAGGACTAGACACAGCTCCTTTGAAGCTCCCTCTCCTATCCTCGCAAAGGCTTTTACAGAAGTGAAGAACATATCTAAGTATCAGCAAAACTGAATTAAAAATTTGTATTCAAATAAAATTTAAAAAAGGCAGAGATCAAGCATAGAAATAAAGCAAAGTCAGCAAATTACTAATACTAATTAACTGCTTCTTCCTGAGATGCTAAATAACAGAAAGTACGGTCTCCTTAAGTCCTGAGTTGAAAAATTAAAGATGTTAAAAATAATTTTGTCATGATAGCATGGAATTACATTTGTATTTATTAGATTTTTTTTAATGTTTTATGCCATCTTCATAAACCACTCCGAGTTACTGCCTGGAAAACATTAAGTAGCCAGTACTCCAGAGACAGCAGCGTGGGGGTAAAGGCCTTTCCCTGACAGCCTGCTTGCTGGTTTTGGCTCTGGCTGTTTCAGCACAGACTGCACTTATCTGACTCCAGCCACAAAGCAGTCTTCAAAGCCCTTGAAACAAAGAGAAAGCTCCCACAGAAACCTGCTGTTCTATAACCATTTGCAATCCTTAAGTGTACACGTATGTATATGCATACAAGCTGCATGAGCATTATAGAAACCGAAGAGCCAAAAATCTGCCTGGTTATAACGCGATTATTTTATGATCCTGCTCCCCTATTGAGGGCACAGGTGGAAAGGAGACCAATCTGTTCCTGACCTAACAACAACTCATTACTCTCATCACACTGATCTCTCCTTAAAATGTTTATTTTTAACTTACTGCTCGACATTAAGGATTCTAACCCACAGCCTCCTGCAAAAACCTTGCTGAGGCCATGGAAAGCATTGCTGTCTTCAGCAACCTGTCCCACCGCTTTTGGGGCACATCACCTTCATGCAGCCCAGTCCAACAGGAGCCCCCGCAGCTCTCAGGGTGCAGGGTGGGATGACAGAGGAGCCCAGTACTGCTGAGGGAAAGGAGGCGAGGCAGGGCCCTGCTTCATCCTGTTGCTGGAACAATTTAAACCGCCCCAGGTTTAGTCAGTGAGCATGAATCAGAGATTTAAATGGCAAGCTGCGTTGAAAAGGATCCATAGGGATAGGAAATAGGAGGGAATACATCTTGCAAAAGGACACAAACGCCTTAAGATTTGATGCTCGTCATTTAAGCACAAATAAAGCAGAGACATCCAGTACCACAGCAGTATCAAGCAGTGCCTGGCCCCCAAAGCCCCAGGCTGGCTGCCCTGCACAGCGTACCAGGAGAGCCCAGCCAAGGCCCCAGCAGCTCCTGCTCCCTGCACAGCTCCCAGCCCCACCACCCCAGTACAGATGCTAACGAGAAGCTGCGTGCTGCCACCAGTTAATAAGCATTAAGAGCCTGGGGCTGCAGCAGACCTCTTGCAGAGGTCAGAACGGATCCGCCTGAGCGCTGGAAACATCATCTGTCCATTTACAATTATAAATTTAAACATCACACAAGAGCAGCTTTTAAATAATACATGCCCAAGTATAAATAACACTTGAGAGATCATTCAAGGGCAGAAACCTTCACTGGATGCAGGTATTCAAAGACTCTCCTACCTAACGCACGGGAAATGTGAAATACCTGCATGCTCTATGAGTGATGCACCTCGTTGTCTCTCTGTCACTCCATCACACTTTCCCAAGTCCAACCTGTCATGCAAATACTTCATTAACTGGACTTCATCCGTGAAGCATTAGAGCTTATTCAAATAATTTACAGAAGAAAAACCAGACAACAGGCAGATGTATTCCACGCCAAGAAAAGGCAGAAACAAAAAGCAGTATCGTCAAGATGCAGAAATGCCCTCAATGCTGACATCTCTGATCCTCCTCAAAAACTTCAGTTTGTCCATTTTTCTAATATCACAAAAGCTCTAAGCTCATAAAACTTACATTACGGGCCGGGGCAAACACCAAAGTAAAATCTCTTTTCCTGGCAATCACTACATGCATAGAAGCTTCCTTTCAATCAGAACCATCTGTGCTTTGCTCACAGCGAGCTGCAGGGTGATGAGCACGAAACGCCCGCAGTGTTTCTGCCACATCCTTCTCAGGAGGGTTACGTCTGGCAGGAGGCAGGGTAAGATGGTGATAAAATCCCAAAGATCTGCAGGCATTTCCATGGCCTCAAATAGCATTTCCCAGCTTGCTGCCAGCACAGCTGAAAGCACGAGGGCCTCCTTCTACTTGCCCGTGTCGTTCGCAGTACTTTGATAAAGGAAACGCCCAGAGAAATGGTGGATGTGAAGGTGAGATGAGTGGTTGGCAGTGTTTCCTTAAGGCTCTGCTGAGGAAGAGTGCCCTCAGCAGCCTCTCCTCTGCTCATGCACTGCCCTGTTAGTGCCTCAGGCCCGTGGAGCCCCGCTCATGTCCTCTGGAAGGATTTTCTGGCTATCGAATGGAGAAAGTAGTCAGTATACACTACAAAAAAAATTGAGATGTATAGGTTAAATAGGGGGAAAAAAACAGGTTTTATTTGAGCTTTGTATTTGGCTTAGCAAACATCGCGCACTCCTCCCTCCCTGCAAAGGCAGCACCAGTCGAGCTGCTGCTGGCAAAGGCTTCTTCCCACTGCAGCAGCACCCCAAGGCAGAATACAGACATTCAAATAGCAGCACAAAAATCCATAGATGTGCTGGCTGGGCTACAAGTGTATCAAAGAATCATAGAATCAATATGTAATATGGAAAGATGAAAGAGCTCCATGTTGAGAACCAGCTGTGGGACAGTATACAAACTAATTCGTTTCCCATCAACTTGATATCCCGTCACAGCAACTGTCTTTTGTTCGTATTGAAACTCCGCTTGTCTTATGCAGAATGATAAGCTAATGAAACTGCAAATCATAGCGTCGATCCATGATTCTCAACAACCAATTTCTAATATTGACTGGCATGTCAATTTACCAAAAAAAGCCATTTTTACTAGCTTTGCTGAGGGTGAAAACAAAGCACGGCTACAGATATTCAGTTGGCAAACACTAATGCAGTAAAATATTTGGAAGAACAAAATAAATGCTATTTTTAAAAGGTCTTCATAAACTGTATCACAAAAGGTGGCTCATTAAAGAACAGTGAACTGTTCAGCAGAGGACACACAAAGATTCTGCCCAAAAATAAACCTAGCATGACACCTCGTGCTTTACCAAGTACAATCACAAGATGTGTTTGTAAGCAGAAGTGGGAAAAAAAAAAATCTCACTAGGAGAAAATCAATAAGAAAGCATTTAAAACACCGCCTTATGCTTTTCGTGACCACCATTTTCTTGCTCTGTAAAGAGTATTTTAAGGGGAAATCACCTGGCTGTTTCAGGAAATAAAGCAGCACGTGGTACTCGGTGAAGAGAAAGTCGCTTTTCTGGTGGCACTTTGGCTGCCACTGCACGATTGGGGTTCTTTTGCCTTTTAAGACAAGATCATGAAACTTTATACAATAAAGACAGACAGAAAATCAAAACTGACAGGTCAGGAGAGTGAAATTTCTACTGGACTTTTTTTAAACCCACCAAAACATCCAGCCCTATCATTTCTGGAAGAGAATTCAGCACCAGCTGGAGTCTTCAGACAGCATCAGTAAAACAGCAACAAACCTCCCTTCGATAACATTTGAAATCATGAGTTTAAAAAGCACTGCAAGAAAATGAAACACACTTACTAAATTTAAAAATTCATGTGACTGACCACCATGTCAAATTCTGTCATCTAGGGAACAGCACCAGGAAGCAAAGGCTTGAACTTGGCTGCGGATAATTTGACATACTCCTGGTTTACACAGAACAGGTTGGAGTGAGTGAAATTCTGGCTTCAGATACACAAGTCAGCGCTCTTGCACTACTGTTGTATTGAGATTCAAAGAAAAAGAAAGCAAGGAACCTGGGTACCTACAGTTCATATGCAGAGTAGGGGATTTCTGCCAGGTCCTGTCCCTTCAACACCAGCCTGAGGACCCAGGGAAGTGCCACGTGCCAGCTCAGCACATGGGGGAGAGGTTTTGCTGCCTGACCCATGGGCTGCTGCACCAATCCTACAGGGCTGCACAAGCAGGGTTCAGCAGGGTTCAACTGATACAAATGAGCTAGCTCGTGTATCTCAACATGTTCAAAGCTACAGCACCGCATAAATATGCACCTGGTGCCTTCAAGTTGGGTTTCTTCTTTTTAATAAAAGGTTCGGTCAGCTACAAGGATTTCCTAGAACTCTCCTTGGATTTCCAAAGGTCACACCGAAACCTCTTACTGGAAATGCCAACAAAGCCCTGAGCACAAATGCAGAACTATTTCATTGGCTTGAAACCAACCACAAGAGCTGGGAGGAATGAGGAATTTCCCCACTTGTTGGCCAAATCTTGTGCACCGAGAACCTAACCAGTCAGGAAAGTAAGTACATCACCACAGAGAGCACAAATACAGGCCTGGTTTTTGAGGTGAGACAGGGTTGAACAACCTTCTGGAGCAGCCAAGGAGACTTCTGAAATAAACAGCAGCTTCTCTAAAGAAGGCAATACACACATTGCCACAGACATGAGTACGTGCAAAGAACGCTACTCGCTTCTCCATAGTATCTGTCAGGGATAATCATCAGCAACAGCTCAGTTTAGCTAGAGGAATGTTTCAAGTCGTATTTCAATCTGCTTTAAAGGCTGTGTGATGACAGAAACCAGTGTACAAACACTGAGGACAGAAAGCAAGCAGTCCTAGTTCGGGATTTTAAATGGGCAATTCCAAAGTCCTTCGGAAGGTCGCTGGAACCCAGAAAAACTTGCACAGAGAAGAGAGCGTAACATCAGGGAACTACAATCAGGCTGGGTTTGATATACATAATACTACTTTATTCCATTGTTTCATCTTTCTTACAGGTTTAGAAACGTACAGGGGTTCAGAACCACCTCCACAAAACAGAGAGTACATCAGTACGGGAGATCTAGAGTCAAACCACAAGTGTGCAAACGTGGTTAGCTTCCATTACAAAAAGTAATAGGCACGATATTACATATGCGTTTTGGTGAAAGGAGGAATCATAGTGCAGTGTTAAAAGGCACCAATAATCAATAATTGGGCCTTTTTTAAAAGCCAATAACCATCTAAGAAAATTACATTTGGTTCAAAATAATAATTTCTTTTATCGACTGGCATGCATCTGAACCCCTGGCAATTTATTTCACAAACCCAATGTGTGCCCTAGCGAAATAAAAAAGATTTAATCAGTGGACCTGAAAGTCAGTTCACTACAAAAGGAAATACTGAAGCTCATTGCCTGTATTTGATACCAAACTGCCTTGTTCACCTTCTCCAAGAGCTTGTCTGACAAACATCTATTCAACAACTGCACAGAAGGATTTCTCTTAAAATGAGTGCAGTGTTTTAATCCTGTAGCACTGACCTATCCCATGTGCTAGGAAAACATTAGGCACAGACCACAGCTTACATTTTCTCTTAAAAAAAAAAAAAAAAGTAATCTGAAAAGAATACAGGATGTGCAAGCGAGGTTCACACAAAGGATTGGCAGCCACAACAGTAAGCTAGACTTCCAAAAGAAAAGGTTTTGTTACTTATTTTTAATTTTCTAAGCAGTGATGCGCACTGCTGTGTGCGAATACCATATCTGCGTTAGGATTATTTGTGTAGACAATAAGGGAAAAGCTTTAGTACACCCTAAAGGACATTACATCAACACCGTGTGCTAATTTAGCAGGATCGAGAGAATGAAAGACAGAAGAAGTCCTTACAGGCGGGCAGCTGCAGTTACTCAGCTTACCTCGTAGGTGCCCTCAAACTAAACCCCTGCAACACGATGGGATCTAAAGATGCACGGGATGGAAGGGGCAGAGGGGGTGGAAATAAAAGGAAATGAGAGGGGGAGGTTTGGTTGTAGCAGAATGTGCCCTTTTATCCAAAAGCATCACGCCCTGCGTAGGTTGTATGCACTGCAGATTGTCTGTGTAACTGAAAATGGTACCAGGTGTGAGCAGAGACAGAGCTGGTTATTGATCTGCAACATCTACTGCAAGTCCTCAGGAATATAATTTACGGATAGCCACTTACTGTGTAGTTGATTGCTTCCTCGTAAATATACTTAAATTCAGAAGGCTACAGTATATTCTGACACAAAGATAGTAAGACAACTTTTCTACGAGGGAGAAAAGAGAAGGTAGTAACTAACTCGTTTATTTTGTGAGGACTCTCCTGCCATGCAGGAGCTGCATCATGCCCTTTGGAAGATTTAAGTTCTGACTTTCTCTGTTGTCTCTGCTGAATGGCTCTGCTCACAATTTCAGAGCTACAGTCAGAGTCCAGAGACCCCTCTTACAGCAGCCTTTTCTTTCCCAAAAGCACTTTTCAACTCATCTCTAACAGCATAGCAAACTATTCAAGTAAACATTTCTCCTCTGGTAAGTTCCCAGATACAGCAAACGCTATCAAAGCTCCACGTCTGATGGCACGCGCCGGTGTTCTTTAAATGGAGCAGGAATTAGCCCGTTTCCTTGGTTTAGGGTCCTGTACATCCCTGTCCTTTAAACACGTGCAAGATGAACACATGGTCTCTGACAGTCTCCGTAGTCCCAACCTAAAAACACTGTTGGAGAGGCTATAGATCACACAGTTGCAGAAACTATTGCTTATAGCAAGCCACGTTGTTAAGAAGGAAAGCGCGGGGTTCTCCAACACCCTAGAGCTCTCCAGCAGGAAGTATATGATATAGGGAAGCCACAGCATGTAGAACACGCTGGTGATCCGAAACAACACCATGGCGTAGCGGCGGTCAGGGCTGTGCCCCGTCTCCCCAGCAGCGTCCACTTCGTGGCTGGGAAACCGAGCCCTCCGATCGTTGATCTCTTTGGTGTGCTGCCGGCAGATCTTGAAGATGTGGAAGTACGTGAAACAGATGACAAAGGCAGCAGGAGCATACAGTAAGCAGACGATAAAGCCAGTGAAGTAGGCATTAGTTAGCCAGGAGGTAGCACACCACTCAAAAATATCTCCGTGGTAACCAGGTTTTCCCCAGCCGAAAAAGGAAGGCAAGAAGATCAGGCAAGAGTATATCCAAATCAAAATGATGCAGATTCTCAAGCGACAAGGTGTGACCAGTTGATTATAGGAGAGAGGCTTTGTTATAGCGAGATAGCGATCCACGCTGATGCAAGCCAGACATGCCATGGACACGCTTTTCAGCACGGAGATGATGTATCCGAAAACTTGGCACGTCAGGGACTCGTGGACGCCTGTTGAGTAGTGAAGCAGGGACAGCGTGGGGACCAAGCAGCTAACTCCAACAAAAAGGTCGGCGTAGGCCATGGTCTGAATGAAATAGCTCGTGGTGTAATGGTGCAGAAGCGGGGCGCAGTGGAAAACGAAGATAACAGTCAGGTTACCCGCAATGATCAGGAAGGTGAGCAGGACGATAACAACTGTCTCGAGGATACAGATGTCGACTGCGTTGTAGTGACCAAATCCCAGAGGGCAGGAGAGGTGCTCAGACAGGTTCACCACGCTACCGCTCATATTCAGAGTCCTCCATTCAACCCATCGCGACCGGTTCATGTTTTGTGGTGGGATCACTGTCACTGCAGGCAGCAGGCTGGTGACCCGCTCAGCGGCAGCCGGACTGCTCCAGTGTCCCACGGTCTCTCCTGCTGCCAGCGCTTACAGTTGGGAGGGTTCTACTGTCCCACAGCTGTTGATGCTCCTCAGCATCAGCGCATCACCTCTGGCACGCCTTAGCTTTAAAGAAAGAAAGAAAGAAAGAAAAAAAGAAGGGGGAAAAAAAAAAAAAAAAAAGCCAGAAAGAGAAAGGCCACTGATCAGTTGCTCCAGTGCTCTTGACCAATCCTTAGCAAACACAAGGCACTTCTAAAGCAAGCAGGTACCATGAAGCAGGGAAATAAAAACTGAAGAGCCACCTTCATTCCCCAGGGTGAGTGGCGGGGTGGGGGGGGGAGAGAGGGGAAATATCTGACTTTTATTTTCCTGAGAAAGTCATTGACTTTGGAACGCAGCGGGGTGAGAGGAGGGAGGGAAGGAGGAACCTCGGCACAGCTCAGGGTTCCTGGACCAGCAGGTGCTAGAGGTCATCTTTTAACGTCTCAGTTTAAATCAGAGTGACTTGAGAGTAAAGGAAAAAGTTCATCATCTAACGCTGCTTTTTCTGTCTCCGTCTGGGAGATGGCACTCCGTCATATCCACGCTATTTGTTAGGAAGGTAAGGAAAACACTTTTGTCAAGGTTAATTCCAACAGACTCACCACCGTTTGGGTATGAATAATGAATTTTATTTGGAGGGAGGCGGGCGGGGGACAAGGCAGGTTTGTCCTCTGACTGCCCAGGAAGCAAGCATACATCTCACAAACAACGAGGAAGATTGCGTCTATTCATTTAAAGATCAAAATGCTTTAAGAATAGAATTTGGAGACTTCTGTCAGTGTTCACAATCCCTTTAAACAGTTATCGTCTGTTACAATTATCAATGCCAGAAGCATACCTCAAGGTCCCCACAGACAAAATAAATCCTCTTGAATTCTATTTCAGCAACGGCAATTTAAAATCATCATCTCTGGGAGCTCTGCTGTAGCAGAGCCCAGCGCTCGGGAGTTCACGGGTCCGGCCATGGCAGCGCTCACCTCTGTAGCAACACCTGAATCATTTCACAAACCCCCACACCACAGGGACAGAAACTTCCATCCGCATTCTGCTGCGATGCTAACGAAACGCTGATTTGACCAGAAAAGCTGCCATTGTTTACTACTCCATCATCCTGCTGTTCTGCTTCATCTTCTACGTGGCTTTAGGGCTTCTATGTTTATAGGTGATCGGCGTGATAAATAACCGCTTAAAATAATCGTTCTTCTAATTGCAGGACGTTACCTTGCTCACTGTATTTGCAGCTGGGCAGAAAGCAAACATTAACAGAAAGCATCTTCTGGGTTCAGTTTTAAGTAAATGCTCGGTTAGTTCCGGAATCGTTAGGCAGGTAATTAATTGTACACACTCGTGGTTTCCGAAAGGCCCCAGAAATGCCAGAACCGCCTTCAGCCGAGAGTTCTGGAGCCCGGCGGGGGGAAGTGAGGGATCCACACACACCGATCCCAAGGTCATTCCGGTATTAACGCCGGCATCTGCTTTAAGTCTCCGCAAAAGTCCCCGGTGCGTTCGGCAGCCCTCGCTGCGTCCGCAGGAGGGATTTCAGCTGCCAGAAAAGAAACATTTCCTCCAATCCTGTCGCGGCACTTTGAGAGAAACCATTCCCGTCGGAGTTAATTTCCTGCCGCGCATCCCGGCGACGCACACAAAGTCCTTCGGATTGCAGAATATCGCTGGTTATTCCCTTGTCTACGAGCGGCAGAGAGCGCACAGAACCGTTACTTTTTTCTCCGCTTCTTTGTTACGGCACCGAGGAGAGCCGCCTCCCCTCCGCGCATCCTCGCCGGCCGCCGCCCGCCCGCCCGCCCGCCCGCGGTCTCCCGCTCGCCGTGTTGCGGCTGCGGCCGCCGCCGCTCCGTTCCTCGCCAGCGCCGCTCGCACCTGAGCCGCTCCTCCTCTCCCCTCCCCTCCTCCGGGCCGGCGCTGCGGCGCCCAGGCGGCTCGGGGCGGCGGCGCCCCCCGCAGCGCAGCGCGGGAACGGCGGCGCGGATGGACGGACGAGGACGAGGCTGAAAAGCCGCGCGTGGGAACGGGGCGGTGCGAGGAAGTGCCCGCACAGAACGACCAGAAACCTCGGTCATCTACACCTAACTTTCATCTAATGGTGTCGGAGTCTCCGTGTAACGCCTGGAAGTGGCTAACTTCGTTAACTACGTGCTGTGTCCAACAGACAAATATATATATATATATCAGTCTCCTAAACATCCATTATTTTTATACTGAAGTTAGACTCGTTTTAAAACTCATCTGCAACTACACTCGGTATCACACCCATCTGCAAGTACAGATGCACAACAGCAGCACCCCCCATTTCCCAAGCCCCCATCACAGACACACAGAATGGCCCGGGTTGGAAGAGATCTTAAAGGATCACGAATCTCCAACCCCCTGCCACATGCAGGGCCACCAACCTCCACATTCAATACCAGCCCAGGCTGTCCGGGGCCCCATCCAACCTGGCCTTCAACACCTCCAGGGATGGACGGGGCATCCACAGCCTCTCTGGGCAGCTGTTGCAGCACCTCACCACTCTCACAGCAAATAACTTCCCCCTGACATCCAACTTCAATCTTGCCCTCCTGCTCCTGCTGGAGGAGTCGGCTGCATCCAACCCCCAGCTCCGCATGTTAAATATCCATATAGAGCCTCATCAGCCTGCGGGGATGCTGGGTGCCTTTAGGCACAGAGATAAATGGAAATATGAAAATACCAACCCAGTACTTTAGGCTACGGATCAGCAAAATACATGTGTGAAGAATAGCGTGGGAGAGTTTGACAAAGGGATTTCAATGCCATAGCTCCGAGCAAGGCAGAGGCAGGGCTGCCATACGCAGCCTGGAGCAAGAACTGCAGGCAGCACATTACAGCTCCAGTGCTCTAAAGCAGAACAAAGTGTGGCTGTGTGATGATGGCAAGTATGAAGGATTGAATAAAATACAAGAATCAGCCCAGGGCCTCAGAACGGAGAGTGGCTGCAACACAGAATGCATCCTCAGAGCTGGGCCCCACGCAGGAGTGCCCATTAACAGCAAACTCCACTGGCTGGTTTTCAGTGCAAGTGCAATGAATGTCACCTGAATTATAACAAAGGGGATGAAGTAAGGGAGTGGACATCCCTTAGTTGTGAATAGATTTCCTCCATGGCAGCTATAAGGGCCCTGCTGCAAGCTGCCAGCTGCCTGTGCTGCTCTCTGCCTTGCTCCCAGCAGCAGCTCCAAGAGGCAGCACTGCCAACAGCAGCAACCCGACTGCTCCAACTTGAGCAGCATTTCCCACGAGTTTGAAGGCTAATGAGAATTAAAGCAGAAATCAGCTGTCCTGTCCTGATGGAGCTCCGCGATCACAGGCAGAGATGGAACAATACTGCAGCGTTTCTGCACAGGCAGAACATGAAACAGCTGCATGGGAGAGGCTTTCTGTCTGCACATTAGGGACACAAAGATTCTGGCACAGTTCTAAACAAAGTGTGCTTCGGGATTTTCATATTTGCATCTAGGGGAAAGGAAGTGAGAAAGAACAATTACATTGGGCAAAGCCAAAGGCTGTTACTCAGGGGTATCTTACAAGCAGAATAAGTCCCGTAGCTGGTTCTGTCCAGCAAAGGGAAAGAGCACTCCGTCAGTGAACAGAAGCAGCGATTCCACACCTTCCTTATGAGTTACATCATCTAGATACAACAGAAGCTGCCAGCCAGAGCAGGAGGCTCGCACCACCCAATCCTGCTAAAAACGAACAGAGGGGATGTGGTGGGAACTTGAGCTTCAGGGCTGTGAAAGCAGCATGATGTGTGTGACCCTGCGAGGAGGTGAGATGAAGCTTCTCAGACAGAAAAAGTCCACACAGAAGTTGATTTAGGAGCTCCAAGCAAGAAAATAATCTTTTTCCTGGTCTATTTCCGGCTTCAAGCCTTCCAGGACTCTGCTAGAAAACTGGATGGTCAGCTGACTAAACGGTCAACTACATTTGCTCAATTTTTATTTATTTATTTATTTATTAAAGCTATTGATTAGAGCAGGGAGATGCAGGCAGGAGTGTAGGATAAGGAACATCATAGTTACTTATTTAGATGCAGACCTGAATGACATCGTTGTTAACAGCTCTCTACCAGCTCGACGCCATCTCTTCTCCTCAGCTCCTCCTATTGTTTTCCTCTACCCACCTTCAGAGCCTGTAGAACAAAGGTGTTTCTTCAGCTCACTGTACTTTTACCTTTACTGCCTCTGGTAGTAACAACACCACTGGTAGTCACAACATCATGTGAACACCCGTTTTGATTTTAGTGCCTCCAGGAAAACGTTGCTCTATCAAGCCTGCAGCTTGCAATGCAACCTAAAGCAGCAGAGGTGGAAAAGAAATGAGGATCTGCATTTTATAACACAATGGCCCCCATGCCCCAGTGACTGCAGAAAAGATCAAGTGATGAGATCCACGATGCCAGTTTTGGATAACGGGCTGGAAGGAGACAGCAGCTTTCTGAAAGGTCAAGGTGCAAAGGATGCAGAAGGGAACTACTGATCATTTTTCATGCAAGCTCTGCTGCTGCCTGCTCCTCTGCTGCACTCATTCCGCCTCCATTGCTGCTTCTAATGTGATAAATATTAGCCAGTCTCATACAAATGTTAGGTAATTACCATTCTGCCATGCAGAACGAGAAATTGGCAAAAACTATCATTTCTGTGTTGTGATGGATCAGTACAGAAAGCTGAGCATTCATGTTTGCAAGTTTCCTGTGCAGCCCTTTCATGCTGTTATTTAGCAATTACTATCAGCACTTGTAAGGTTTGAAACTTCACAACTGGCTACCAACAGTATTCTTGTATTTAATAAATATTGAACAAACTCATTGAGTAAAATGCTACAATTTCCTTTCAAACATAACTACCTGAGACTTGGTTATTTTTCTGAGTCCTACATTCAATAAGACTTTCCTTTGGAAGAAGGTTCTCAAGATTACATGATAAATTGAATTCACACACTCAGTTCAGAGCAACAAGCCCTCCGAAACTTCTGAGCTTCAACTCAATCAAAATAAAACACCCTGGAGTAAACCATCCATAAAGAAATGAACTTTCCTCAGGGAAATGCTGTCAAGTGTAATGAATGGTGATCATTAGTATTCCTTAGGAATTAAACACAGCATCTGCTTGAAGAAACAGCACTTAGGACAAAAGCAGTGTAAGGACACTGTTGCTAACTGGCTGC
This sequence comes from Centrocercus urophasianus, assembly GCF_019232065.1. Lineage (NCBI taxonomy): Eukaryota > Metazoa > Chordata > Aves > Galliformes > Phasianidae > Centrocercus > Centrocercus urophasianus. The sequence continues at coordinate 3,182,176 of NW_024884733.1, read as the reverse complement.
ATGGGAAAAGAAAAGCCTTCAAAATGATCAAAAATGGACCACGGAAAAATGGCAGAAAAAAAAAGTCTTTGGATGGTATGAAAAAGAAAAAGCTCAGGGATGCACCCTCAGAGCAGGTCACGTGGCTGCAATCACAACTCAACCACCTGCCCTTAAACCAGCAGTAACATCACAGGGGTGGAAGGGACCTCAAAGATCACCCAGTTCAGCCCCCTTGCTGATTTTAATACTGTGTTCCTATACGTTTCTTGAAGGCACACTTTGACACAGCTGTGGTTTTACTAATACCTTTTTCTGCAGCAAGCCAGAAAGTTGGAACAAAATGCCACAGATATGTCTAAATTGGTATTCTAGAAGCCTATCAACAACTGGGCACCAGGAGATGATCTCTTCAAAGGCACTCCTGCTGACTTGACAGAAGCATAAGCTCTGTCAGCATAAGCAGTAATTCTATTTCAGCATAGCCAGAACAACAGTTTTTAATGTTAGTAAAAAACAAACGCCAAACACTGTGATCACCTACCTGCACCTAATGAAAGCCAAATACTTGTCTTAAACTACAGCATGATCTGCTGAGAGCCATTCTGACTTAATGAATTCATATAGCAAATAATCTGTTGCAACCTTGGTTAGGAAACCAAGTTCTGAGCCCGGTCCAACAGCAGCTCCCAAGATACAAACCCAAGATTCACACCTGTGCACACCTGTCAGGCTTGCAGAAGCACAAGTTTGGATACAACAAGAGCAAAGCTGAAGTACACGTACAGATAATTTCCATTCTTCAAAAACAAAATAAAGCAAACAAAAAAACCTGTGCACAATACTAACTTTAGTGCACCCAAGAGCATCACCTCTATTTTGCCCTCCAAACGTAGCACAGAACTCCATGCCAGGCCCACCTACGGCTCTTCCTTTTCCACCTCAACACAGCACCTTTCCCCTTCACAAAGACAGACTCACATGACAGATCTCCCCTCTGTAACCTTTGTTCACTTACTAAAGACAGGCATGCACACAGAAGAGAGGCAGAAAACACTCGGAAGCAAGGTGCTGCTGCCGACTGCTGAAACGCTATGCTGAGAGCTACAGCACACACACAGAGCACTTCCAGCAGTAATTTATCTTCTTCTCAAAAACGGCTTAAAACCCTTCAGATCATCCACTTCACTCCAGTTCCTCTTACTAAAAACACTGCTGCCTGGGAGCTAGCACTACAGGACAAATTCACAGGTGCGTGTCAAAAACAGATTCCATCCCCCTGTTTATGGTCACAGCTCCCATTAAGCACCAGCTGAATAAGACAGGCTGCCTGGAAACGTGTGCCTGATCTCAGGGACAAGTTAGCTTTGCTTACACAATGGGTACATTCCACCCTAAACCTTTCCTTGAGTAATTGTTTAGTGGCCATTAGGAGAAAAAGCGAGAGCTTGAAGTGCTGGAGCTAACAAATGCAGCTGAGATCTAAAGATTCAATATTTACCTTAGTGCATAATCTGCTGAGGATGACGTGGTACTGAACCCAGATGTGGACTCAGCCCTCCGATCCATCACTTCCTGAGAGCAAAAAGGTGAGGACAATCCAAGCAAACCTGGGATCTTTCAAAGTCTGCCTTTAATCAACGTGACTGCTATTCCACCACTTCGGATAAGAAATGGACGAGAGAAACATGGGAAGGATATGGCATGGAAATTATTTATAAACTGAAACGTGGTACAATTTCTTTATATAGATTTTAAGCTTCATTTAGGCTGAATTTTCCTCCCAGCTGGAACAGCTGAAGAGGTAGCACTCATAGCCTGTGTGCTGCCAGAGAATGTATCAGCACCCACTGACATCGATAACAGCAGACAAGAAAGGTCCAGGAGCAGCACCTTACCAACAGAAGTCTATAGGGAAAAATCAGCAAACAGCAACAGAAGCAGACTCAGGCATGGCACACAACAATAACAGAATGTTGGAAATGCCATTGCACTCCTCACTTTTCTTTCCCCAGAGTTACAAGCTAGCTAAGTCAAGTTTCAAGATATTTCATATCTGTGCTTTGAGCTTAGTAACATCTAAATACATTCAGTTGCAAATAAGTACTGATTGTATCTTAAATTAGATTATATGAGGACATTTATATTTATAGATAGAAATTGGCACATGTAAAATGTTATGTGAGCTGAGAAATTAGTTCTGATATTTCTTTGCCCAATAAAGAAAATGACATTATTTGCCATCTAAGAAACAAACAGAATTAAACACATACTTTGTTAGTGCTGATATTAGGTAAAATACCTTGTTAATAAAAAAACAGCAGAAAACTGAAGAACAGAACTTCCAACTTTTGCACTATGTATGACTTTATTATTATTATGTTCAAATAGAGGCAAACCAATGAGCTTTCCATGTTGTAGTTCTGTTTCAAGATTTTGCAAGGGCACCTTATCACACTGCCTCTTGAAACGTCCAACTGAGTACTTATGATTAAAAGCAGTGGGTTTTTTATAACTTGATTTTAGGTATAACTTGATTTTAGATCTTACAAAAACATTACAAGTCCTTCCAGGTCAAAGCTGCTCTGATAAATGTGCACAGCAAAAAATAAATCTACATTAGTTCTGCTCCACAAAACCTGAAAAAACCGATACATTTTCTCTAAGTAAATGCTGACTACTTCGTGTTCACTTCAGTTTTAATTCTATATTACATCTACAAAGCAGATCTAGGTGCTGTCTTTAAAACTAGCACTGAGACATCTTGTTACAGCCCTTTACCGGGCCAATCATGTTGTGGATTGCCAAATCCCAGGCAAAATACAACATTTTTGAGAGAATCTATGAATGCATTTTACAAATGCATTTGGAGAGGACGCTGCCAGGCAGCAGAGAGTTCAAGCCTATAGATCAAATTCAAGGCCAACTTTTTTCACCAATACTAAACTCACAATTAAGTCTCTCTCCTCCACTCAAAGCTGAGCCTTGAAGCTAAATATCAGGCTCTTCATTCATGTTTGAAGATGTCGGATGTAAGCACCCCACAGCTGGCAGATAAACACACTGACCCTACCTGGAAGGCCACATAGAAGCATGGATTCTGTGCACTAGATGCTGCCTGCTCCACCTGCACAGGATGCTGCAGAGGCCAGCATCTTCACCTGGCCCCTGGGATTAGTTGGGCTGGAAAAGGCACACAGCACATTCCTTCAGCACTTTTCTTCCCAGCACATCTCTAATATTTGCTGCAAGAGCAAGCTGAGCATAATTTGTTCTCGTACTTCTAATGAAAAGTAAGATAAAGAATGACATGACAAAAAAAAAGAAGTTATTGGCTGCAGAACAATCTTTAAAGCTATCTTACAGTAAGAAAAAGAAACAAGCAAGCAGAAAGAAGGACAGCTTTCAATAGCATAAAGAAGAACACTCCCATATCACTGTATCAGCAGCAGTTGTCAACACCGTATTTACAGCCAGTCCATATAATGAAATAAAGATAGTTGGAAGTGACTCCAACATTTATGGTGCTTGAATACACTGCGTACAATGGACAAAATGAAATCCCAGCAGCAGTTTTCTACATAAGGAAAGGCTTTATACAGTTATCTGCATTACTTTTCCTGCCCAAGTTATGAAAATGCTCAGTAGTCACAAAATCAGTAGAAATCGAACAGAACTAGATGAAAAAAGGAAAAAAAAATCAGCTCATGTTCTAATCAAAGAGCTCACAGAGAAAAGCTTTGCTATGTTTCCTTCCCCCCCAAGGTCCTTTGTAAACTAAAGCTAAAAAAAAAAAAAATGGTTACATTCAAAAAGCTATATTTTATTGTTATGGCAACTGATGTGCTAAAAATAAAGAAATAAAGTTGTTATGGCAACTAGCATTTTAAAAGGCAGTCAAAAGTAGAATAACCAAACATTCTGCTGGCTTAAAATGTAACGTCTATGACTCAATTTTCAGAGAGAGCTTCAGAGACAAGTAGAGTTCTCTTTTTGGTGGTGCTCCAGAGCTCACAATTAGCACAAACTCCAGAGAGCTCCGCAGAGCACAAGGTAGGAGCTGGATGAGAACAGACATTTCACCTCTGGGACTTCTTTTGGTCACTGGGAGCAACACACACCCTGTGCTGCCTCCTTACTGCGCTGAGCAAGCAGAGTTCTGCCCCTTCACACATACAGATGACTGTAATTACAAGATCGTTCTCCCCTTCAGCGTCTGCTAGATGGCTGGTCAGCCTTGTGAGCTGTACTTCCCCGCAGCAGAAAGGCACATATCAAAATTACCACTTATCAAATTAACAGAGCTGCACACAGTGAAACTTTCCGAGGCCTGTAGTCAGATAAGCCGTACCTAATAGTAGGCAGAGTATCTAACAAATACGTCAGGGACTTGAGACGGTAACTTTTACTGGCAATAACTTCCACTGGCAGTAACTTCCATTGGAACCACGCACACAGCATTCATCCCCATGCCCATGCTGGCTGACTTTTAATACAGTATACCCACAGTCCCTATGTGAAGTACTCCTGTCTTACCCCTCTGAGAGCCCCATCCACCACAGCTATCCACATTCACTGCTTGCACAGCCAAGAATTCAGATTTATACTAAAGGGAGAAGAATCTGACCGATTCCTTACTGTGCACTGGAAAGTCAAGCAAGACATAAGGAAGGGCAGCAAGGGTAACACAGATAAATTTAAGTGTATTTTTGTGGGCTTGTTTGCTCAATCTCTGTATTAATCCCTGAGGGTAGGTGCACAGTTACCCTTTCCCCCGTAAGCACTACGTGAAGCCACAAGCAAACATGGAGGCAGGAATGGATGTTAAATGAGGAATCCTGACAAAGTCAAGAGCTTCTGCAGGGGAAACTCCATGTACAATAGTCACTATACAGCAATTTTCAGTCAAGATAAACCTTAGAAACAGGAAAATCAAAGCTTTAAATCAAAAATTTTAGCAGCATGCTTTGTAACACTCAGGCTGAAGGAGCCAGGCTGCATATTTTCAAGGCTTGTTGCTGACTCAACCAGCTAGCGAAGACAAAAGACAAACTGTTGTGAGCTTGCTATGAAATTTGTTTCCTGATTGTGTTAATCTAAAATTAATTCAAGTGCATGGTTGCTTGAAGTGCAGGTCTTCAATTCCAAAGAAAACATGCAGCGGACCAAACAACACCCCACCCAACTGAGAGCTACCTTCATCCATTGCTTGCATTCTGCCTTGCATGGCAGCTGCAGAGGGAATGCACCTCACCACTACCATAGGAAAAGGAGGAAGTTCTCTGAAGAAATATGTAGAAGTCACCACAGCGCAGCTGCCTTCACCAGCAGTGAAAAAAAACCTCTTCTGGCAGGCTGATGGTCTGGAAGAGGCACAGCCTGAAAATGCACCCCCAAATATGGGTTTTAGTTTAGAGTCAGGCTGTATACTGTACTATCTGGTCAAAATAAGATTAGATTTTGAAAAAGGGTTGCTTTTGAGACAAGCCAGCCATAGAAACGTGGCTTTATCCAGGCCAGATGTGGCTTTGGACAGCCTGGGCTGGTGGTTGGTGACCCTGCACACAGCAGGGGGTTGAAACTCGAGGGTCACTGTGGTCCTTTTCAACCCAGGCCATTCTATGACTCTATGATTCTATCAGATATTATATCTAAAACATTGCTCAACATCACTAATATTCAGCTGTCAGTTCCAAAGAACATCCCATGACAATCTCCAACTGGACTAAATTCTTAGCTGCCACAGTATTTGGGCATGTTCATAGAAACCCATGTGAAAGATTATTAGAAAGAAGAGATGCACAAATAGGATGCAAGTGGTCTCCCTTAGGGCAGCTGTTTTTTGCAGCGGCTGCAAATCTGGTACTGATGGGGAAATTTCTCTTAACTGGTATGAAGATATTAATTTCAAAGAGAAAACGTTTATGGGCTACAGGCAGTAAATGGGATCTACAGGTCTCTCATCTCCTTTAAAGCAATTACTGTGAAATGTACCTAACACTGGCTCATTTCCTTAGAGCATCCTATAAGAACAAGTATGAATAACAATAAATCCCAAATTACAATCTAAAAGAAGTCACAGATAAATTAAGGTTGAAAAGGGTATCAGGATCCTCTCATGTATTAGATGCTAGTTTGAATTTAAGTGATACACACATTGCTTATATTATTACTGCTCACTCACCACGATTTTGAAATATCAGCTCTCAACAGTTAGTCACAGAAAATAACTGCTTGCTTTGAAAACTGACTCCTGTGCCGCCTTCTACATGCGAAAGTTTAGGACTTCAGACTGAGTTCTTAGAGAAAATACTTGGTTTAAAGCTTTCAAAAGCACACAACAGAACAAGAGCAAAGTTTCTCTCAGCTTTAATACAGACAAAGACCATTCGAAGCCAAAACTGCAACTAGCAATTCAGATTTTCAAGACAGAGATCACTTTTAGATACTCACTGCATTTGGATATGTCGGTGCCTTCTGTGTGGCACCGTTGCAGTTCAGCAGCCAGCTGATGCACAAATGGCCTTCTTATTTACAAGTCAGTCTGAGGCTGTCCCCATTTGTTTCTGGAGACTAATGTCACTATTAATTTACATGTGCAATAACAGAAATTAGTCACCCTTATAAACAAGGCATTTAAAATGCAATTGCTCTGTCTTTCAGTGCAGCTTTCCAATTTCCAGACTGCAGATGCTGTGCGGGTAACATCACTGAACTCTACTCCTAGCTGCCCCATTACAGCAACGTACACAAAATGATGCTTTGTCTCTTCTGCTCACCTTCAAACAGCTCCAGCCCTCGAGTAACGTGGCCTCCTGAACAGCAGTTACATGACCTTTGCATGGAAGCAGGGAATGGTTAGGAGGAAGTCAGCATGCAAAGAATTACAGATGAAAGGCAGCACCATGAGAACATTGAGAAGATAAACGCTGTTAGGATTTGTAGAGCTCTCAGGCTGGCCTGGGCTCTGAGCACCCTGACGGAGCTGGAGACGTCCGTGTTCATTGCAGGGAGGTAGAGCTAGCTGACCTTTAAAAGTCCCTTTCAAATCAAATGATTCTATATCCTTACAACTGTCTGCACAAAAACTGACCAGTTTGAATTCCGGTTTGTTAACAGGTAAACTAGGATAGCTATCAGTGTTTTATCTATGGAGGGACAGAGTAGAGCTTTAAAACTCATTCAGAAGTATGAAGCATCTACCACAACTAGCAGCTTTTATTGCACACTAAAGGAACAGAGATACTGAGATATCCCTGCTCCATTCTGCCTAACAAAACACTGTATCATTGTATATATCAGTGTACATTCAGAGACTATGAGGACATGAATTCAAGTATCAGTTCTTCCAGTAGCCATCAGTTAAGCCTATTCAGGCCATAATACTGTTATTACCATTCTATTTCAACTGATGCTCCCCTGCTTCTGCAGATAACGGATTATAAATTTACACAGATCCCAACAGAAGGTGGCCTCCAGGAGGACAAATGCAAATCTCATTTGCACTCTACCCTTCAGAACAGATGTGTGAGTGCATGTGATTTTTAGAGCTGGTACGTCTTACAGTGCCCCAAGAGTCAAGATTGCATCCTGAGTGCCATCAGTGTTATCCTAAGTGGTTGAGCACAGAAGAGAAAATGCAGGACAATTCTGCATATGGTAGAATGCTTTCTAATTTTTACACAGGCCCTGAAAAAAAAATTGGAATTATTTTACGTATTTTTTTAATACCATGTATAAAGGTTAAAATTTAGATAACACAGAAATTACTGATGGATGCTATTTGCTATAGCAAAGAGCTGTCATTAAACATAAGAATTCCTTCAGAGACAAAGAGTGAGTACAAGGTTTTCCCTTCCGTGCACACAAAATTGAAAAATTTTCTCCAGATGAGCAATAAATGAATCAAAACTTGACAAATTAAATTCACCTCAGGGACATCTTATTCCTGAATTTCTAACAGAAGTATTAACATTTACTATGTGACTAGATACCTTGACACATTCATAATAAACTAAACCTTTTATCTGAAGTCTGAATTTAAATAAAGCTCTTTAAAGAATTAAAACCTCTGTCAACTTCTGCTCTTCAGAGGCAGTATTTTCTTATTAATTTCTGGAAAGTATTTTCAGTTCAGATATAATTTGTTATGCCACAACACGTAGAGGGGAAAATTAACCTCTAGCAGTAACCAAAATACCACTAATGAAGCAATAATAACCAATATCAAAGACGAGACATCCCATCAATCCAATCAGTGTTTGATTGGCTCTTTCCCTAGAAACCACATTAAATTATAAAAACATCACAGATCTATCTGACCCAAATGAACAATCAAGTTTAACAGATCAGGTAAGTAAAAGCCATCCTATTCTCACCCCTTTAGGGAAGGCAGATACAAGTAAAACTTAAGAACCTGCCAATAGACATTGAGTTAGCTGAATATAAAACAAACACAAAACTGGAATTGCTATGTATGTGTCTGATTATCTGTTCCTGCACAGTTATTGTGTTAATTCTGTTTCGAACAAGATACAAGTTGATAGAAGAACTTATTCTGGATGCCATCACCAAGAAGTAAAAGAAGGGAAGGTTATCAGATGAAGTCAGCATTTGCAAGAGGAAATCACGCTTGACCAACCTGGTAGCCTTGTGTGATGTCACGACTGGCTGGGTCAGTGAGGAGAGCAGTAGACGCTGTCTACCTTGAGTTCAGCAAGGCTTCTGACACTGTCACCGATAACATCCTCATCAATAAGTTAAGCAAGTGTGGGACAGATGAGTGACAGAGGGGTGGGCTGAGAACTGGCTGACTGACTAGAGCTCAGAGAGTTGTGACTGGCAGCACAGAGTCTGGTTGGAGGCCCATAGCTAGCAGTGTTCCTCAAGGGTCAGTAGTGGGTCTGGGCTTATTCTACATCTTCATCAATGACCTGGATGAAGAGGTAGAGTGCACCTCAGCAAGTCTGCTGATGATACAAACCTGAGAGACATGGTTGACACACTATAAGGCTGCGCTGCCATTCACTGAGACCTGGATAGGCCAGAGAGTTGGGCAGAAAGGAATCATATAAGGTTCAACAAGGGCAAATGTAGAGTCCCACATCTGTGGAGAATTAACCACACTCATCAGTACAGGTTAGGGATGGCCTGCCAGAGAGGAGCTCTGCAGAGAAGGACCTGGATGTCTTGAGGAACAACAGTTGGCCACAAGCCTGCAGTGTGTAGTTGTGGCCAAGAAAGCCAACGGGACCTGCAGTGCATTAACAAGAGTGTGGCCAGCAGGTCAAGGGAGGTGATCCTCTCCCTCTACTTTGCCCTGGTGAGGCCACATCCAGAGTACTGTGCCCTGTTCTGGGCTCCCCAGTTCAAGAAAGACAAGGAAATTCTACAGATCGTTCAGTGAAGGGCTACAAAGATTCTTAAGGCCTGGAGCATCTCCCATCTGAGGAAAGGCTGAGAGACTTGGGGCTGTTCAGCCTGGAGAAGACTAAGAGGGGATCTCATCAATGCTAGTAAGTGTCTAAGGGGCAGGAGGCAAATGGATGGGTCCAGGCTCTTTCAGTAGTGCCCAGCAACAGCACAAGGGCAAGGGGCAGAAACTGGAACATAGGAAGTTCATACAAACATGAAGGAAAACATGAGGTGAGGTGACAGAGCACTGGAACATGCAGCCCTGAGAGGTGGTGAAGTCTCCTCTGGAGATATTCAGAACCTCCCTGGATGCTTTCCTGTGTGACCTACCGAAGGGAACCTGCCTTAGCAGTGGAGTTGGACTCTATGGCATCCAGAGATCCCTTCCAATCCCTACACTTCTGTGAAGTATTACGTATCTCCTTTTAGCCTACTGAAAAAGTGACTTTCCAGTAATTGATAATTGATCATCATAACAGCTTTTTTTTTTTTTTTAATCATCAATAAGCATATAGCTGTACCATTGATATCTAGTACCTCTAGAAGAGAAGTGAGTCTTTTCCTATTAGTAGAAAATGATATAAAGATGCAAATAAAAAGTTAGAACCAAAACATCAGAATTTGGCATTTTCCAATATATTATCACAGAAATTTCCTAGTGATAAGAGTTGAGACAATCAAAGATCTTAAGAATCTTTTTCTCTTTCCTTCAAAGGAGGGACATTTATGATTTTCCATAGGTATTTGCCATTAGAACACATCTCAGAAGAAAACCTGCCAGTCGTTTTGGGAATAATGAGAATGCTTCACTACAGACAGACACATTTTCAAAAAACTGCTGAAAAAAAAAAAAAAGAAAGAAAAGCAGACAGTTTTATATGCCATTCCGGATGCTCTCTGTTGTTGGTAATCAGCCTGCTCAGTAGGCAGAGCTCAGATGATATGGACAATCCCCATGGAACCAAGCAGAAAACCCAGAAGTTGCTCCACTCCACAAAGAAGGGTAAACAGCTCTCCCAGATTCATTGAGGTCAAACAGATGCAGAATTCTGAACACAAATATTTGCCACGAAAATACTCTAATGTTTCAGTCCATTAACCAACCTGCTGTGGCAGCTGGTGAACAGTCATCTTTTTAATTAGCCTCCCTTACTGATTAATTAGTCTCAGAGCACTGAGCAGTGGAACCCTGCACGATGCCATTGAGACAAAAGATATTCCTCTTCCTGGTGCTAGTATCACAGTCTTTGGTATAGCTGCAAATAACAAGCTTGGTTAATTTTCCACTCAAACCATGCATGTAACTCTCAGTCTACAACTAAACAGTTTTAATGCCACCCTTTCACACAAATAACAAACATGGTATCAAGGCACCAGTTTCAAAGCCAACTGCATTTTATCATCACATCAGATTAGACACAGTGGCTCATTTGTAATCTCCTCCACATTCCATTTTCTACCTATGCTAACAAACTTGCATTTAAAAAAAGTCAAGCAAATATTACCTTATTGCTGCCATCAAGTGACAGCAGATTGCTAACCATTTACACATCAGTTCTGACAAGGTCAGTGAGATGTGACAGAGCATCATGGCTGCTGAAGACCACTACCAGTCACATCAGTTGCAAATGGGGTAAACTGTGCCTTGCACTGGTTAATTTATGGGAGCTCCAATTATATGGAAATAGCCCACCTGAGCAACTTGAGAGGGAATGGGAAGGTGAACAAGAACTCCTGTCACACACACACAGGAGAAAGCCTCCATCACTGAAGCAACCCACATTTGTGTCTTAGTCCTGTTCATCTGCATCTAACAAACAGATCTGACATGACTTTACAGGAACTCTATAAATACCAATATTATCCCTTCATTATCATCATGTAAGCAGTTTTCTCAGAGATTTGCATTTGTTTCTTACTTAACAAATGGAGAGAAATACATATTTATCTCTGCTAACGCACATCTTTTCCCCTCTGCACGGCGCCACATGCAGCTGGGTCAGAAGCCCGTGGCTCACATGTCATAAAGGTAACTGCAGGGAATTTTTATACAGAACAAATTTACATAAATGCCAGAAATGAAACACTGCCAAATCACAACTCCCACTTTCTGAAATTGTACGCAAGGCCTGCTATTGTGCTCCAGTCAAGATTTCTGAGAGGCTCACAGCAATCACCAAGCTGGAACTCAGCAGGAGATATAAGACAGAGCAGTGGCTTGTCAGTAAGGAAGTATTTCTCAGCACAGAAATGCTGCTCCCTCCTTGCCCTCCCAGAAGCCCGAAGCAGAGATGGGAAACATGCCGCCATGAGAAGGCTCTGGCATTGGAAATACAGCTCACTAGATGGCTCTCAGCAGCCTGCTGACCTCCAGCACAGGGGATGACAGGACCTGCCTTTTCGAGCCAGTAAGAACAGCACTGATTTTTCTAACTAGGTCAGACATTTTTCTTTCTGTGTTGAACTGAAACACTAAAACAAAACCCAAATTATTCGCCCCTGACAGAAAACACAGAACAAAACACTTCCCTAACAGAAAGGCCGTGTTTGTATCACAGTTTCTTAGTAAATCTTTATGTTGAGATTGTGCTACCATTCACAAAAGACCCATTTTCAACCTGTCAACACTGTTCTCCTTCCGCAGCAAGCAGTTTCCCAGGACTCACCCAGTAGTTTTAAAGCTCCAGCACTTAATATGTTTCTCTGTGTTGCCCAGAAGATGCATCCACAGATCAGGTATCATAAGCCCAGTACAGGTAACCCTAGCTATCAGATCAACATAGAACCTGTGACAGTGAAATGACAGTTTTCAAGATTTGTTCCTCAAGTTAGTTCTCTACAATTTGCTTTAGAAAAAAAATTTTGTAGATCCCATATAATCAAATGTGCTATTATAGTCAAGAAATACATTCAAGAAAACTGACCAGCATTCCTTACATTACCAGGAAGTAATGGCTAATGCTAAGTTAATGACTGCAGCACTCCACACCATTCTACAGAGTGACACTGTTCAGTCATATTGTCTTGATCAGCAGGCAAAGAAAAACAAACCTGCACCTACATAAACTTTCTTCCTTACAGATCTCCACGTGAAGAGCTTCTCCCACTGATTTCCAGGTGTCTTCACTCTTTCTGAGGCAGTGCAATTGGCAGCTCAACAGAACAGTACTGCTGAGGCTGGATGACAGAAAGGAAAACGGGCCGGGGTGTTGGGAGAGAGCTGTGATAAGAAGCTGGGAGATGGAGCAGCATGGGACAGCATGGCTGCAGGTCCAAGGCAAGCTGGCAGCTGGGTCAGGGAGAGCTGTACCAGGGGCAAGCAGGCAGCAGGGCACGGCACAGATGGTGCTCCCACCTCTGACACACGTGACTCTCAGGACAGTCAAATGCAGAACGCTGCCATCTCTTACCATGTTGCAGTGTCTTACAGGAAGATGCTCAAGGATGCACGTGCTTACTGAAAATTCTGAAGTAGTCAAGGAGACAACGAAACTGCCCAGATGTATGCACAAATGGAAAGAATCAAAATGAAAGCTATATATTCGATGGGAAGAAAAGTTAATTACGGAAAAAAATCACGCATGTGTTCATATATTGGGACAGCAGTGCACAAACAATGCAGAAAAATTAGTTCTGCTCTGGCATACAGAAGAAAGTGAACAATTGAATAATACTTGCATTACAAATCTGCTGAACATGCATCTCATTACTGATACACATAAAATACTGCTACCAGAAAGCTTTCAGCAGGACTCAGAGAAGAACGGATGTATGACAATCCTTAAGTAGCTTAATTCACTTTACAAGCACACAGAACTGAAACTAGTTTTCTTCAGATATAGTACAGAAAGTTCCTACAAAAAGTCCGACAAGTTTTTCTATTGCATCCAACCAACAACAGGCCTTATCTTCAGTTTGGCACAGTAGCTCTCCCATCCATTTATTTTTATGAACTCTTTCGTCCAACGTATGCTGGGTGATGTTATCACCAGTAGCTACGTGTGGATTGGCTACAGAAGAAAGCTTATGATTTCAGAATAGATTTATTTCAGAAGAAAACTGAATTTGCACAAATGCTTCAGCAAATCACTCCATAATCCATACCAGTGTGTGCAGCATCTATCATCTTCCAAAATACACCCCACCTAAATACTTCTACCATGAAAAGGCTAAATGTGGCAAGGTATTTTTGAGGCATGAGACCCTAGCTTCAAGATCAGATTTGTATTTTAGAAGCTCTCCATTCCCTCCTCCACAGTGAAACAAATATATTTGCCACTTTTGGAAAGCAAGCAGAAAAATAATGGAGGTGGCTTTGATGCAACATACAGCTGACAGATGTCCTGCGAATGGTTTCCAAGGAAAATACAACCCAAGTACCACTTCAAAAAGAAAAATGTATACCGTCAAAATAACTCTATTAATTGGTAAAAGAAAAAGAAGTCATAATGGCAGATCTCACACTGGGACTTTTTAAACTTGACCAACAAAGCTGGTAGGTCAGACAAACAGGACAAGCATCAAAAAGATGTCACAAGATTATGAAAGGAAGCATTTACTAACAACTTCTACCCCAGAACTTTTCTGTGGACATGTGATTCATTCTCCATACAATGAATCCAACGTTTTCTTTGATCAACATACAGAAGTATATTCACCTATTTGTGCCATTGTGACCATTCTTGATACTGCTTTTTTTCCCCCTCAAAGTGCATGAGCACCCTGCGGTGAATTGTAGAATCACAGTAAGTGAACGTACTCACACTGCACAAAGTTTTTGCCAGCATACCCCAGTGGTTCTCAATCTTTACATTACAGCTATAAGCAGTCTGGGACAACACCACAGACAACTTCAAGCGCTCACTGACTGCACTGGTAGCATTGATGTGTGGAATAGGAACAGATTACTGACGCAGTCCTCTCAAACCATGTGTACCACAAGGAGACTGGTCTTTTCTTAAGGAAAATATTTCTGAATTTGTTTTTAAACAACAAAATAAAAACCACTCAAGTCTGTATTCTTATTTCTTACAAAAAGCAGGAAAATAAGACACAGAGTAAACAGAAACTGCTGAAAAACAAAGGTATGAATTCAAAAAGCAAACACCTGGACAAGAAGCTGATGTGCTTATTATCATCTCAGCAAGAGATCAGAAAGCCTAAATGTCAAGTATTACTGCAGATATAGGTCAGCAGTTTCTGTCGCTAATGTCATTCAGCAGGTACCCCTGGCAGGAGGTAAAGTCACCATCACAACTTCAGTTGCTTCAAACAAGCCAAAACGCTCCACTCTTCTGCTACTCTGCCATCGAATAAAATTGTAATAAAATGTAGAATTCATTTTAACTCCTCAAAAAAGAGAAGGGGAAAAAAAACATCACTTACCATTGTGATGAGAATTCTGTATTTATCCAGCATTGCCTCATTGTCGTGGCATCCTGCCAGCAGCTGCCAAACCTCTGCTCTCAGTGCCTCAGGAACTCCTCTTTTCACCAGCGTGGACAATCCGTTGGGTCTCACCACAAGGTTATTGTGCCTGAGAAACAGAGAACCGTTCACCTGTTACATTACGTGAACAGAAAGTGAGACAAAAAGAGCTCAAGCTTTCCAATAGTGCTCTGAAAACTAAGAGTCATCAGCTATAAGCATTTCTTCCACAGGTCATACTAACTAGTATTCGTCAGATGGGAAGCAAGGATTTACAGCAAGAACCAATGGCAAAATATAGTGGTTTCCCAAGTTATGCCAGGGAAGATGAGAAATGGTAATGAGAATTAAAATAATAAACTGTAGAAACTGAACTGGTCAATAAACTGGTCAATAAAAAAGTAACTGAATCGAAAGGGAAAACTAAACTGTATGTGCAACGTGTATGTTTAGCATAAGTTCCCTGCATAGGGAATGACATTCTGGGAGCAATCAGAAGGTGACTTTAAGTGCTAACAGAAAGATCTGCAGTCCTGCTCTTACCCCAAGCTCCATGAGCACACAGCAAACTGCACAGCAGCCCTGACGTGCAGCTTGCTAAAATGCCAGCACCCCAAGCACAGCTGCCCACGAGGCTGCACAGCCACCGGGCCATGCTGCAGCACCAGGCTGGCTCTTCCCTGTCCCCAGCACCATGTCAGTAACCCTCAGAAGTGGGCACACATAAATGTGAGGAGGCTGCAACCGCACAGATCGAATACTGAAGGCAGGGTATTTTTCACAACTGAGCCCATGCCTTCAGGATAAAACAACTGCACGTACAACACTGCACAGCGTTCGGACACAGATATTCAAAAACCCTTT
This sequence comes from Centrocercus urophasianus, assembly GCF_019232065.1. Classification (NCBI taxonomy): domain Eukaryota; kingdom Metazoa; phylum Chordata; class Aves; order Galliformes; family Phasianidae; genus Centrocercus; species Centrocercus urophasianus. The sequence goes on along the minus strand of NW_024884733.1, from coordinate 3,166,492 downwards.
CTGAGATAATGGTGTTTACTGCTGTAGATTAAACCTCGGTTTGATTTATTATGACAATTTTCCTAACAGTGCAGCAAGAAGGCCGTGTGAATTGATGCTACTCTTGCTAAGGTACAAAATGCTTGCAGGAATTTGCTTTGTTATTGTTTTGACCATTGTTATGTTTTTCAGTTCTACTGGCAGGAGAATACTAAGAGCTACAGTTTAGCCAAATGCTAGCAAGCTGCCATTTAATTAAATAACCCATAATTTGACCCTCAATTTTATATAAATGTTTGGAGTACTCATTCTCTGAAGCAGCTCATTAAGACGTGAACAGTTTTCCACTGCTGTTTCTATTTAAAAGCCACTCTAAACAATGTTCTTTGTCCCATACTCAGAGGATGGTATCCATGATACCCCCGTTGTCTCAAATCACTGTGACACCGGGGACGGGCCGGAAGGCATGACTTACTATGCATAATGCTTTTAAAAACAGTGATTCGCTTTAATTTTAAGCATGCGGTGCAACAGAAGTCACTTCAAACTTCATCATTCAGTCAGCCAAAACGAAGGCCTTGCCAGGCCCTGCTCCTTTTTCTGGTATATTCTGAGGCAGGGCACGTTAGTAGTGCCATGACAGGAAGAAGTTTGAAAGCAAAGACAATACTCACAGATTAAAAGAGTCACACACTCTAAATAGCTACAGTATGATGAAGCATACATCCAGGTACAAAGTACAATAGAGACTTTAAATTTTGCAAATACAAACTATTCACTGTACACTTCATATCAAATTAGCTTGGTTATTAAGTGGATCTGGTCATATGCATTGTATATAAAACACAAAGCCTTCGCTAATGAGTCAGCAAGTAGATAAGATAAAATCAGCAGCTAAAAAGGAACATTCCCATATAAACATCACAGGGGTGTGCTGAGTCATGCTAAGAAACAATACTAATAACCTCCAGCAGCCACTGATGGAGATGCTCCTTCCATGTTACAGCACCTCATCACGTCATGCTCACTATCAGGAACTGAGCATGCCACAGTACATTACTGCAGCTGACATGTATTTAGATAGCTTCACAGCAGCAGTAACACTTTAGCAACTTTAGGATGTAGTGAGGAATAGGCTTTGTGAAATAAATTAAAAGCATTCCACTGCTTTCCAACTGCTTACCGCATCTTCTTGAGCAATTATTCCTTGCTCTGCCGTGCCCTTTGAAGGAGACTGTTGGAGCAATGTTTCTGCTGACTCAGTCCATGAGCTTACAGTGACATTTCAATTAACTGACATGGAGAATTTAAAATGCAAGGAATTTTTCACCTACAAGGCAAATGGGCACACCACTTCCCCAAGTGAAAACGTTCCTATTTATTTCTTTACGCTTTCTACAAGCACACAGATACTCCTTTAGCATATGGTGCACTGTTTAAAACATTTCAAATTGTCAAAATTTTTTCATGTTACGCTTTCCAGGTTTTGTTCTTAAAATGTAACATAACGCTGTTTAAGAATCCAAGTCCTTTATGTATTTCAATTCATCTCAAAAGGGAATACTGTATGAGACTCTGCTAAAGAAAATGCTACTGCTAGACTTCAAGCTAACTGGGACATCTCATTTCTCATCCTGTATCTAACTTACTGCAACTGGGATGTCTGACCACCAAAAGATCCTCTGACTTAAGTGGCTCATTGGTTTTGTGGTGCCAGATGTAAGATTTCAAACCATTTATTAATTCTTTCTTTGGGATGGCCTTTAGAACAAGCCTTGGATAGTCCTGAATAGCTCCAGAGCAGATCTGTTTCTAGCCATCCCAGAGGAGGAAGGCACCTGTGTACAGGGATCAATCAATTTCCACACACTTCCTCATTTTCTTCAGCACTCAAAATGTGGTGAGAAATGATGAAAACAAAGGCAGAAAGGAGGGGTTCTGCTGAGAACTCGGTGGTGTCTCATCGAGGTGGTCTTTCCACAAGGTGTCCCTTACATCTAAGATCTGCAATAAATGGTTGTTTCATCTCCAAACAGACAAGGTAGTCAAGTAAAGAGGGAAAGCAACTTACGAAGCCTTAAAATGTTTTTCAGCTCTTTTTGGAGCAGGGAAGAACCAACTGTGCCAATTTTGGGTTAAGAACCTATGATTATATTTGACACAGGCAGTATGAGCTATTACTTATAAAGACAAAACCAAGTAAATGGTTCTGGCATTTGCTAACAGCATAAGGTCCTGCAGAAGCAGCAAATTCACTGTCTTTTTCTCTCTTGGCAAAACATACACTGCTGTGCTTAATTAAAGCACAGAAATTAAAGCACAGAATTCATGCTGCTCCAGGCTTACAAATCATCTTACTCTTCACCAGAAACAGTTTACAGTGAGGGTCGCAGTCCTTCCAGAATTTCTTGTGCTGATACAAAGCACATGAAAGAAGAAAAGGAAGAGCTTCCTAAACAATTCAATGAAATGTACCTCAGCCACAGCAGCTCTCCTGTAAAGCAGAGAGTTTCAAGCTTCCTGCATATTTTATATATATATATATATATATATTCCATATAAGGCTCAAAAACAAAGAAAAAATTAATGCTTAAAATCTATATTTTTATATATAAAAAAAGAAGCATTACCATCTCCCTAGTAATTCTCCCCAGGAGTACAAAATCTTCTCAGGACAATCCTTTGACACATCACCAGTGCCACTGGAGAGTTCATTATCACTCTCTGCAAAATAAAAACAAAGACACAAACAAGAAAACAAAAGCATGCACAGATTTACCAAAAAAGAACAGACATTAAGGACGCATAATAAATGTGTCAGACAAATTCTTCTCACTTATCAGCTTCGAAACAAGCAAGAGACATAGATAGTATCAGTGGAACTGTAAAGAATGGTTGGTGGATTTGACAAAATAAATGTATTAGTAAAGTCACCATAAAGTTTAAAAGACAAGGCTACAGAAGAATTGACAGGGCTGTTATGAGAGAAAGGGCTGAGATGCAGAAAAGCATTACATGAGAAAAGATTCAAGGCAATCAGCTCTTCATTCAGTGACACTTCACAATGTAAAATTATCTAAAAGTCACATCCACTCTGAGTTTCACATAAAAAGAACTCTCTTGCAAAACACAGACAATAACACCACTTCATTACATCCATCCTTTCCGTGGCATTCTGCTCTCATGTGGCACAGTGCTCTCCAAAAGCCTGCTCAGAGCAATGAAATTATTTTTTTAATGAAATAAGCTCAAAGTGCAGTAAAAATGACACTGGCACATTAAAGGTCACACGGTAAGGAACAGAATGCTTCAGATGGAAAAGCAGCAAAATAAGTATCAGAACAAATGACTTGTGCAGGAATACGTGCCATTATATATGACTAACACACACAACTCAAGAAGATAGCATGAGCTTAGGATAGTAGGCTCAAACAGGCAGCAACAAGCCAGTTTTGAAGTGTTTTGGAAGCCTATGCAGCTGCTCACTATGTGAATGGGAACTTTTTAGAACAGCTCCTGATGCGATCATGGCTTTGCAGTTATTCTGGGCTTTTTCTAGTGTTATCTGCAGAAAACACTGCTGAAAATTAAAAACGAGGACAGTTTTGACAACACTAAAATTTAAATGGTCTGCAGCTCTCAGCACCTTTGTTAGTGAAATCCAGTCCAAATGAGGCACTGAAACAGCCCCGTTATCCTCAGAGGCCTCAGAGTACGGACAGCTCAGGTGTCAGAACGCCTGAGCTTGCAGTGGAGCTATCTCAAGCAGCTACGTCTTCATCCCTGTCATTCAGACTTCAGTTACACATTTCTATTGTTTACTCTCAGCAATTGCCAAAGGCAAGTCAGTAATGGAAACATTGTCAGGTTTTGAATCTGGTAACAAAACACAAGGACAAAAGATAACTGTATTTCAAGGACAGTTAATGGCAAAAATGCTGTGCACGTACAACAGCACAACAAATGTTTGTTTGTTTTTTTTTTAATTGCATGGCAAAGTATTTAAACATAGTTTGGTTTTATGTTTTGGAACCAGTAAGGTTGTTTGTATGTCACATTAGATAACAACAAAAAAAAAAGAAACATTTTAAGTGGACAAAAAGCTCCTAATTCTAAAGGCTCGCAAACCTTCGTACGTACACTAAAGTTGGAGATGGAAACATGGGGATGTAAAAATAAACAAACAGAAGGATCATTTTAACTAAATTCTCATCAATTTCTTACCATACTAAAGCACTTAGAAAAGAAGCTACACTTAATACTTCTGGGTTGTTATCTGATTCAAGCACAAGCTTACCAAGGAACATCAACACCAGCCAATGCAGGAAAGCCTTCCTTCCCTCACCAGGTCAGTATGCTACACAACATCCTTCAAAGCTCCTAAGGAGATCAGTGTTACAAAGCATAATTATCCCAATCAGATGCAGCACAAAGCTACAGTGCTTCAGCCCTGGAAACTCTTTCATCTGGAAGGCTTCACGGTAGTTGGAATGCATTATTCAGTTGTATGTCAGAAAATCACAGGCCTTAATTAGAAATGCCATATGCTCCCTTTCAAAAGACACTAACGTCAAATTTCAAAATAGAACAGGGCAAAGGGTGGAGAATAAACAGTTTTAAAAATCTCTGCTTTGTTTCCATTCTGAAGACTTTTCACATGCTCTGATCTGTGCAATCCCTTCGGTATAAATTAAGGAAAAAAGAAAAGAAAATGGATCCTGGGAGGAATTTTTAGCTGTACAAATTCTTCCCTGAAGCGTGCCTTTTTCCCCCCACACTGTATAGCATCTATAAGCCAGCAGCATTAGCCAAAGCAGTTTTATCCTGCCTGATTCTGCAGGGAATGCAATAGAACCCTTCCTCTGGATGTATCATGTATTTTTCTCTTGGTTTTATGTCCTGCCCTCTCAGAAGCTCTCAGATGCAAATCTGAATGCACGCCTCAGCAGAACAGGAGGACAAGGATTGGCAAGGAAGCAGATTGGTGTGGCTGGGTTGTGAATGTGTGCAACACACGTGGCCCCTGAGGATATTTACAGCCAATAATGTCTCTTTTTTTAACGCAGTACACGCTCTTACTTTGTGCATGGACATCCCACAAAACAGCTACCTAAATTCCAAGTTTCACTTTAATGCAAGCCCGAAGAATTGAATTTAAATAGCCAGCATCACTCTGCATGGCTACAGCACAGAATCAGAGAATATCTTGGGTTGGAAGAGACCTCTGGAGATCACTTGGTCCAACCTTCCGCTCCAAGCAGCTCTAGTTAGATTAGGTCACTCAGGGGCTTGAGAGTAAGTGTGGAGTCTTGAAGATCGTCAAGAAAGATGATTCCAGAATCTCTCTAAACAAACCTTTCCACTGCTTGAACAATGATTATGGCTTGAAAACGTCCCATTAGGTAATTAGAATTCCCCACACTTGATATCTGCTGCCTCTCAGCATGTCACTGTGGAACTTTGAGTAGAGCATGGCTCCATCTTCAACTCCTGATGCAGTGCTTGTAGATAACAGTAAGGTTCTCCTCTGGACAAGTTTTGTTTCCCATCCTCAATAAACACAGTACCTTTAAATTATCCCAGCACAGTATGTGCTGCAGCCTTCTGATCAGCCTGGTGACCTTCACTGCAGTGTCAGCATCTGTCTGGTACTGCGCAGCCCCAAAGTGGACACAATTTGCATGAGAGATCTTGAAGCCTGTACAGATATCACTGGGGCTGGGGAAGGAACTACCTCATCATTCATTATTTGAGCAGCCTATTTTGAAGAGGGCACAGAGAGTTGCACTTTAAGAGGCCCAGCGCTCATGTCATCTATTAAGTTAAAATCCTTTACTGACCAGGCTCAACTATAACATTTTTCTGCCTTTAAAAGACAGACTCCATCCTGTAGAGTGCCCTTAGAAAGACCTTTTACCATACTGTGAGAAATAAAGCTGGGCTCTTTATACTTGATAACTAACCATTTGGAAAACATTTCCTGACGTGCTCTGCCTTCCACATAGCAGAGGCATAACCTGAAAAGCTGCTTTTAGTGGGACCACCCTGTGCCACAAGTAAAACCAGAATAGGTTTTGACTACCTCCCAAGACCACCGTGGAGCGTTCAACAAGTCTTACAAGAGAGCTCAGGTAGGTTATCCAAGCTGCTCTTTTTTCAACTTGACCACAGAAAACACAGGCCTGGATCACACAGCCCCCTGCAGACACTTGTTAACAGACAGACTTCCAGTTACCCCCCCAAGTTCATTCCAAGCCCTTCCTACTGTAGCTCGTGGTCTCACCTCTCCCAGTTCTCAATGCTTTCTTTCTCCAACTTAACCAATTGTTTTTTCTCCTAAACATTAGACAATTTTAAAAACAATTTTAACATATCTCACGTTAAAAAAGAATCTTTGTCTGCCCATTTCTTCTCTCAAAAGACACGTCCTCAGTGCCTCTGCTCATTGCTGACTACTTCCTCCAGCCTCTCTCCACTTTATGTATGTATTTATGTATGTATTACGTCTGTGTTTTCCCAGTGAGCCACGTTCAAACAAAACACCAAGACCTCATGTGTCCAGTACAGAAGAACCATGCAGATGCTCTCTCTTGATCATAACCTAGCATCTCACAGGAATAAAACACACACACACTTGCAAACAAAGTCTTGGCCTTTTCCTTCCCTTTATGTATTCTGATAGCACCATGCTATCCTCCTGTACCTCCTCAGGTTCCTGGCAGACTCTTAGGAAAAAGCAAGCAGCTTTGTGTATCAGAATTGTTCATTTTTGGCATAAGGGAATAGATGCCAGTTAAGAACTCTTGCTCCTGTCAACAAAAAAATGGGTGTTAAGTAGGCTTGAGTGTTTATGACCTTGTTATTTTATTTTTTAACTGCAAATGAGGGGGATTTGGTTGGGTTTTTTTCATTTTTCTTAAAAGTTACCTTCAAAACCACACTCTTCTTTTATCCCTGTTCGAAACAAACATTATAGATACAGACAGAACTAACTTTTGAGAAAGCAGCTCTGCTTCCCTTGAAAGAAGCCTACTAGATTACTTGAAGTACAGCAGTGCTTTAGAAGTCAGACTAATATGTTGACACAAAATGCAAATAAATTAGAAAACTACAGTGTTGATACCAAGAGTTCAGCATACAAGCAAATAAGTACAATCTAAAGTGAGTGAAAACGCATCAGTATAGCAGAAAAAAAAACGAACAGGTGGGGTGTGAAGAAGAAAAAAGGATTTTTAATGGGTTTTAATTGAGAAGCTGTTACAAGTGAAATAAAGAGTAGGTGGAACTGAAAAATAATACACTTGGAGCAGCCTGAGCAGGGCAGCTTGTAGGAGAAGGAAATTAGGTTGTAAAGATAGGTGGGAATAGAATGGGAGTAATTCAAAAATGAGGAGTTCGATCATTATGTAGGAGAAGAACAAAAATGAAGGGAGGGGTGACGTTGGCAGCGTATCATCAGGGCAACAAGATAGAGACTTTATGTGGAATCATTCCATACATTAGAAATGAAAGACGATCACGAGAAAGGCCACAAAAAAAGCAAGTTTCCATTTATAAGGCAAAAGGAAATTATACAGAGCACGAGCTATAGTTTTGCCAGGGAAGACAAGAGGGAAACAAAGTTTAGGTCATAGAGTTGATTCTAATATTAAATAAAGCAGACTTTCAGAAAGATTCAACTTATCAATGCATTACAAAATATTCTGATGAAGGTAAAAAGCCTCAAAATGCCTTTTAAATCATACATTTATGAAATGACGATCCTCAGAAAATTTACAACAGGAAATTAATCAAATACAGCACATTTCCTAAGTCAGAAGGAAAAATAACGATCAGCATCAGAAAAAAAAAAGAGATTTAGAATATAAATGAAGAAAACCTGCACTGAGTTCTGTTCACAACAGAGTTCTGTTAGTATTTGAGTTACATAAAAGACTTGAAGAAAATTTACTTCTCACTGCTGGAGTGCACAGAGAGCAAACACAAAAATGAAAGCCTGCATCTGATAAGCACTGAAAGAAGTGGAGGAAATCATGCCTGTCCTTCCCTGCCACTCACATTCAGCCTGCACACAAGAACGGCTCTCACACAAGTAATGCAGCCTGTGCAGTATCTCTCAGCATCTACATCTCCACTTTGGAATAACCTGATCAATGCAGTGAAATGACTAGCCAAGCTGCTGTTTTCTTCTCAATGCAATAAAAAATCCCTCAGTTCCACATCACACTGTTCGTACATAGGCACCGACTTACTGTCGTATAACAAAATTAAAATTCACAGCAATAAACCTCAACTCTTCATCCAAGTCTGAGTGCGGAAGCGTGCAAAGATTTTACCCTTCTGTAGCAAATACACAAGTGGGCCACTACGACATCTCTATATGCGATGTAAAAGTGCCTGAAGCTGAATAAAAGAGCTTCAGTTCAGTAGTTTTGCTCCCACACAGATGACAAAGCCAACTCAGTGCTGCTCAGCGGAGGTATTCTTGTAAATACAAACATCTTCCACATGTACTGTGCTGTCTGAAAACTGACATCCTCGAGAACATGCAAGAAAAAAAATCAAGTGTGAGATGCTGTCACAGTTCTAAGACAATGCAACTCACCATTCAATGCGACTCAGCTTTAGCATTTGCAGGTTAATTCCCTGTTTGATATTTACCTCTAAAACTGAAATGGAAAACTGGGGAATCGCAGGGTTGTTTCCATTTCACATACAACCTTGCAATTTCATCACAATCAGTACTTCATTTGAAACTGCAGAAATGCTCCAAGTTGAAGCCATTTTAAATATTTGCCTTTTTAATGGAAAGTCCATACTTGCATGAATAAATGTGAATATGGTTGTAACTATCAATAACATCTTCCATCATCCAGTGCAAAATAAGAAAAGTCCTCTGCATCTTTTGTTTGCTAAAATATACATTAACAAAGTGATCACATCCCATCTAACACAACAATTTTAATAACAGAAGTTAACTCCTAAGGCAAGACAACCCAAGACAATGTACAGTGCAGTCCATCAGATGACATCAAGACTGTTTCCATTTGGAAGTTACAGATTCACATTTCTTCAAGCACTTGTGTTTTAAGAATCTCTCTGACAGAACTTCAAGCAAAGGTTAACTAGTATCTGTCAAACAGAAAAACAGCTTAATAAATGTAGGATTTGTTAAATTTCAGTTCACTTTTATGGCATTAACAAAAATACTCCAAAGCAGATTCAGTGTTATCTTGTTTAGGGCCCAGCATTATTACTCTGTGTTTTGAGCTAATACAAGAAACATTTCCTATGAATACCATAAAGTTATTTTTAATATGGGTGAAAAAGCAGAGTTGATTATTTCCATAGTACTAATGTCATTCTTCTCACTCATCATCTTCGTTTGCTCACATTCTCCCTGATCATAAGCCCTATTTTATCACAAAATACTTTGAATAGCTCTACTAACTCCTAAAATATCACCTCCTCTATTCTTCTGCCTTTTCAGTTCCTGAGAACAGCTTCTAACCACTCACAACTTTTGACCCAGCATCTTAATTTAGCCTCAATGATCAGCTCTGATCACTTAGCATTGCCCACTCCTCAATCACCCTACCCATCCAGTCTTCCTGGGCTGCCCAAAAAACATTACTACCTCAGATCTCTTTGAAGCTTTCAGAGTTCCTCTATCTTTTCATTTTCACAGTCAAATTTCACTATCTCCGAAGTCAATTTCCATATCTCACACATTAATTTCTCTATTGTTTAATACTTCCCTTTGTACTTAAGAGCTGAGGCAGATAGAACACAGAGGAAGCATTACCTTATTTGTTATCTCTTCTCTTCTGCTGCCCTTTCCTACTCCTACAGCTTGATATTTATGTAAACTTCACCTTACTAAAAGAGAAAATTATTCAACTCCAAACACATCTCACTAGGCCTCTTGCTGGTACTGCCTTGTCAACTGGATCCCAGCTGTCAGAAATGAAGCACCTTTGAACATCAAGAAATCTACTGTTGCAGTAAATAAAACCCACAAACATTACTGCATTCCTGGAGGTCATTTCAGGTGGTTCTAAAGCCAGTTTGCAACTCATCCTCCATCTTCTTTCCAGAGACTTGGTAAGCACGTTAACCTTCACGTAACATCAATTACCTGTTTTGGAATGTGTGCTAAGTACCCTGTGTTTACTCTGAGTCTAATGGATAGCTTGGGAGAAGAGTTAGTAACCAGGCACTTGAGACCACATAAAACATAAGCAAAAGACTTCAGCTTACTTGCAGTCAGTTTAAAGACTCTGGAAACACAAAGTATTTTGTGGTTCCAAACACAACTGCTCTTATTTACAATGACCCTTAACCTCTTAACAGCGTTCTAATTGAAGACAAAACCCAAAAAGCTGTCTAGTATTCTCCTGCAAAGTTTGATTATTTTAAAAAGAAAAAAAACATTAGAGTCATAGAAAGGTCAGGATTCCATCTATCATCTAAGGAAGGCTTCCTGCTAAAAGAAGCCAACTTATTCTTCCCCTTTGTATGCTCTCCTTGCAAATCCTTCTGCCAGAAAGAACTTTTCTCCAGTGCTTTGGCTCACAGAATAACTGAGGAGGATCAGTTCAACCAATGGTGCTCTGCACTTCTTACCAGGTCATACTCAGAATTCCATGTTAGCAATGCAGTTTTCTGCTTATGGATGAAAATTGATACTTAAATCTTTTTTTTGAAGCTTTTCCAGAAAGCAAGAATTTTCTCATCAGATATTTAATTCTTTTAAGCTTAAACCTGAATTTAAGAGAACATTTCTTACTAAGGAGTGTACTTCAGAGTCCAGATTTTGACAAGGAATCACTAATATTAAGTAATGTTTTTAAAAATGCTATCTCCAGAGCAGTGAACCTTAGATGGCAGAGTCGCCAGAAATATCTACTACACTATAAATAAGTAAAAAAAAAAAAGTTGACCTACAAGATCTCTAAGCTACTTCACAATCTTTGCAAACGTTAGTTTTCAATTGAAAAAACTATGTAAAGAAAGAAGCTAAAATGGAAAGAAAAAGAAGAGTAAAAGCTAAGAATAATATACAGGGAAAATATGTTTGGCCTTTCATTAAAATAAAAAGAACAAGAATATTGAAAAAAATGCCTTCTTACGAAGATAACCTTTATTCATATACTCACAACATATGACATCTCACCAACTGTGTGCACGGAGTACATAGAAAGCAGGTAAGTTACAAATGGGTCATGCATTCTCACAGCGTTACACAAACCAAACTTGAATGCAGTGTTTCTAAACTAAATTAACGTTCTCTACGAGTGCAGTATATGCCTTTAAATATATATAAAAAGAGAGAAAAATCCTCAATATCTGTAAATGGGTACGGCAGCCTCTGGTCTATCTAATATTCTTTATAATGCAAACTTGCCATTGGAGCAAGCAGAAAAAAATCTACGAGGCCAGAGAGCCTTAACATTAAAGAAAAGAAAAAGCTTTCTTCCAAGGCTAAGACACTGTAAACTCAAGGTTTTTTTTCCATCATCATAATTAGTACCCTGAAAAGAAAAAGAAAGAAAAAGAATGAAGAGATTTATTTAGAACAACTGGCAGTGACTCATTTAACCTGCATATCCACTAGGATAGATAACTTCTAAGCAGATAGTTCTAAATGCAGTTTCCATGAGAACAGAGTCACATCATGGTATTTTTATGTCTTCTCTTAGGATGTAATCCACATTTATAATACGGAAACCAGCATTAGGAAGTTAAACCAAAGTTAAACTTCGGTTCATGCCTCATATGAACTCACACCCTATAATAAAATATAGCTGCTTTGTAATAGCACCACGAGGACATTAGCTTATTATTAGTTATAACTAATTAAGCTATATTCATCAAATTCTACAATAGCATTTTTACTCTTCTTGGTGAGAAGAAATATGGAGGGAAAAAAAAAAAAAATCAAGTTATTATTTGAGTCCTATCCTATCTAACAAGCTCTAGAAAGCATTCTGACTGCCAGTGCACAAACATCCAGCAGGGAAAAGAATACCCATAAATGTTGAGCTTCACTACACTGAACCACAAGACCCAAAGGTCAGTCTGAAATAATTCCTGCTATAAACAGTAAGGCATTCTCAAATAACAATTTAACACAAAAGTTGCATTCGAGATAATGTTATTTTTTGCTTTTTAGAATTGATAATAGAATGACAGTGATAGTCAACAGCCACCCTGCCAAATTCAAAGATCAGTTAGCTATGTTCTTTTAAGAATGGTGTCACCTTGGATTAGGGTTTTCTGGTTTGTAAACGGAAAGGAGTAAATGTATCTGCTGCTCCTGTGTTAACCACAGGGTTCTGACTCCCACTGCATAAACTGATATTCAACTATTTACAATCAAGTATGAATCTAGAAGGAATTTTTCCACTGTAATAAGCAAAACTTTTTACAGTACTGACAGAACAGTGCCAGAAATCTCAAGTGTAACTTCGTAAAACCATCACGAGTTCTGGAAGGTTGGATGTCCTAATGAAAGAAGGCCCCTTGAGAGCCTGTTCTGAAGGCTATAAGCCAACCTTCAGGTACAAAGGGACTGCAGTAGGCCAAGGGCTTCCAAAAACAAGAGAAAAACTCTGAACAACCATTAGCCTTGGAGGAAGAAGGCAAATACTACGTGTCCATTGACAGCAGCAATCCACAATGCACTCGCCAACTGAACCTAGAGGTATTTTGATTTGTAAGTGTAAAAAAACTCATAATCACATGCTTGCCATACAGATGATGGGCAGCAGAATTCCCTTTATGAGACTGTTACCCTGTTGGTTCTTTTCCTGCACACAGGCATTTACAGCCAGCCATTCCAATGCTATTCTTTAGCAGCACAAAGGCAAATGGCTTCCGATCAGATGAAAAACACTCTAGCAAAGGTTTTCTACCACATTAGCAGAGCACAAGTATAGTAGTAACAAATTTTGAAGCATACAGGAAAACAGCAATGTATAGACTGATGCTGCTATTAGAAAAACTCTAAATAATAGGGTTGGCAAAAATACTTGCTAAAAAAAAAACTGCTCAACAAACTGCCGCCAGAAGAAAGTTATGTGTGAACCTGCTGCCCAGAACAGCTGTATTTCTATTAGACACAAACAGGAAGAATTGAGTAAGCAATCAGCAAAAATATCATGGTACTGTCTACAGAAACTACAAGTGCTTGCTTATTTATTCTTACCTTCTTCTGCCTCATCTTCCTGGGATGATACAGGGCCCCCTCCACTTGCTGGGCTCAGCAGCTGCTCTTCTCTTGCAGACTCTCTCTGTAGGCTGGCAACTTCATAAATGGGATCCCCAGCGCTGGTATGGCTTTTTCCTTCAGACTAAAGCAAATAGGTGCATTTGTTAGGACCCCCCATTGACAATTCCAACTCTAATAGTACGCCAAAATCAACCGAAAACACACAAATTTCTTATTGCAGCTAAGTAATAGTTTGGGCAACACTGCCTCAGACTCCTCTGCAATGGCTTATGTAGGCTGTCTGTAACATACAGCTATGTTTCTCTTCTGAGGTTTATGGTCCAAAGATGCAAATAAAACTGCATTATTTCCAATGCTGTCTCTTCGCTTCCATTTTAATTACCATGCTCAAAAACCTTTCCCATTTAAATATAGAGATGAGGGCAAGGAGAAAATGCAGCAAAATAAAAGATGAGAGAAGAAGCAGGGAAAAAAAAAAAAAATAGGGTAAGCAACATAAACACAGAAACAGGAATCAACTGTCTTAGAGGAAAAAGTTAAGGGTTTTAGTAAGTAAAGAGAAAACAAAGCAACAAATCCTAATGCTTTTAAAACCATAAATTGAAAAGCTCTTTACTGTTTTACTCAAGCAAAAACAACAGAACAATTTAGCTTTATTTCAGAGTAGAATCTGTAATACAGTCCTTTCAATGGACTTCAATAACCTGACAGTTATCTATTTGAAATATATATGCATGTATTATATATACATACAAACTACCTATACATTACACAAACATGTACATATAAGCTTGCATGTCTGTGTGGGTGTCTGAAGGAACTGCATATATGTGTCAATCTAACAAATTAATTACCTTGGCAATTTGAGAGCCGTGCTTAATTACACAGAACTGAGGGCAGAGCATTTTCCCTAGAAAGCTCTTTGTTCTGTAACAGCAGCTTTTATTCTTTTCACCTGCCTTTTTGGGAATTCAATAACTCTCAGGGCAAAGTTGGGGAGCAAGGAAAAATGGTTTTAGTTTTACTTTCAGGTGGAAAAGTTCAGAGTTTAATTTACCTCTTTGCATTCAGTGGACATTCATGTGAAAAAAGGTACCAACATCCCAGTGGGTGCAGCAGTGTGAGTTATTAAAGGAAAACCAACAGTAGCTTTTCCTGTGAGCTCCAGCTCTGGAAACAATTATTATTCAGTGACATGCAGTGATTAATATACTCACAGAGAGTTACACAAAATTGAAAACTAATGGTTGTAGTAAATGAACTAGAACCAAAACTGTGTTTTCTTATTTGTGTTCTTATCTAATCAGTTCAAATAAGGTAATTTTCTGAGGATATTAAGAACAGCAAATTATCCATGAAAATAAAGGAATACAGTCTCAGAGTGTATTCAATTAGATTCAAATGCAAAATTAGGAAGGATTTGGAAGACAACGTCATATCACCCTTTGCTGGAGACGAACTGCTGAACAGAACTGGCATTTCCAGCAAGCTGCTGACATTGCTAAGGTAGGTAGCTTAAACACTTGCACTACTGCAGCTTTCACAGTTTTGTACTGATGAATCCCACTCTATTTCAAAGACATTAATCATTCAGATCTGCCTCCTTTAAAGCTGATACTCCCAGAAGCAGACAGTCACGGGGCTCCAATTAGCAGCCAGTTTTGCTGACTGAACTTCTCAAAGTGCTTAATGAACTTTGGGATGAAGGCATAAATATCCTGTATTTTCTTTTAAACATTCAGCAGGATATTACAGCCATTACCCCCGTTTTACTTTCACAGAACACTTTTATCATGCAATTACAAAGTACTTGACTAAATTGATACCTCCGAGTGTTATTCACCATCATTATCTGTAGCTTTTATTTGAGCAGGAGTAAGGCATGAGGTACTATGGATTTTGCTGCAGCACACATAAATGACAAGTTTTTGGTGCCTTGCACGTGCTCTGGTTGACTGCAAGAGCCATCTGTACATAACACAAGTAACTCTGCATCATTATAGCCATGATTTTACATCCGAAGGTAAACTATAGCCCAGGATTTGTAGTCCTGCACAGAGAAGCCACCTCTCTTCAGAGCAGATGTTACCAACTTGCAGTTCTGCTTAAATCCAACTGCTTTCTCAAACAGTGCCCAAGTGGCTGACCCCAATGCCACCTGCATAGCTGCTTTCAGAGGAGGAACAGTCCCAGGGGATGGGCTCTCATAGAGCTACGTGCAGGAAGAGCTGCTGCAACACAAGCTGTGCAGCCAGTAACTGGATGAATAAACAGTCGCTACAGCTCAACCACACCGATCCTGCCATCCGTAATCTGAGCCTCATCTGGGAGAAAGTTTAACAAGATTAAATATGTTCCTCTTCTCAAAGTCTGCACAACAGCTTCTCAGGATTCTACAGGTATAAGAAAAGCTTGTGGATTTTAGGGAGAGAAGGCAAGCATGTTTTGTCACATTATAAGGGGCGAGAAAGGAAAAAGAACACATCCGTATTACTCAAAAATGATATAGTTGTAAATGACTTACTGGAAATCTTAGTTCATTATAAATGAGTATCAAACAGTTGAGAAAGCAGCATCTTCAAATGCATTTTCCTTAAATTTAAAATGCAGATACTCTCAACATTTGCATATAAGAGGGAATTTAAGAAAATGTGAGAAAACCAAGCTACTGTGCTAATTTCTAGAACTACATAAAGAGCATTTCATGAGATTTACTTACTAGATGTTAAACAGTTACTATTTTTCTGTATACCATGTACACAGCCTGTTTTTCAAGACCCTTTACTGAGCCGCACAGAAAGATGAGAATTAAAACGTTCACACTAAGCTCAGTAGAATGAAATCACTCCCATTTGGTTTCATTAGTCAAAAATGATGGATCATTATTCCAATGCAAACCACACTCGTAGCCTCTGCCGCTCATTTTTTGAGCTGAAACTCCAGCATAAATCTTTGGAGAAAGCAGGTCGATGCTCGCTGCGTAAGGATGCAGCTGTACACCACCCAACACTGATGATGGGAAGACGTACACACTTCATGCATTTCAACCCTGCACTGCTCACAGCACTGGGTCTTTAGCATTCTGTTCAATAGGGAGCTATTCTACAGCCATTACCAGATGAGATGGATATAGCATCCCTCAGTGCTTGAGGAAGTGATAAACGCACATTAATCACACAAACACAGGACTGGGAAAGCTAACAGAGGGAGTACACTACCATGCATTAAGCTTCATCTTCCTCACTTCTCCCCTCCACAGAGCGGGGTGTTTTTTGTACACCTTCAAAGTTAAACTCCAAGGAACAGACAAACAAAAGAACTTCAGACAAATAGCATGCAAAAAACACTTCTTTACTCTTCTTTCAACATTTCCTAAGGTTACAGTCAAGAGTATGAACAACACTAACTTACTCATTGAAACAACAATGCCCCTGCCCTTCACTGCCAAAGGGCAGTGAAGGATGTGAAGTTAGTGCATTTTATCCATTCATCAGCAAGCATGAGTGTGAAAACAACTTCTCCATGTGTCTGAACTTGCTTTTTCCAAACAATTGTTCATGTACCTCTTTTGAAAAAACACAGAGAAGCTCACCTCCTCAGATACCTTGAAACAAACTCAGCAATCAGCTAACTCTTTTAAACCACTGCCTTTAACTGATTACATCCTTACAGATGCATACGTTCAGATTTTGAACCTTAGTACCCAGGATTTCCCTTTGTTAGATACCAGTTACTCGTTGTAAAGTCAGCTGAAGCCATTTCCTGATTTTACCAGTCAAATGGACTTGCTTCAAATGTCTGCACATAGGTCAGATTGTAGGAAATTATGGAGAATTCAACAAATGTCTAAAATTGTTTCAGCCCACGAAGCCAATCACTTATGATACATATAATGATGCAGTTTACAAAGAGCACTGAAGAACAACACATGCTACCTAATTACGCATTTAATCCTTTCAGCAATAACTAGCTCTAGAAAAACAAATCTACTGAGACAAAGATGTCAACATTATAAAGGCCAAATTAAAAGAAACAAAACAAACATTCCCAGCACCAACTTCTGTTTAAAAAATGAGCACGCAATACCTGTTTCAGCTTCATATAGAAAGTTTCTGTGAAGGTTTTCCTGCTGAAGTACCAGAAGCGTTCGTTGGCAGGATACACGCGCACGACAGTCTCCAGCAAAAATCTCACTGGCTCTACTACTTCAGTAACAACCATATCCACTGCCACAGTCATGTACACACGCTTATCTGAAACACAAAATTAAGTCACGTACAGAAGAAGTTGGCAAAGAACAAATTCCTTAAAACAATAAATAAGTGAGCTGCTGCTCAAATTGAAAACTAACTCAAAGGAACACTCTAGATCCTTGTTTATCTCCATGTCCATACTCTGTCAGTTATAAGGACTAGGAAGGACATGGAGCTGTTGGAGAAGGTCCAGATAAGGGCCATAGAGATGATCAGAGGGCTGGAGCACCTCCACCATGGGGACAGGCTGAGAGAGCTGGGGTTGTTCATCCTGGAGACGACTCTGAGAAGACCTTATAGCAGCCTTCCAGTACCTGAAGGGGCCTACAGGACAGCTGGGGGGTACTTTTTATAAGGGCAGGTAGCAACAGGAAAAAGGAGAAACGGCTATGAATTGGAAGAGGGTAGATTTAGACTGGATATTAGGAAGAAAGTCTTTACTGTGGGGGCACTGAAACACTGGAACAGGTTGCCCAGAAGCTGTGAATGCCACCTCTCTGCAGGCATTCAAGGCCAGGCTGGATGGGGCAACTTGGTCTGGCAGCAGGGGTTGGATCTGGATGGACTTAGAGAGCCCTTCCAACCCAAACCATTCTATGATTCTATGACTAAAGAAGTTTCACCTGCCCCTTTCCCATTCTATGGGTCAGATGATCTTTGCCGAAGCAGTGTGTAATGCTATTTTTTTCTCCCTTTGTACCTAAGCATAATTCAAAGTAGAGCAAAATACACAATCAACCAGAAGATGAAGCAGAAATAGTTCAACTGTATCTTGTAGATTTAGAATGCAAGAAAAAGACTGTGCCTTTTGAAAACACGAAATGTAGCAACCACCATTTGAAACAGAATTGATATCCTCCAGCCAGGAAGCACAGCTTTTTGAAATAAACACTGAACATCAGGCTTTGAACACCTAGGCTCTCACGTTCTCAGGCCAAAGAGGCAAGCAGGCATTTAAAAACTAAATACACGTTTAAAAACCAAACACAACAACACACACAAAGTCATATCCTATAATGGAAACTGTGTCAAGCTTCACAGCAAGTAGTTTCACACAACAGTCTACATGCTACCAGAAATAATGTGATTTGAAAAACCAGCAGGAAAACAGCAACACTGACTGCATACCCTTAGATATGCTTTTATGCCACTGATGGGAGCTCTGCCTTGGAACAGGAAACAGACTCCAGATTTGCATTAGAACTTTATATCACATCAGAGAACATCAATTCCAGCAACAAGGAAGTGTGCTGTAAGTGCAAGTGCTTCTGTGCATCACTTCTTCAAAGATGAAGGTCATGTAATGCTACTTGTAATCAGCTCACCTCCGAGTTAAAAGAAAAACAACAGCTACGTTTAGGTTTTATACTACTCTGCTGGTTACTGAATGGGGAAAACTACTGTGTGCTTAGGGAGCAAAAATCCTGATAATCAGGGAGCAGGAACATAAGGCCAAACACCAGCTTAGTATCTCTAAACCTGCAACACATAAGATCTACATACAATTATTCACATTTCTGTGTTGCATATGTACGTACAGAAAAGTTCTGTTTCCAGTCACAGATGCTCAGAACATGATGGTGTATGTACTCAGACATATACATCCTGATTCCCAGGAAAAAATATATGCATCAAACTCAGGTCATATAAAAAACACATAAGTTAGATTAAATTACCTTTAGGTGTTTCCTCATTAAGTACTAGAAACATAGGTGCATTAGGATTCCATAGTCCAGTAATTACATAAGCCTTCCCATCAGAGCTTTTTCCCATGGATTCCTAGAAATAAAAGAGAAATAAAGGACTTCATTAGAGATCAAGAGACAAGAGTGTGTGGAGGTAAAACAGTTCTAGGAATTTAAGAATATCATTACGTTCATGTTAGAGAACACAACCCAAAGTGAGAACATGGTATAATGGACGGGAAAATGGATAGGGAAATGGCAAAGAAAGAAGAAGCATTATATACAAGAAAATGAAGGCAAAGATAGCTTAACCTACTTTTTTAATACTTATTAAAATAGAGGCTTTTGGTGGGATGTCTGTCACTACTGTCTAAGCAGAAATATTATGGGGTGATGGAATATAAGAGACTTCAAAAAATTAAACTAGTATCACAGTATCACAGAATTGCTCAGGTTGGAAAAGACCTCAAAGATCATCAAGTCCAACCACAACTTAACCATACCACCCTAACTCTAACAACCCTCCTAAATCATGTCCCTGAGCACCACATCCAAATGGTTTTTAAACACATCCAGGGATGGTGACTCAACCACCTCCCTGGGAGCCTATTGCGGTGCTTAACAACCCTTTGTGTAAAGAAGTGTTTCGTGATATCCAGCCTAAATCTCCCCTGAAGCAACTTGATGCTATTTCCCCTCTTCCTGTCACCAGTGAGAAGAGACCAAACCCTCTCTCACTGTATACAGAGAAACAGTCCAAAATATAATCTTACTTAAGACCTTAATTACATCAACCAAAAAATTAGGTTAGTGTTTTTACTCCAAAATTATCTTGCTGCCATACTTGCCCCTGAGTTGCTCAGGCACAGACCTTCTCTAAGTATGACAGCAGTTTGCAACTCCAGTCCATAAAAATCTGACATTTAAAGAACCAAGTTTCAGGACAATATGCAATTGAAGTCAAAACAGCCACATATCTTCAAGTTAGTAACAACAGGAAAGCCTCTGTATTTGCATTAGGATAATCTTATACCATGCATCTGTTACTTCCATACTTGTCCCACACCAGTAACAGTTCATATTTCCTGCAGTTTCCCTGGGCAGTTCCTATGGATCCAACAAGCCTGCATGGTCGCCACTTCAGAGGCAAACGGGACTGACATTCCTACTCTGCAATCTGATTTGTAGGATTTGTGGGAGTGACCAAGTTCTCCAAATTTAAAGAGGGAAAAAGGCAGCTGTGAGAAAAACACAAGTTTCCATGTAGACACACAGGAGATGATTAATAAGCTATCACATCCAGCAGTTAAATGTACGGAACTAGGGCTGGGATAAAGATATGGATTCAAATACGCAGCCTGTACAGTAAAAACATGTTATATGGATTAATAGAACTCATTATGCTCTGTTACTCATAATTTATTCTATTTTCTATCAATCAAAAAATTGAAATGTAACATCAGAACTAATATCAACAAATGAAAACTGTGTTAGCATATACATAAACATAACAGCATACAAGTATCTTACCTCTGACAAGAGAACTGAATACCAACAGCCAGAATCATCAACATGGATAAAGAAGTGGACAAGGCAAAACTGTCTGTGTAATTACAAAATGCCTGGCTGATTTAACTTGAGCACTTTTTGACTTGAAAACAGTTGTATTCTTGTCCACTGCATAAAACTGAATTGATACAATCACAAAGTATCCTATTAACTTGCAGCTCTCTTAGATGCAACTCATTATAAGAAAGGAAGGCTCTTAAAAGATAAGCAACTCTTTCAAGCTCTGAGCAAGAATTTAATTCAGATTAAGCAATTAATGGCAACATTTTCAGCAAAAACCAGCAGCATATCTCTAAGATCCAAGCATAAAGACAATTATTGGCTCTAAATTTTTAGATAACACGTTTAACAATTTTTTGGAGCAACTAACTATCAATTTCACAAAAACAGATGCCAAAGATTTTGACACTGAGATGTTCTGCCCGTTGCGTGAAGCATTTGTTTCTAGTCCTAAAATAGAAGATTCAGGATTTAAGAAACCAAAGTAAACAAACAGTGGCAGTTTTATTTTTGGGAGGTGCTTCTATATGGTTGGGGCTTTTTGTTTGCTTTTAAATTACCTATCTTATTAAAACGATTACTAAAAACATACATTACCATGTCTAGTAAATGCATGTCACTGTTCTTCACATTTCTTCCAGGACTCAGCAGCATCCCAAAGCATCTGTGAAGTTTTATCAAAAAATATATATACACATATATGTTAGCATTTCAAAGACAAAAGCATTTTGTTGAACATAATGGCCCAGCACCCACTGCTTCTAATTTAGAGAAAATCTCAGTAATTTTCTGCCAGTGTTATGGCAACACTCAGCCAACATCACAATATAAATCACAGAAGTGACAATAAAATTATTTTCCAGAATGAAGACAACAGAAATTAGTGTCTAACCTATGAATTAATTGCTCTTAAAGACAATTTAAGACACTGAGTTTAAAAGACACAAGATTCCTCAACACAAATGAGACAGACTGGCAACATGAAAATAAATTTTAAACCTGCTTTCATACAATTAAATTAAAGTAACAATTTACATATTTTATCATCCATAACTTCACTGGTGTAAATCAACATCACCCAGCTTCACACATCCTTAAAAATACCAATTTGCTCTGGTCTTACACTTCAGCCTATTTTTTACATCTGATCCTCTCTATTACATAGATGCAAGGATTCTTCACAGTCACAACTTATGGCCCTCAAATGTTACATGACGAATCACTGTGACAACCTGTCACTAGCATGAGATTTTAACAACAAAAATATCCCACCAGCATCCCCCCACGCCTCTCGATGTAGAGTATTAATCCAGTATAAACCAGCTTCAATTTTGCCCAGCAGATTCTATACCTGCACTCAAAAAATGGATCTAACAGGCCAAAGCAAGTAGGCTCACACCTTGCTTGCCACAAGCAAAGATCAGCTCATCAGGTGTCATTACTGTCCTGCTAACCTCTTCTGTACGTATGCCTGTTCTCTGCTCTCTCCTTTACTTCAAACACTGGTCACTTTTCTGTAGGTTTTAATACCATTTTAATAACTGTTAGCTATTTCAAGATGCATCTTGCTTGCTTACACTTTCTGATCTAATCATGGGATGCTTTATTACTGTCATTTTATTTAGGAATGCAAGATATAAAGACTTAACAAGAGTTCTCTACAATTGCCCCACCATCTAAAGTGTGCATATACAAGAGTAGAAAGCAGCTTCTGCTATAGAGTTTGCAACCTAAACAGAAGGGACAAAGGAAGTTTCATGGCCATCACCACCACTACGTGGGTACTCTGCCACAGAGATCATACATAAGCCAAGGTCTTGAATTCCAGTCCAGTCATTTAACTAGCAATCTTTCTTGATAGTTTTAACTGAACTTCATAGTTCAGAAGGGTTTGCTTTGAGAACTTTTCTTTCATTGTGGTCAAGTTCTAAGCATCTACAAGAACACAAATTAAATAACTTCTCTGGTCAATCTGTTCCAGTGCCCAGCTCCTTTTGTACTGATAACAACTTAACCCAACAGAGGAATTTCCAGAGAAGTAACATGTGCTCACTGACTCCAATCCTTCCACTCTGCACCCCTAGGGAGGATCAGGCTCCATCTCTTCCCTATCCTTCCCCCAGGCACCTGAAGGCACCATAAACAGCTCACATCCTCACCTTCTCTAAGACCCAACAAAAGATACTCCATCATCTGGGCAGCTCAGTTACCCAAAGGAAAATTCAGATTTGTCAGCAAGCAGAAATCCTAAGATATTATCTGAATAGCCAGTGGACAGTAATGCAGACAACAGTTTCACAGCTTTCAAGCAAAAACCCTTTCATGGACAGTAGCAAATAAAACAGTAGACAATGATGAAGACTCATCTATAAGACTCATCTCATCTATAGCATAACACAGTGCCACATAACAGTGCAGATGCCAGGACTTGTACTGAGCCACATGAGAAGGCTTCTGTGAGACTAATGGGACCAGGCAGAACGTACCATCGACCAACTGCACCACTTTTTGTTCCTAAGGTAGAAATAGCTCAGAAGGAGCTATAGCTTATTACAACAGAGTGGTCACTAGCTTCTGGTAAGCCTGCTAAAGAAACCTGCAGGCCTGAGATTCAGAGGCAGGTGAAACATCTGTGCTTTTCTAAGGCACCAGCTCACCAGATCCCAGCCTTCACTGCACTTCCATCAGATGGAAATAAGCTGTGATGTACTTCTCAAAGATTCTGGCCTGTATGGTTCCAAAAGAAAGGGAGTCAGTAAAATGTGATTCCTGCAGAAGTAGATACTGATGATGACTGGGAACATCCTGCTACTGGAAGAGTCAAGGCTACTCTTCTAAGTTCAAAAGAGTAAAATGACTTCAAATGAGCTCAAGCAATAGCAAGCAACCAGCCAGTATTCTGCACATCAACCCTACAGGTACAGGCTCTAGACTAAGGCACACTTCCATGACTTGGTACGAGTCCTCCACACGAACAGTAGTGTTCTACCATTAAACACCCCTCAACAAGAACAAAGGCAGTCCTGTTGCCTCTCAGAACAAAAGGCTGTTTCTTCACTCTCCAAAACAACTCTTTACATCCCTCAATTATTAACCAGAATTTTCTTCTTGAACCCTGTAAGTAACAGATGTGATATCCCACACAGCACAGCAGCCATGAGCCTACATGAGTCGCCCACAGCTCACAGCTGCAGTGCAGGACAGAACAGTGCTTCTTCACCTGCTCTAACAACAGAAAAGCAGGCAAGCTCAGGTCAAATAGGCATCACAGCCAGAAAGCAACACAGGATCCCCTGTGGGAAACCTACTCAGCCCTATCTGAACACCACCTACTGGCATCAGCAGAGGTTTCTCAGGTGGTTTTTTCTAAAACCATCAACACAGATTTTTGGAACACTTTTGACTACAGGCCACTCTTCTGCAGCAACAATCACGTTTTTCCATTATGATTTCCCTTAGAAATACTTCAGAGAATGTATTAAAGAGCTAGAAGTTCTCACGTAATGTCAATTGATCATGCTAATCTTTTTATTTCAATACTGCATTCCGTATGTATATAAAATGACTTGCAAGGTTGTGCGTGTCACACCAATTAAATAACTTACCAGCAAAGCTTGTGGTGATAAAAATAACATCCATATTGAATCATCCTAAATACCACCTAAGTTAAAGCTCTTTTCTAATGAAGATAGTTTTAAGAGGAAAAAAAAAACAACAACACAAAACCAAGCTCCTTAAGATCCCTCACAAGGAAAATGCTGAATAGAGAATTAATATTATTCAGAAAAGCTTAACAGTTCATCATCCATGAAGTTTCAAATCAACTTTATTTCAATTACAAATTTAATCTACTGAGAAGCAAAAGAACAGTTTTACAGTATTGATAAAATAATCTGCTGTGTCCTTCTTGCTACAGAAAATTACAGTTTCTTTTTTGATAAAAATAGCCTGAAAGCAAATAGAGATCAATCTTAGGCTATATGAGTTTCTTACATTCTCCTGTTATCTTGAATTCTCCTCAATAGGAGTGAATTCTCCTATTGTTACTTTTTTGGTAAGATTGCCATCTGGTGGCATTTGCTCTTTTTAAAATATGAGCTACTGAGAAAGAATTTCCTAATTTAAGCTAATGCAATGCCTGCTACTGTTGTAGCACAAGTCCCCTGTTACTGAACCTAACAACAAAGAGCTACTCTTCATGCTCTTCTTCTGCTTTTTGTGCAACTGTCTTCCTCAAAAGATATTTATTTTGTATGAAAGAATTCTCCTCTCATTTAGTTTCCAGTATATACACCTTTGGTCACCAACCATACTTGAGATCCTCACTACTACTTCAAGATAAGTATTGGAAGAGGAAACAGATCTAAGGTTAACATAGTTCAGACAACCCAACTTGGTTACTTTCACAACACAGCCAGTGGTAATAAGGAAGGGTTATAATAAACATGTGTTTCTGTGCTACTTAACAAGAAAAAACAAAATGAAAAATATAAGAATGCCCAAGTATCCTAGTTCAAAAAATTCACATTCAAAAAATGCAATTAAAATGAAAAGTTTGCTTAGTTACATGCTATGCTTCCAAGACATCATGTTTCCACCTTAAAAATCACATCAGTTATTTAAAAAGATAATTAAAATTTAACCATGCACCTATAAGTGAATTTTATTATGCAATAATACTGTGTCACTGTTTTTCTTCTTTCAGTTGCATAACCTGCAAAGCCAGGTTGAGAGCAAATGTTCTCATGAAAAGGTAGTCTGCACTACTTCTATATGGCTCTTACCTTTCAATGGCCAGTTCTTTGTTCGAGAGCTGCTGGACTGTAATCACCACTTTCTTCTCAATTCCCTGCTTAAGTTTGAAATATAATTTGTCTCTGTCCTTTGGCACAGGGCTAAAAGAAATTTTTTTAAAGTTAGTATGAAAAGAGGACATTAACTGTTAAGTACAGCAGAGAACAGTAACCCACTTAAGCTGTTTATAACTTGTTTGAGACCTCGCCATTTAAACTTGGTTAATAAACCAACACTGAAGAAAAAAGCTGTATCTCGCATCTCATATCTTAACTATCCAGAGAAATTATCAGGATCATGTGGCTAAAAATGCATAGGGCACTTTGTTTTTTGAAACAACAGAAACACGTGCACCATACGAACCAAAAAAACAACAGGACATTTTAACAGATCAACTCTTCTCATCAACTCTGTCCATTTTAGAAGTCATGTAATTAACTATTAGGTTAAAAAATATTTTGCTTCCCTGTAACGCTCTGAGAATTTTACAGCTTCTAAACCTTCAATGCATTCAGAATTCATTAAGTCACAGAATCACAGAATGGCCCGGGTTGGAAGGGACCTCAAGGATCACGAATCTCCAACCCCCTGCCACAGGCAGGGCCACCAACTTCCACATTTAATACCAGCCCAGGCTGCCCAGGGCCCCATCCAACCTGGCCTTCAACACCTCCAGGTGTTCCAGCACCTCACCACTCTCATAGGAAAGAACTTCTCCCCAACATCCAACCTTCAGTTAAACCAACTTAAAAGAGCACTACATTGTATTTATTTGGGAAAACTGGTTTGACAGAAGTTTGTACAGACATCCTACCATCTTTTCCATTTGCACAAGCCTATCTTGAGCATTTCTGTCAACAGATACATCTTTAAAGGAAGCTAATTTCAAAAGGGTGCAGATTTTTAAATCCTGAAACGGAAAACATACAGAGAAGAAAACCAAAAGCAAAGCTTCCTCCTTAGTAGCTTCCTCCTTATAGCAGGTCCACTTACGAAAAGAAGCTAAATCAATTTCACTGCAGCACAACAGTTGTGCATTCTGCAAGTATGCTTGATTCAAGAAGATTTTCAACTTTCCCATTCCATTCAGATTACCTGAAATTTCCTTTCCCATCATCTTCTTTGACTTCTAAGGAAACACTGAAAGTGTACACATCACTGTCTGGAGTAGGAAGAACGAAATCCTTAACGTGATCAGATGCTTGTTTGGAAGAACGTTTGAACGCTGTGGAGAAGCTGTATAAAATTCGGCTGACCTGCAGAAAAGCAAAAGAACAAGTGGTATTATAAATACTAAAAGATGAAAAAAACACCCACCTTTGCTTTTTTTTTTCTTTTTTTCTTTTCTTAAACTTTATTTAAAACAGAAAGCTTTTAGATCATGTGTTTCGTAACCACTCAACAATGTTTTCTCAGTAAGCTAATATGTCACAAGATTGGGAATGCAACTCATTAGAAGACCCTAATGCTGCATTTTTCAAGTTGTGCCTTTAATAACACATCTTACAGTTTGCTAAAGTGGAACCTTGTTTTGTCATCTTTTTCATCCCTTACTCTTCCAGCCTAAAAAAATCCTCCTATCTCAAACTTTCAGCAGTTCTTCCCAAAATACCAAGGGCAATCACAGCACTGTAAAGTGATTCTAACTCCCAAGATCTACACTGCAACACTAACCTGGAACCTACTCAAATGAGGCCTGAAAAACAAAAGGCTTTCCACAATATCCCCATTACAGTGCACTTTGCTATCTTATTGCAATGCTGTAACTTTTAACTTGCATTAATAGTCACACTTGACTATTTGCACATTCTCTAAAATCCACTGAACATGCGTTAATGTGTTTCTCAAATACATACCATTCCCAAATCTGGAATAACTTTCCCAGATATGCCCTGCATCCTTTATATGAGCCATTATACCATATTTAATACTTACTGCCTCTTTAATTTCACAAGAGAAAACATGAATCTGGAACTCTTCTGTTCCACAACTGCTTTCAGTAAACGCAAAACAGTCACTTTCTGAAGTCCCATTCTGTCCACGCACACAAAACAACACCTTATAGATTGGAAAAGAGGCTATCTCCACATTGCTTGACTGATCTATTATTCTGCCAAGGAAAGGAACAGTGAAGAACAAAAAAAAAAAAGCAAATCAAACAAACATACACACAAAATAACTTCCTGCAATTAGATAAATATCAAAACTGAACTTACAACTAAGTATACAAGATGGAGAGTAGGAACAGATAAGTCAGGCTTTCTGGCTGTAAGATGTAAATACTTTTGGTTGCAACGTTGGCCTAATTTTTTTTTAATGCTCCAAGAGAACATGGTACCTCTTTCCAAAACAGCAGAAATCAGTGAACAAGATGCTTGAGAATATTTGGCCCTAAAGCTGACAAACAGGCACTCGCTGATAACCAGTATAGAGAAACTAGCACTCAGATACTCCTACACCCAAAAATGACTTTCAACCTTACGCTTCATTTTCATTGGTTTGAAGAGGCCCAACTCAGCATTTTAAGTACTTCAAGAAGATGCCCATAAAGAAGTGGAACATGACCATCAGTACAGCACTTCCACAGAATTTCCTTTTACAGGGTGAGGTGTCTCACTGTACTGTAAAGAACCTGAGCCAAAAATCCAACCATTCTACCTCCTTGTGAGAGTAACAAACTTCAAATCCACCTTCCACGTGCAGTGCAAGTAACAAAAGAATCATTTACACATTACCTTACAGAGCCTTCTGGAACATTGGGAACATAGAGAGTTACAGATAGAGGGGCCTGACTTGAGGATTTCATGTTTGCCATGGCACGTAGAGCTTCTGGCTCATTGCGAGGGGCAGACACCTTCATGCAACCCAGGTAAGTCAGTTTGTTAAACAACACGCTGTCCTCTTCCAAGGGTTCATGGGGAGAAGATGAACTTCGTGTAGACACTTCTGAAAATGAAGAAACCATTTCTTTAACTGTTTGTTTTTATTTTTACATATTGTTTACTGAACAAGTTCCATAGCAAAATCTCTTGCTGCTTATAAGAATGGACACAGGGATCGAAGTCCAACAGTGAGAAATCCACTCAGCATTATTTAATAATGTTATGTCTATTCTAACACAGGTGTCCAAGTATTGCTTTAGGTCAATTTACCGTTTGATTCTTTTTAGCTATGCTAAAGTGTTCCTTACCTAGTTCAATTTGCTTACATACCCAAATTTCTACTCGTTATTTTTGCATAAAGATGCTTCTAATTCTCTTCTCTCCCATGAATTTACAATTTGTAAAGAATTATTAAATTCAAATGTGGTTCACATTCTTGAGGTAGATACGCTGACTGCATGAAACATCAGCGAATTGGAGAAAAGCAAAGGGACACTTGCTCTTCTAATCAGAGGAAGAGAAGCATTCTTTCTGGATTATTCTTCTGTGTTTTTTTAAAGGCTATTTGGCATTTAAGAAAAGAAAGGTGAAGTTAAAAAAAATAAAAATCAGAAGTATGAATCAGAGTAATCCAGGTTGGATTAACTCTAGAGATCGTTTCCATCTTAAACTCATTTACAAGCAGAACGGGTTAGACTAGAGCTAGCTGAATCAGGCTGCTCAAGGTCCTGTTGAGCTGAGTTTTAGCTCCAAGAATGGAAATTCCAAGTCTCTCCTAGCATTTTGCCCTGTTTTTTCATATTTCTTTTGACTACAACCATTGCTTGTGAAACACTTAAAAAATGCTGTAGAACTGAATGTATGTCAGTGGACTTAATCTTGAAATTTCTGATATTCCACCAGCAGCATCTCTATCTTACCTACAGTACGTTCAGCAGTTACCTGACACTGAGTCCCAACTAAACCAGAGCTGGTGACATAACAAAAATTGTCTCGATGAAAACTGAGCAGCAAAGGTGTATCAACCTGGTAATGATCTATTCCTATCTACAGTCTTCTCCTAATGAGAAAACTTGAAGAGGCTACAGAATATTCTCTGGAATACTTACAGAATTAAGTTCCAGAAAGCATTACATCTATTTTAACTTCAAGCTTTAAAGAAAAGAACTGCCATCCATGGGGAGGTATGGGGTGATGGGACATAAGACAAGGGTACTCTTCAGGAATACCTGTAGTAGAAGGGTCTAAAACAAGTTGCAAGGACGGTTGATTTGTTTGACCTGCTGAGCCAAGTCCAGATGCCTGGCTGCATGCATCACTAGAACCTTCAGAGAAAGCAGTGGTGTCGTTCTGGTCTTTTTCAGAATCCCTCAGTATTTCCTCCATTGCCTTCTCCAGCTGATCATCTCCATTTGAAAACACCTGTAAGAAGGAGATTAGTTTTTTTCCCCAAAAATATATAGCTATGTGTATGTTTATTTGGCTAATATCTTTCAAACACACAATCTTTACAAACAACCATCCAAAACTTACAGACCTCTGTTAAAATAACAGGATTGTGTTTAGATTCTCATTCAAAACAGAAATAACAGAATTTGTTACACACTTTCCTTACAGAAAATTGTACTTTCTTGGTCATATCCAAGCCATCTCAGTTGTCTCACCAATTACTCCACGTGTAGTTCAAAAGTAAATGTATAAAAATAGCCAGAACATGGTCA
This sequence comes from Centrocercus urophasianus, assembly GCF_019232065.1. Taxonomy (NCBI): domain Eukaryota; kingdom Metazoa; phylum Chordata; class Aves; order Galliformes; family Phasianidae; genus Centrocercus; species Centrocercus urophasianus. The sequence continues at coordinate 3,136,375 of NW_024884733.1, read as the reverse complement.
GACATTTCTCCTCCCCTCCAAAAAAAAGTGCCTTTCACAGATACCAGCATTTCCAACCAAAAAACCAACACAGCCAGTAATAAAGCTGCTTTATGGATTTTACCATCTAGATATAATAACTAAAGAAGCAGTCAGTGTTCAATTAATTTAATTTCTGTAATCATCAGTTGTAAACTGCCCAACAGTTATGGAAAGATAGAATCATTGTTGTCATTTCAAGGGGAACAAATTCCTATTTCTCCAAGAGGATCACATCTGCTCTAGCAACCAAATTGAGGAAACTTGCCATTAACCAATTAGCTGTTACCCCAATACTGAAACATTCAGGCATTCTGTGCTAGAAAGCTTCTACAGGTCCTAGTTATGCTTAAGGCAGCACCAAGAAGGAAACAAAAACAAGGTCCATTGTGGTCTATTCCTATGCACCCTAATTGTGTTCTTCAATGAAAAAAACATTCTAAGGCTGTGAGCCCTAAATAAAGAATACCTCCTAAGCATTAATCTGAAACTTACTCTTTGAAAATAATATTTTAGTCCCTGTTTAATGTATAAATCCACAGAACTCTAACAAAGCTAGCCCCCATACAGGTTACTAAAAGAAAAACTGAACTGCCACATTTGGACAGGCTTCCTTAATCTGAGCTCCTGATTTCAATGGCAAAACAAGCACTGACAAAAATGGGCAGTTAAGATTCTCCTCAAGCACACACAAGTATCTTTAGTTAAACACTTCAAAGAAGAGGCTATTTTTTGCTCAATAAGAATCTTATCATATATTTCAAATAAATCAGTAGTCAACCTTTAGTTGAGGTTTTGCATCTTTCCCAGAGGAGTCCTCAGTTTGCTGGTGAACCACAACAAACTCTTCATTAATTAATGTGGATACGGTTTCAGGAATTCTCCTGGCTTTGCTGAATGATGTTCTGACTTCCATCTCAGGTCAGCAGCTGCCACAGCCACCTACAGAAGGAAAAAAAACATCATGAACAGATTAAAAACGTGTTCTTTAATATCTCAACAGGTGTAACAGGAAGTTTCTATCAGATAATACAATACCTAAAGTTGTATGAATGTATTATACTACATTTAATGACATTTCTCTGATTCCACTGGTGTAAGAACATTTGAATAGCAAAGTGTATTTTGGGGTATTAAAAAAATCTGTGATTGAACAGCAGAAACTGTTATCTGCATGCATAGATAACTCCCAACAGAGTTCACCTTGGAGCTTCCACTTCTACTGTTTCTAATCCTCCAGATCCTGCTCCCTCTACCTCCCCCAGTTCCCGCCCTTTTTCCTCCTTTTCTCTCATACAGATGCATTTCTCAACATCAGCATCACCCAGGTTATGTGAAGATGCAAATTACCCTATGACTAATTTTCCAAGCGTGTGCCATACCATGAAAACATGTTTAGCAACGTTTTCTCAGCAAGGTATTTATATCTATATGTGATGAAGCATCAAAGATCATACTAAACCACAATCACATTCTTCTCAGCAGTTTCTCTGAAAAGTCTACAACAGTTAATCACGTTACTCACAAAAAAAAAAGAATTAGCTGTAAATATTACAGAAACCAAGAACAGGTTTTCTCTTCTCTGGGCAGAAATAAGCCCAGGCACAACCAAACAAGGGCAAAGGATTGGTATGTCTACAAGTTCATTTAAAAGACTATCAAAAAAAAAAACCAAAAAAAAACAGTTGAAATCATTCCCAGCACTCCTGAATAAGAAAAACTGTAGGTATCCAACACAAAGAGAGGATCATCTCTATTAGAGTAGAACATTTTCCCTGGCCCCTAAAGGAACAGTGGGCTAAACTGTTGTTTTTAAAGTGTCTCTGCGTTTTTATAATTCCTCTGTTAAAAGAAGAAAGGCATTTTCAGATACTCTTGGTAAATAGTACATACTTGCAGACACAGTGTACTTCCACATTAGTTTCCAGAGAGCTCTGCTTTGGCTTGGTGCTGCACAGTGTTTTCCTTAAGAGACAAAGCTCTGACGAATAACCTAAAGCAGGGAGGGAACCTTCCCTTACTGCCTTATTTGCAAGGTGGAACAGAACGCTTCCCCTGAAGCTGGATACGGAGATCTGAAGCTCAGCTCAGTGCCCACCAAACCCAGTTTCACAGTGGGAGGATCAGCTCCTCTAGAGGAGAGCTCAGCCAGACTTGTGCTGTGACTTGTGAGCACAGACAGGTTTTGCTTCACACTGCCTTCACAGCAGTACCAGGGCACAGAACCGTGCCATGCTCGCTTCTCAGTTTTACTTTCAAAACATGCAATCGAGATCACAAATTTAGGTTTCCTGGCAGGGAAGCACATAAACAGCCCTTGAGACCAGCAAGTCCTCCTCCGTTCTGAGCAAGCACTATTTAAGCCTGCTAGCCACAACACGCAGTTCAGCAACTTTGTACCAAAGAACAAGTTTGGGAACTAAGCCAAGTTCAATACAAAACCATTCTGCCTCACTTCTGAAACCACGGTCAGTAGCCTTTTGCTCTTCTCAAGACTTGATCTATTTACACCCACCTCTCTCCAAACAAATTTTCCCTCTCCCTAACACAACCACAATTTTACCTTTCAAGTTAGTGAAGCATTACACACAGAAATCCCAGAGTATCGTATCACAGAATCATAGAACGGCCTGGGTTGAAAAGGACCACAGAGATCACCTAGTTTCAACCCCCTGCTATGTGCAGGGTCAACAACCACCAACTCAATTTCAAGCACTGTATTACAGCACAGGAAACTTGTCAGGAGAGTGGCATTAAGAAAAAGCCACCAAACAGCTGCCATATTCAGAGAGAGACTACCAGTTTGGACTGGCAGTGCAATGAACCCAAAGCAGCAGCTTGCAGACATGACATCATGTGGGCTCCACCCAACCCTAGGCCATGGATTCTCCACTGAAGTCAGCTTCATCTCAACTCTAAAGACGTTCCTGGCAAAAGGGACCAAAAAGAGTTTTAAATATAAAAGACTGAGTATATTATTAAAAAAAAAAAAAAAAAAAAACCATGAACAAATTGCTTAACAGATATCAGGCTGTAAAAGCATATTTATTTGCAATAAACACTACGTCTAGCTTGAATACTCATTTCAAAGTAATTCTTCAGTATAATAGTGGAATTTGACACTTATGGAGTTCTTTAAAGAAAATGGGAGAACATAAATACACACTCCCTAAACACAGCATAATGTGCATGAGCATCAGGTCTGCAAAGTTACTCCAGCACTGGAGAAAACAGCAGAGGATGACAGGCAGCCCTCCTGGCCACATCAGCAGAAAGGATGCAGACCCCCACAAAGCTCCTCTTGTCTCTTAACTTTCAATCAGAGAGTTCTGTGCACACATGCACTTTATGCATAAAGGGCTCTACTGCATTAATTGTTGTAGGACAAATGCCAGCTGCTGTACCACCTTCTGTCTGCAGCCATGGAGGACAGACAGGCACGTCAACTGCCAAAAGCTTTCTGTAGCAATATATAAGAAGAAAAGCACAGTAAATGCACGTTTGTAAGGAGAAAATGATGATAATGCAACTAGAAAAGCATAATGAAGTACAAAATATCCCCATGTAGGTAAAGACAGTTTTAGGGAAGTTCCTCTTCTGGAACAGAGGAAGGAAATATAATTAACATGAGATGACTGCAGGGAATTTCTAATTCCCTTCAGAATTCCTAAAAGCATACCATGCATGTCATTGCACTTACAGATTTACAAGCTATTTAATGTTGTTGAGAGTGCAGCTCAAGCCTGACCATCAACATGGTGAGCAGACACACCTCTGCCATGGCTGAGCAAAACACCACCCTAAACACCTTCATTCCTGCCTTTCATTACAGCCAACTCCAAGCTGCCATCAGCATTACTCACATGGATGCTCTCTGCGCCATTCTAGTCACAACAAAACCAGCCTGGTTTCTGCTTGGTAATCAGACACCAGCAGGCCAGGCAGGGAGTTCCAGGACATCTCCTCACTCATCAGCTCACCTAAGCTACCAGTCTACAAACCCCTCAGGTCTTTTGCCAAGACCACCTCTAAATCATGACTGAGTCACGTTTCAAATTAAACAAGTAGAATAAAGTTGATAGGAGAATATAATAATGTAACTCTGAGTCTCAAGAAGATTACTGAGGCTTTACTGCCTTAAGAAGCTACTTAGAGGGGAAAAATACGCACGTTCTGTTACTCCAGCTAAGCACTTTTAAGAAAACCAGTAAAAAGAATAAAAACCTCTCCTGAATGAATCACATACTAAGGTGCTTTGGGGAAGGTGAGAAAAACAGAACACATGATGTTTTTTTTTACTTTATTTCTTATTCTTTATGACTAAGAAAAGAGAGAAACATTTTCTGGACTTTCCAGTCACCTCCAGACTGCAGGCAGTTACGTTATTTCGCTTTCAGCATTCGCTTTACCCCGTACTGAGTACTTACTCCTGTTTCACCCATGGCAGAGATGAACCAAAGGTTTGGAACAAGTGACTGCCAACACCAGGTGTGCAATCATCAGTCAGAACACACAGACAGCCATACAGCCTCCAGTCATGCTCAGTTTATTCCTGGAGCTGAACCATCGCTCACAACAGTCGTTAAAGAGGTTCAGCATTTGCATTTGGTTGCTGCTCAGAGTGCATGTGACAGACAGGGGCAGGAAGGCAGCAGAAGTAACACACCTCAGCTACTTCTGCACCGAGCCCGCAAGCTTCGTTCAGCTGCTGGTGCAGTTTTACTTCAAATGAATTAACACGTCTGAGGTGCAAATAAACCTTCCGTTTGACCAACACCGTTCCAAGAACAAAACCACAGAGCAGATGGTAACTCCCCAAGCCATCAGAGCCCAGAATCAGAAGGGGTCTTCCAAGCACATCTTCAGAAAAACGGTGACAAACTGTGTTTTCCAAGTTCTCTTCACAGTAAGAAATGCTGAAGTACGTTCTGCTACCACAAGGAAGCAATTTCTGTAAGAGAAGTCCTGAGCAGTCCTGTTCTTCCCCGTGCAGAGGATGATTCCTCCCCCACACAGATGAGCAATGGCACGCAGAAAACAAGTTGAGAGCCCTGCAACAATCACACGGGAGGAAGACTTCCTAAATTCTGCTGATCAAAGCCAACCGGTTGGCGAAAGGAGTACAACTCCGAGGAAAAGCAACATCTCAGCACAGCTTTCTGACAAAGAGAGTTTCAAAGCAAAAGGTTTTCAAGATATAAAGTAATTAATCAGATTTATCTAGTTTTAAAATAGAAGGGAGGAAATCTCGTAGTGCTACAGCAATGACTAAGGAAAAGCTGTTATTTTCCTCTTTGAGCTTTATCTTATAGTTTTGGCCAACTCACTTCAGCTTTCCATACTTCAGCTCCCAAGGTTTTGAGCTGGGATAAAAACGAAGCCACACATACCTGGAATAGAGCTTTCTGGGAGCCAGGAAGTGGAACTTACCGCGTATTCATCCCAATCATCACACAGCCCAGTCTCAGAAGCTACAGCTCTTCCTTCCAGGAAGGCACCGTGGGCTCACTGCAACTCCCTACACTAGCTTACCCCAGTGTACAAGAGGAGGGCCACAGGACGGAGGTGTTTCTCAATTCCCCCTCTCCCTAACTCTTCCATGCATTTCGTACTGCGTGTAAACTGGAAAACCACATCACAAACAAAACCACACAGACCTGAGCAGCAATGCACATCCAGGGGACCGCTGGGCAGAGAAGCTCAGCCATGACCACTGGCAAAGCTGCTATGATAGGAGAGAGACTCAAAAGGAAGGGCTCGTGGCTTTGGATTGGATTTGCTTTGCATTCCCCAAATGGTTTCATAAACTTCCTCATCAAGCTGGCCCCCATTAGTAAATACCAATACATGAACTAGTCCTCGGAAGCACTGACCTGGTACTTGGCATTTCCTTCCAGTTTGTGTTCAACAAATATTTCAAAATTAATGCTCAAATTCATCATTCAAAAAAATGATATATTTTCTTTTAAAAAAAAATAAAATCAGTTTTGCATTCAACAGCACCAAGGCTTTGATAGAACTTGATAACATCTATGAAAAAGAAAGAAAAGACAACACAAAAACAAGGTGAATGTTGATGCATCTGTTTTCACTGAGCAAAATGAAACGTGTTTTAAAGGAAAGGTTCCAATCTTCTTCCAGGGCAGTGCAGATCAATCAAATTCACACTTTCCATCATCAGCCAGGCCAAATCAGATCCAGTATTAACAATGAACTTTCAAAGCCATACAGTTTCACTGATAATCTCACAACGAAACACAACACAGAAGAAAGATTTTCAAGGGACTCTCTGGAAGCCTTCTGAGAGGAAGGTCCCACGCGGCTACGCAGTGATTTCTCTTCTGCTAACAGATGTTCAAAGCACAGATGTACACTGGAAAGGGTCGTTTGTTCCCCTTTTTGAGCCGCTCAATACAACGCACACGAGCAAAAAAAGCATTAAGCTGACTTAACTATAAAACACAAGTGCAACGTGACTCACATTTCTGGTTTACATAGAGGTAACGTGTATTTCATTCTAATTTCCTGCTTAGGGCACTGGAAACAGCTCACTAATTCAATCTTAACCACTGCTTCCTATGCTGAAGATGTCAAAACTGTTTCTGTAAATCCCACTCTATTTCAATTTCACCAAGATCATCGCCACTCTAATCTTGCCCTTCATTTCCCTTTCTCTCATATAAGAGGAGAAAGAAGCTGAACTCTCTGTTCAAACCAAGTGCTGCTTTACTATCCATAAGCTGTTTCCCAGTGTCTATCTCTGTGAAAGACAACATAAAACACACCTGGGAAAAACAGAAACTAGCATTCACTTGCCTTACTGATACTGCTCCCGTAGATCAAAATCACTCTAATATAAAAAGATCTCTGTTGTATTCATATTAAAATATAAGGCCATGTGTATGCATTAAAAAATCTAGTTTCAGTGAAAGCAATAGTAAGAACTCAAATAAACAAAACAAAGAAAGAATGACCACACAACTGAAAAACCACATAGCTTATTTTGGCAGCTTTGTCTCCTCTGTGAAAGTGAGCTTCAACTTAATACACCACAACAAATAATTAGTCTGTTCACAGAGAGCAGGCTGTTTTTAATTCCTGCACCGGGTGCCTGGATACAGAGGATACAGGAGGCCTCGACACAGACTGCTCCTACGTCAATCATAAGCCAAGGAATAACTATTAGAAGGAAAACAGATTCAAAAGAAAACTACATAAACAAGAAAACGTCCATTCAGCCTCAAAGCATTCTGCATCCACAGCTTACAGAATTCTGACCTGATGGCATTTTGCATACTAAGGCAACTATTATAAAGGAGAGAAACAGCTTTCCTGAGCTGGAGTTCTGGATTACACATCAGCCACTTAAACACTGCAGAGATTCCATTTTGAACTGCTCAGGGAAAAAGACTGTTTTCATTCATCTTGACTCCAGGCCCATCGGCTGGCAGGCATGCTGGCACTGCAGGCATGGTGACTCAGGCAAGGAAGCAGCTGACATTTACAGCCCAAGAGAGAAGCAGCACCTCTCCTCTTCTGCAGAGATCATCAACCGCTGCAAACCACAGGCGAGAGCGAAGATGAGAGAGAGCACATTAAAAAACAAAACCACTGATGTGAAGTACAATGTGGAAGGGGTGGGGAGAAGGGCATCACAAATGGTAAACAAACTATCAGACCAGATCAAGGAAGGAAAGAAGATCAGGTCAACCACACAGGCAGCCCCCAGTAACTTGCCTGTTTGCATTCGCTCAAACTCCACAAACAGAATCACAGAATGACCCAGTTTGGAAGGGACCCCAAGGATCACAAATCTCCAACCCCCCTGCCACATGCAGGGCCACCAACCTCCACATTTAAGAGCAGCCCAGGCTGCCCAGGGCCCAACCAACCTGGCCTTCAACACGTCCAGGGATGGGGCATCCACAAACAAATGGAATTGCTGCAGGACACAAGCTACAAAGCAATTAAAATAAGGTTGGGGAGTGAGATTTTAAAAAGAAACAACTCCTCAGGCCTAAGATTTGGCCACAGTTAGTGGCATGAGCCACCAGGTGACAGGCAGCTCACACTAGCATACACACTTCTCACTCACACATACTACATGCTGTTCACAAGTGCAAGCAATGCTAGCTCATCCAGTTTGTATGCAAACAACTTTAGGAAATATGTTTGATTTGCTGCCAATTAAAAGTCTTTTCCCTAACAACCCCCTGTGAAAGTGCACACCTTTTAAGGTGCAAATAAGCCAGCTCCCGCTATCCTAAAGAGGGATATCCTATCAGTCTTTATGGGTATTTTATGGAAGGAAAAGCAAACAAACCCCACCAACAAAAAGCACAGCACAGACGCACCAAGTTCTGCTATACAGGTTCACTGGGCAGCTTATCAGAATTTCAAACAACTCACTTGAGCACAGCAGCTCCAATTTCTACCTCCAGGATAAAGCAAACAGCACAAACGAGCAACTCAAGCACATGGTCACACTGTTGGCCGTCTGCAACTGAACACCACACCAATCTTCTTCAGCCAGTCCATCCTTTTTGCGTTTGGAAAACAAAAGGTAGCAGCAAAAAGTTCTCTTCAAAGAGCATCCCATTATTCTTGGCTGAAGTAGCATAGGGCAATCATTGCTTTAAAGATTTAATCTTTTATTCCTTTAGTGAAAAATAAGCGTTGGCCTAATTTAGCCTATAGGACTATGGGACAGCCTCTCTACTGAACACACTGCAAGTTTCAAGCAGGTAGTTTCCCTACAAGCTATTATTTCCCATTAAAAATGCATTATATAATGCAGAAGAGAGCATATGGAAGAGCAGTATGATAAAGGCAGCAAGATTCTGGGTGCCAACCTCTCTCCCTGCCAAACACACCTCCTGGAGCATCACTTTGACAAACCCCACTGAAACAAGAGAAATGATGACTTCTTGCCTGCCTTCAGAGCCAGTAACGTCCCTCTTCCTCAATGTAACCACTGCCATAGCTCACAGTTCTCATCTGAAACCAGCAAAGTGCATTTTGGGAATAGCAAATTTCACAGGTTTAACTTGGATTTCCAGTGCTCTGTCCTTAATCTCAGAAATTAACTTCATACTATCCAACCACAAATAGACAATAACATTTCCACTTCTCAAACATTGTTCAACTGTAATTAAGCACTACACATCTTTCATTCCATCAGCTGTCACAGGCAATCCTGAGCAGTGAATTCTTTACATTCCTCACTTACAGATTTCCCAGAATGAGAGGGCCTATGAGTTCTGGTCAGACAGCCACCAAGCTTCTAACATGAAAAGATGAGAAGAGAATGGTTATTTTAAAGGCCATGGTGAACTGAAAATGAAACCTCGCGGAAGTTAGGATAACTGCTTCAAATTGAGCAACTGGAATGTAGCACAGCAAATGGCTTTAACTATTGTCTGCCTCACTCCTGTGTGTGTTGAACCATAATGGTGCAACACAGAAACAATCTTCAGCATGCTATCATTTTCGTATTCTCCCATTCTCAATGCTCACGTGTAATTCTCTGTTCATTTTGTACATTTTCCTGTTTGCTAAAAGCATACCTTGAACTTGACATTATTTCTCTACTACAGCTGTGCTGTTTCTGCAGCTAAGATGACGTAGAAGTATCATTTGAACAGAAAGCAGTTACTTGAATTAAGGAGTGATTGATCCAAAGAAAATATCCATGGCTATTACATTAACTGCAAGATGACCTAATACCAAAAACCACTGCTGAATCTGGTGGGAGGAGTCCTTGCCCATAGCAGGGGGTTGGAACACGATCTCTAAGGCCCCTTCCAACCCAAACCATTCTGTGATTCTATGAAATGCTACCTGAATTTTGATTTGACCAGTGCATTCTAAATTCCTCTGCATGCTGGAAGTAACATCTCACACCCCACGTTCCTGGGGCAAGCTCTTACAAAAATATTCTGAGATGCAGATTTGCTGCTAATTTCAAAGGCTGTGACAGATCTTAGAAAATGAAGGGAAAGTCATGAAAGAATACAAAATTGTTCCCTTCACAGAAAAAAAGATCTTCCTGTAAGAACAGGACAATATGTGATCAGATACATCTGGTACTACAGTGCTCTGTCCACTCAGTCACATCAAGGGAAAGAAAGTAGTAATAAGCAGAAAGGGAAGAAAAGCCTTTTCTCATTTTAAGTCTAAAGGATCAATACAATTTGTTCTATCTAGATGAGAACAAGGTTTGATCTCAAGAAGATCACTTCATATTCCAAACTCCAAACCATCCAAATAGCTGGATGTGTTATATTTCTAATTAAAGTAATTCACCAGCTTGCATAAAATCAAACAAATCCTGAGGAGCCACAGAGGTGTCTCTCCAATTGCTAAGCACCACACAACAAGCATTCTGTTGAGAGACAAGTAAACGTGCAGCACCTAGGAGAGGTGGGGACACTGTATAACCTCAGAGCCAGTGCTGTCAGCAGGGAAAGCTGACATCACCCAGGAAAAGGGGACTGACACAAACCCACATCTTGTCGTTTTGATGCTGAAAGTTGAAAACTAAAATGTTTACTTGGGAATGAAGTGTTATTCTTGGAAGTAAAGCAGGAAAGTCAAAATTACAAAGGTGCCACAGAAAAACCTCTCGAATCCATCACAGCAGTCCACTCTGAACATTTCAGTGTAACCGACTCTTACATTTTTTATTCAACTACACAACGAATGGAGATAGTAACTATTCTGACACCCATAAACCTGTTTAGCAGGACGTACAGTAGGATATATTCATAGGTACTGCTCAGTTCTTTCCACGCTCACAGGAGCCATGGGACAAGCAAATGGTTTACAATAGAAGGAATCCTAATCCAAAATACAAAGTGCAGACAGGTGAGCTTCAGCATCCTGCCACACATGGAAGTCAAAGGTGAGTCTCCAACAAGCCCAACAAAGCATCCAAGCACTAAGAGCAGGGAAAAAAACCCAACCACCAGGTATTCTGAAGTCCCAATGAAGCAGACAGCTTCACTGCACACCTACAGAGTTAAGAACAGATGTTATTTTGGCACCTTGTATATTCTGAAGGGAACACACACAATAATGTGGCTACTTTTTTCATACTCTACAGTACGACCCCATAGAAACCAGGAGGGCATGATGGAGGAAGGATGATCTGTGCTTGTCTTGTCACTTTGCCACAGCCACTCTCTTCTCTGACTACCATCAAAAGCTAGATATTAATCTGCAGTCTGACCCCCCTATAATGTCAACTTCAGTCAGATAAAAGGGAAGCTGTAGGAGTCAAAGGCAAATACAGAAGTCAGGACAACTATGAGGAACTTCCAACTTGATATTAATTTTCTGGGGCTTGACAACATACTCTAATGGACATTTTGACCAATGCTTTCCCGCACCTCTCTCCCCTAACAGTTTTTATATATACACAGAGCAATAAATAGTCGACAAATAATATTCTCAAAACAGTGTATTGTATCAGGCACTGAGTTTTCAACTGCGCCTGTAACCACTTCCATTCCAGTCTCAAACATCACTGAGCAGTTATCTCCAAGAAATACACAAATCTAGCTAACACCTCTGTTTCTTGGAACTTTATAACAGTAAGTAACTCGTATTCAAATTATTCTTATTAAAGAATCAACAAATAGAATCAAGTACGACAGGAATAAAAAAAGTTTTTGTGGTAGAGACATCTATGAGCAAACACAGCCTGCAGAAACTGACAGAACTGATATTTCCAAAAGCTTGCTTTCCTTGCACTGCCTGATCTGCTTTCCACTTCAAGTTTTGACCCCAGAGCAACCGCTGCCATGCACAGAAAGCTCTCTTCCAACTTCACTGCTTCTTTCTGCTCAAATGCTCACACACGCATGCTGAAAATGTTGACACAAGCTACAGACAGCCCAGTGACATCTCAAAGTTACAGGAGGTGAAGAATTGTCAAAAAAGCAGCTACCTTACCCACCTCCTGTGCTGGCAGCAACACGCTGAAGGAGACGGGACACCTCCTGCGACTGGCTGACCAATAACCCCAAAGGGGAATGGAGGATTGGAGCATCTCCTCCCAGCTCAACCTGGCTAGGCAAGTGCCTGTGTGAGCACCATCACTGCACAGAGCGCAGACAGAAACTGGCAGCTCGGACTGGGACAACTATTACTTATGCTGCACTGCCACCAAGAATTTACTTGCGAGATCTGAGTTCAAAATAAGAGGAAATAATGAAAGTACATGCCAGAGGAAGAAGATAAAGCAAAGGCTCCGCAGAAAGGAAAGAATCAAAACCAGCCAGCACTTCTCTCTGCCACAGGCAATCCAGATGATTCAGCCCAAGGTCCAAAAGGTTCCCCAAGGCTGCTGTGGAATGCATGTCAGCATGCGGTGCTCATACTGAACTGAAAGACACCTGGATGTTATTGAAGGACAAAGAAAAAACTCCAAATTATTTCTGCAAGCTTATTTTAACTATTTTGCCTGTTCTTACATTCTGCACCTATTCCTAAATTAATGTTCTGGGCTCTGTATTGCACACAGAAACAAGCACACAAGGACAGTGCACCAGTTCTTTACAGTGTTAACTGTGAAATGTTTGTTAGAAATACAAATATGTATGCACAACATAAACACAATACACAAATGAACCCATCTACAAATCACCAATTACTTCTTTACTAATTATTTCCATAAAAATACAGTGTTTTACATTGTTCTAACTTGTACTTTTCTCGTCCATCTTAACTTATTACACTGAAATAGTCAACGGGAGTCCAGACCTCTGTGAAGTGCAGCAATCAAGTAAAAGTAGCTGATTTTAATTACATTCAATTGCTTTCCTCCAAGAAAGTACAGACTGCTGTAGGACTTATAATCAAAATACTAAAAAAAGACATGCTTCTACTAACCCACTGCAAGCCCACAATGCTCAATGAGTGATTCTACTGAAGTGTAATCCATGTGTTTCAACATAACAACTTGCAAACAAAATACTGCTGTGGGTTGGTTTTTTGGTGTATTTTCTTAAATTACTATGATTTCTTGTTAAGATAGAAACCATGTTAAAATAAAAGGTGGCATCTCTCTAAATAGCAATGAAAATTATTAAAATTTGTGTCATCTAATTGTTTAGTTAATGCCAGTCCTCAGAGTAAGAAGCCTGAGCTCTCAGTCTGTTCTTTCCAAAAGCAAATAACAACATAAGCTTATCAAATGCAACAGACCACTGCCTGGAACATTCCTCCTATCAAGGAAAACCTGTCTATGCCTTAAGATAGACACAACTACATGATATAAATTGAGACATTAACTATACTATAATTTAAAAGCACAGCTATTTAGCTGTAAGGCACCCTGGGAGGACAAGGCTTACAGACCGCTCAGCACCAACAAGCAGCATAACCTCATGGCTCCAGACTCTCAGAGCCCTGAGTCCAGCAGCAGAATCTGCTGGAACAAAGACACATTTCAGCAAACTGGAAACACACAGACCAGGTGGGATGCATCTGAAAGTCCAGAGGAGCTGGCCAATTTCACTGAGAGACAAAACTGCGAAAGGCCGTAAGACTGACCGAGGTTCCTTACGGCTGGAAGAAAGGCAAACATCACATCCAACTTCAAGAGCCAAGAGGAGGATTCAGGTGGCTGCAGACCAGGCAGCCTAACCAAACACAACAACGGGATCATGGAGCAAATCCTCCTGGAAGGCATTCCTATGCCCAAGGTGAACACGGTTATTGGGAACAGCAAGCATAGATCCAGAGTACAAACAACACCTGAGCAGTACAAGGAGACGGCTGGCTTACTGGGTGACAGACAAGCATCGGACATGGAAGACCATCAGCACAGTCCCACGCTGTATCCAACCCCAACTGGTGAGACAGGCACTGCAGAGAAGAGCAATATTGTTCTGAGGAAATTATCAGCAGCACCAACTCCATTAACCAGCAGTCACAGTCACACAGTCACATTCTGCAGGGACTACCACTGAAGCCAGTACCTCTGAGTGTCTTCACACCCATTGCTGAGGTCATTAAAGAGTGCAACCTCAGCTGGTTTGCCAATGAGCTGGGCACCAGTGGTCAGTACACAGGAGGGCAATGTGTTCAGGACCTCTTGCTATGCAGCAAGAACTTCAGTTTTAACCCTGTCTGCTTAAAAACATCAGGAAGATCTTTGTCCCTGCTATGCTTCCCAAGGACAGGAAACATCCCTGCAAAAGAACAGGCTTTCTACAGAGGCCTTACTCATCTTTCAGAGTAACCAACTTAATTAAGCAGGTTTCTGAAAAAGATTTGTGTATAATTTAAGAGAGTCACATACACACAATCAAACCACATTATCTCTTTCAGCTTCGTGGTGTCCTCCTGGAACAGTTCTGACACCAAAATTAAGTAAACACTTTAAAACCCATAGAGGCACTTTCCAATACTCTCTACAGAAACTTTGTCTCTTTTTAAAGTTAAGAATACAGAAAAAAAAAGGATGAAAAAACATTAATTTCAAACTCTTGTCAAATACTTCAGGCTTTTCTTAGGAAGCAGGACTCCAGCAAAGGAAAGAGAATCACTCCAGCAATCCAGGTTACAGCAATGGCTCCTTTAATACCTGTACTGGTGTAGCAAAGATTGAGGCTAGAATACATTATCAAAAATATAACTGTCAAAACAAAAAAAAAACTTACAAAATATACTTAAAACACCTTTGTCTCCTTTAAGAGGACAATTCTATGAGGCTTACTGTTCACGTTTGAAATATGCATTTTATTTTTCACTTAGAAGGTCAAGATTAAAATTCATGGGGTGGAAGAGCACTTAGTGTAAAGATTAGTACAGCTGGTGGTCAGAGATTTAAAAGGTTCAGTGTTGCAGTCTGACACATTTGTGCATCCCTCGTGCTGCTACACCAGGATTAAGAGTGCTGATACAGTGCATCTGCCCACTGCGCACGTAGAACGGGTATAATCTAATGACAAACTAGCCTGAACTGGAAATCAGAAGGTTTGTAATTACTAAGGTCAGTCAAGCCTGAAATAGCCTTTCAGCTATAACAGAAATAATAAAAATACAACTGATTATTTTTAAATTAGAGCTGAATACATTTACAGATGTCTCTATCTGATAATGCCCATGTCATTCTTTGCAATTAACGAATCGACAGCAGCTTTGGAGAGAAGAAAAGATAACCAGGAGAGAGCAAAGATCCAGCCACTGATGTGGGCGAGCAGAATTAAAATGCAGAAATAGAGGTGGCTCTGTTGCTTCGAGAAAAACAAAAACAATAAGCACCACCACAAACAATCTTGTGGTTTCCTAACCAATGCATGCCAGCACACAGGAGCTCTTATCACCGTCACTGTCATTTATTACCTTCAGCACAAGTGGCACTAGCCGGCACACACACAGCAACTCCTGGCAGCAGTGCCTCCTTACGTGATCTCAATGGTCCTAAGAGCGTGACCCAGATAAGCACACCACCCACTGAGCTCGTGGCTGTGTCAGAGACACAGCAATAGCCACACACACCCCAACGCACTTCTTCCTTCGGATGGAGCTAACATCCCTACAACCAGACAAGTGAACTAGTTCAGGAAGTTGTTCTAACCATAAAGTAACCTGGAGGGGGAAAAAAGAAATAACAAGTACTGCTTTTTGACCAGTTCTCTGAACTCACTTCCTTGCTGCACCAGTCCCATTTGTTGACGCAAGGGAAGAAAAAGCCTCAACTCACCTCATCCTCAATTGCTCTGCAGTACATGCTATGGCCTGGATGTTTTTGCAATCCTCTTACTAATATCACCTAATCTTAATCTGTGAATCACTTTTCAAAAGCCTGCATTCTATTTTTACCCAAGCAATCCTGCATTTCACTGTCACTACCTTAAAGAGAACACCGCAGAGCACTTCATTCTGAATTAGCTTAGACTCCTGCAACACTGAGCCAATGTGTGCTCACGTGTGCCTGCGTGAGTGGTCCCTTCAAGTTTAAACTGCAAACTAACCTCTTAACACCACATCACCCATGCAGATGAACAGCACTGCCTGCAGTGCTACCCGAGCACAACACGCAGAACCGCTCTCTTCCCCCAGCATACATTCACAAGACGTGGCACATGAGTCAGGCTGACGCTACTCAGGACTTTGACAAGGTTTGGCCAAACAAAGCCACGCTATTCCCTAATTCACAGGGAGAGGATGATGCCTGCAATGCAGCCAGCAACTCTCTTTGCAGACAGATAGACTGCTGCCCTTTGGAAAAGAATCACTAGTGAGACTACAGCCTGAGAAAAGGAGAAGCAGTGCTTACCCAAGGGAGCTATTTCTTATGTCTTACTGGATTTATTTCTCTTAAGCTTAAAAAAAAAAAAAAAAAAAAAAAAAGTATTTACTTTTTTTTTTTTAAACTCTTTTATGCAAAAGCATGGATACAGGCACGCAGGTATGAGATCACCGCACGGTTGGCTTGGAAGGAGCCCCAAAGCCCCCCCAGTCCCTCCGGCGCCCTGCCCAACCCGCGCTGCTCAGCCCGCACTCCTTCGTGCTGGGACGCGGCACAGAAGCACAGCGGCTCCGGGAGCAGCCGGGCAGCAGAGCGCCGGAGGACACGGATGTTTGCGCCGAGCCTCGGCCAGGGAGGGCCTAGCAGGGAGCCTGGGGATTAAAGGGGAAAAAAAAGAAACCCAAAGCGCTCGGAAACAGGGAGGTAACTCCGAGCCGTGCGGACGGCGCAGGCTCGCGCTCGTCCGGCCGAGGGCAGGGACTTCGCTCTCCCCCTCACGGAGGAGGGCACAGCGCGCTCCCCAGCTCCCGCGCCCAACTTTACGCCGCGAACAACCCGCCGCCCTCACGCGGGACACGGAACGGCGGCCCGGCCCGCTCCCTCCCCTCAGCTCGCGAGCCCCGCGGCGGCATCGCCTCTCTCACCGCTGCCGGCCCAGCCGTCCTCCGGGGCGCCTCCGGCCCGTCCCGGCCCGCCTCTGGACGCGGGGCGGCGGGCAGGGGAGGCCGAGCGAGCGGAACGCGGCGGCCGCGCAGCCGCCTCAGGGCCGGGCGAGAGCCGTCCACATTCCGGCGGCGGGAGGGGAAGGGAAGGGAGTGCAGGGAGGATGGCGGAGCGCGGCGCGGCGGGTGGGGGCACGCGCGCGCCGCTCTCCTCCTCCTCCTGCCGGCGGGCCGCGAGCGCCCGCTCCCGGGGTGGCGGCGCTGCCGTCCCCGGCTCAGCGCGCCTCGGGCAGCGGAGAGGCCCGAGTCAGTAACGTTAAGAGAGCCAGAGCTGCAAGACCTTTCTCCCCGTGCCTTTGAACGTGAGAAAGGCCGGCTGTGAAATCGTCGAAGTCCCAGCTGCAGCCGATGGGCAGCGACGTGCCTGCAAAGCTGCCCCGGAGAGAGGGCATTTGTTTCGTGCTGGCTTGTCGCGCTGCTTATCAGGTGTTTTGGTACGGTTAAATCAATATTTAATATTCAAGTCGTAAACAGACGCCTACGTTTAGGAAAACATCTGCACTGTTTGTGTGCAAATAACAAGAGGTTGTCCCAGTGGTTTCTTTCCTCCCCTTTGTATTCCATGTGGAACAAATTGCCCTCAAATTACCCCATAACTCACACAGCTGCCGTGCTCTCAGCATCGGACACAGCCCAGCAGAGCACGGCAGCCTCACACCTCATTACAAAGCACAGCAATCACACAGAACTGCCTGGGTTGGAAAGGACTCCAAGGATCACGAATCTCCAACCCCCTGCCACATGCAGGGCCACCAACCTCCACATTTCATACCAGCCCAGGCTGCCCAGGGCTCCATCCAACCTCCAGGGATGGACGGGGCATCCACAGCTTCTCTGGGCAGCTGTTCCAGCACCTCACCACTCTCACAGCAAACAACTTGCCCCTGACATCCAACCGAAATCTTCTCTCCCTCAACTTCAAATCATTTCCCCTTGTCCTGCGGCTATCTACCCTCTCAAGGAGTTGACTCCCCTCCTGCTTGTAGGCTCCCTTGAGGTACTGAAAGGCTGCAATGAGGTCACCCCACAGCCTTCTTTTCTCCAGGCTGAACAAGCCCAGCTCCCTCAGCCTGTCTTTGCAGGGAGGTGCTCCAACCCCCTGATCATCTTTGTGGCTCTCCTCTGGACCCTTTCTAACAGCTCCCTGTCTTTTTTGTTCTGGGGGCTCCAGACCTGGACACAGTACTGCAGACAGGGCCTCACAAGAGCAGAGCAGAGGGTGACAATCACCTCCCTGTCCCTGCTGGCCACCCCTCTTCTGATGGAGCCCAAGATACCATTTGCTTTCTGAGCTGCAAAGGCACACTGCTGGTTCACATTCAGTTTTTCAACCATCAGGACCCCCAGGTTCTTCTCTGAAGGGCTGCTCCTTCCAGTCTTTATGGATGCCTGGAATTCCTCCAGCCCAAGTGCAAAACCTTGCACTTTGCCATGTTGAACCTCATTAGGTTCACCTGGTCCCACCTTTGAAGCCTATCGAGGTCCCTTTGAATGACATCTCTTCCTTCCACCAATCACTGCAGTGAATGTTATGAGAAATAAGATGAACAAAGTGTAACTGTCAGCATGCTCAGGTGCTACACACTGCTGTGAGGATGTGAGCAACATACAGCAGGAACTGAAAGTCACGTTCATAATCAGAAATGGTTATAAATGGTGACCATTATGGAAACAGTTTGCTCAGGAGGCACTGGTGGAGAGAAACTAACATTAGGGCACACAGCTGTTGATACAGGGCTGCTCCAGAAGTAACACCACTTCCTGTGTCATTCTGCTGGCCCACAGTGACAGAGGCAGATGTTGGTGGTGTGACAGAGGTTGAACCTTCCTGCCAGTCTCATTACATGTTGTTGCTGTGTGACTGATAGCAGCAGAGTCTGACAGAATGGCATCTGACATGGAAGTGCACACAGAGCGTTGGTGTCCCACTGAATTCCTCCATGCAGAGAAAAAAATGGCTTACTGACTCCTGCTGAACATTCATGGAGACCAAACAGTGGATGCTGGCACAGTGAGGGGTGGTTGCTGCATTATAGTATATTTACAAGCACAGCATTTACATTCTTATTAATTGCTGGCAAAAATGCATAGCTAACAGCAGCTACTATATTGAAAAGAAAGTATTTTGCGTTTGAGAATTTGCTCTATCAAATGGTGTTATTGTGTTTGTTGTATGTGTTGTAATTTCCATAGAAATAAACAGGCAGCATTCCTTTTCGAGCCATTTATGTATTTGGAGAATGACAAAAAGAGGAAATAGAGAAGGACAAAAAGAAAAAGAAGGGACATGTTAGAACTGTGAACCAAAAAGATCAAATGTATGGTGCCTTAATTTAAATAAAATCATACAAAGCATAAAGACTCGTAACACGATGGAAAGCATAGCAACAGCAGCAGAGCAGCAAAGTTGTAGACAAGTGAGGATTTGCACAGATGTAACATCCATGAGCTGTTGAGAAATAAATGAAAGAAGCTGCTTACCTTCAGAAAGCCTCAAGTAGGCAGTGATCTCCAGCAAGATCCCCTTGCCTCCACTGCCAACCCTTAAATGAGGTCAGGGAAGGTGTAGATCTTGGCTCCATCCCTTCTGGTCACTCAGGTTCATTGCATACACCTGAGCTCTCCTGGGTTGGCCCTGCCTTCCCACCAGGTGCTCCATCACTGCTTCAAGCCATGACTTAGCATTTCTGTTACAGAACTGGTGGTGACAGCAAGAGACTTGAACTAGCTAGATAATTCCTCAGATTAGAATTTGGGAGACTATCCAGGTGACAGTGGTCTTTAAGTAATGATTTGAGAGAGGGAACTCCCAGCCTGCATGTAAAATCCCACCACGCCAGATCTAGGAATGAGTACACTACAGAAAGCTTGCAGTTTCTTAAAGAAATATAGGGCCACAAACAGACCATCCCAATGAGAAAGAAGGGAAGCTGTCAAGAGAAAGCTGTGACTAAATCTAAACCATTTTGATGACTTGTATCTCTTGCAAAAAGATGTACAAGAGCAGAATCTAGGTTAAATGACAAGAATTGGTGACAAAATGACTGTAATAACGAGTAGGGGAAATTCAGGAAGGTTAACGTGCAAAGCAAGCTAAAGCAATCAAAGAGTCATGATAAAGCTAATTTTTACTAACTGCATTATTATTTTTAATTAAACTGTGATATATCAAAAACAGATAATGAGATTTTGTCTTTGGTGAGGTTTCTGCCGCTGAGCCACCTACTGTTCACATAAGAAGGTGAGAGGAGAATGGGCTGTGTGAAATTCACATATAATGGTTAGAAAATGGCACACAGGAGTAGTGTCACACAATTCACATACAAACTGGAAATTTCTCACAAGTGAGATCTCCTGATATTTTTGTCCTGAATCCCAGACTGCCTGATTTTAGGTGATGCAATATGACAGAGAATATTTTTATTGTATTTATGGAGGATATCCCGTTCTGGTGAGAGCTGCAAGCACTTCAGAAGACAGAATTGAACAAATCCTGACAAGTCGAAACAGAGTTCTGAAGTAAATAGAAAGTAATTCTGTAAGGTGAGAAGCTTACACAGTGCTGGGAAGAATTGACTGCAGAAATGTAAGCTGGAGACAAACTGGTTAAGCGGTTACTTCATAAAAAGAAGACTTCATTCATAGCAGTGCACAAAAGAAAATGAGTCAGTAGAGATTTGGTGTTAAAAAAATGTGATTAGTTAAATACAGTAAAAGGCTGTCAGGCACAAGAAAAGCAAAGAAATGTTTCTACTCCACTACGGTTCCAAATGGCTTCTGGTGAAGAAAACTTCTCGGTTTTGGGCACCTCCTTTCAATTACAGAGAGTTCTGTGGAGGACAGAAACACTTTTCACAGAAGTGTGAGAACTCCACCCACTGAGCGTGACTGATAGAAGTACAGTTGGACACCTGGAAAGTCTGCAAGGACTTATGAATGTACAGCCGAAACAGTATGGGAATTTGACACAAAGAAAGTAGTCTGTATATGAGAAAAGTGAATACACACACCAGCCCATCTGTTTGGCAAAAGAAATACTTTTTTGCTGCATAATAAACTCTCAGCCAAAGGCGCTGAATGTCATAATGAGCCTTTCTTTTTTAGTAGACCCAAATCCTCAAACTCACAATATCCTGTGAGGTGCAGTAGAAGTCCTGAGGACACAGAGCATCCATATGCTAGGGAAAGATAGTGTGGATTTTTACCTTGATGGATAAAAATACACCAAGGTAAAAAATAAAATAAAAATCAACGCTCGGCCTCTCCTGCATTATCCACTATGGGGAGCTGAAGGGTAATCTTGCTGGACAGATGGTGATAAAGGAATCCAGTTGTGCTCTTAGTTGGAGCTATAGAGTTCACATGTACTAATTTCCACAACCTGATCTCTGCAGAGCTCACATATAAATGTGAATGCAATCCCACCTTCTCTGAAGGGTGATGATGTCATCCAGGATCTGCCCAGAATGGGTACCTCCTGCATCCATTCCCTCTGCCACTGCATCAGGAGCCAGGGAACTATGGGGTCTGCTTGAGAAAACAGGCTTGAGGAAGGATTCCTATTTAGGAGGTAATTAATCTTATCCCTGTAAATTATAGGAAGAAACTGCATGTTTCAGAACAAAACAACAAAATCTGGGGAAAGGAATGCCAGGAAAAATCTGTTCAATTCTAGGATATACCAGGAAACGCAGCTAGTATGGGCAGAAAGGTCCCAGAAACATTCATCTATCTTTGTACGTATTTTTTAATGTCTTTTTAAAACAGAATTCCCAAAATAAAAAAAAATAAACTGTAGAGAGTATTTATAATTGATCTGACCGTGTTCTTCCCCCACAGCTCAAGCAGTAGCATCATTACAAGGACCTTGCCTCGGGCGTCCATAGTACACCTAAGCACACTGCCTTGATATATCTCTATATTGATCTTATTGCTTGAGTAAGCTTTAAAATCCAGAAAAGTGAGTGATTTCTTACACATTTAGAACTAATAGCTTTAGAAATACTTAGGAATAGATTATGCAGTGACTTTTCTCTATGTAGGGAGATTTCATATCCTTAAAACCATAAGGCTAGAGCCAAATATAATATGCCTGAGGTAAAATCAAGTCAATTTATCTTCAGTGAGTAAGTAATTAACACTTGTACTTTACGTTAAATATTTTACAGTTTAAATGCCTATTGAGGCTTTCTAGCTACAAGATATGGAGAAGTTAAGTTCAGTGTATTAAAGATGCTCAGCATATTATCAAATTGTACTTGAATATTGACACAGCCTTAAATCAACACTGTGTTGAATTCTGTACACATAATCAAGAACAGAATATAGATAATCTATTTTATAATGTGGTTGTTGGTTTCCCATATTTGGTGGTTCAATAGCACAGAAATGAGTTCACAAGTTATTTCTGCCAGAACAAATCAATATGTATGCAACAGTGGATTCAATGGCACTGCTAAAATGCCATCAGCTCAGTAACAGGCCAGCAGAATAAAGAGAGAAGCCTTCCTCATTTTTTGGGGTTGGGGTTGTAAAAGAATACACAACAAGGAAGCTGCCTCCTACTGAGAAATGTAGCTTTGATCATTTAATTAGTATTGAACTCATATTTGGTGGAAGAGTTTGGAAATGAAGTTTTAGAAAAGGCTATCTGTAGACGTTAGGTACATCAGAGTAAACTTTTTATATGAAATGAAGCTGGAAAAAATAGGTCACTTTCCTGAGAAAGCTGGTAAGGATTACATCAATCTTCTGAAGGCCAGCAGAGGCACGCTGTGTCACGTAACCTTTCCCTTCACTGAGTATATAATACAAATCCACTTGACAATATATGCTTTACACGGGCCTTATTGTCATGACCTAATCTCTCTATTTCTGGTGTATGGCATTACGAAAAAGAAACAGTTGATTCTGAATCTGCATCCAAATTACCAAACCATTGATGGAGCACATGGAAGCTAAGTTTTCCCTTACATATCTTGCATAACTTGTATGTGTTATGTTCCACATAGCACAGCAGGAGTGACCACTTCATGGCTAGTCATTGTGTGTCAATCAATGTAGACTATACCTCGAGTTGCTGAGGTGAGGATAGTTCGTTATCAAAAAAATGAAGGGCCAGCATCTATTTATTTCCTGATGCTTACCTAGTTCTAATGCTTACATTTCATGCTGCTGTGTTAGAAGATCTCTATCTTGTTTAAGAAACAAAGCCAGATAAGTGCAAAAGTGAGTGGTAGGAAATGCTACCATGAGATCACAAAGGGCTTTTGTGTTTATGCATATCTATACTATGTATATTCATAAGTATTTGTTTTATATAAACATACACCCACACAAACACTCTGTGTATTGTATACATCTCTGATATCTAGAACTGCTGTGTTGCCAAATCTATGCTCTCCTGCCTTTAAAGCCAAGTGTCTTATTACCATCAATGCCAATCCGTTGACATCCTTCAGAAATGTGAGACATCCCCAAAAGTTGCTGTAAAAAAAAATTGCTTCTGAACATTAACATCAGAAAAGCTGTTGGAACTTCAGGCCTGTCTGTGGCAGACTGCAATTGGTAGGCTCCAACAGTGGTGTCCTACAAAGATGTAAGTATAAGACAAAAAGTCAGTCTTAATGTGAAGCAGAACGCGAAGAGAGGGGGAAAGGCTTCCGTATTGCTGACGTATTTCTGCTGTACGCAGTGTGTATTTATTATCACAAGAATTCCTGACCTTCAAACTAACCCTTCACCTGGAAAGCTCTGAATAACAAAATTATAGATTTTGTGATAAACAGTTTTCTGAGGAAGATATCCATCAGCTGGCTCCTCATATGCACTCTTATCTGTTCTACAGTGCTTGACTCACACGTCCACTCTTATCTGTTTTTAAATGGTTAACTCACTCGTGTGTATTAGAAACAGATTCATTTCTGTTTCATACAGAAATAAGTGTAGATATGCACGTGTGCTTCCTTTGGAAGAAAATATAAGGAGAACTTTTTTTTAATATTAAAATAGAGGACACTCCCTTTTTTTGCAGAGCACTGTATGTTAATAGAAATACTGGTAAGAAAAGCTGCTGCCTAAGAGAAACAGCAATAAACTGCAGCACAA
This sequence comes from Centrocercus urophasianus, assembly GCF_019232065.1. Classification (NCBI taxonomy): domain Eukaryota; kingdom Metazoa; phylum Chordata; class Aves; order Galliformes; family Phasianidae; genus Centrocercus; species Centrocercus urophasianus. The sequence continues at coordinate 3,112,264 of NW_024884733.1, read as the reverse complement.
ACAAACAAAACCTAACTGCTGACAAGAAGTTCAACTACAGTCAAGTTATTAAGACTGAAGACAGCAAGATGAATACCTCTTCCTTTCTGATTCCTGTTTTCACGTGTCTGTCAAGCAGAACCACTAGAAAACCAAAAGCTTTGGAGACAATGCACCATGGATACTGTGGCTTTACATACAGGAATGGGAAATGTCCCCAACAGAACAGAAAGTGCACTTTTCAAAATACAATACACTTTACAAAATACAATATTGTTAACAGGCTAACACTTCTGCTCGTGCTGCAGCCTTCTGGGGGCCTCAGTGAGCACAAAACTAATTCTCTCTAATGTCTAAGAAACTGATGTCACTCATTCAAAAATGAAATTAATTTAATGCCTTATAATTTTATATACAAGCCACATCTGTGTTCATGTTTGCAGAGTATATTCGGATCCTTCCACTGTTGTGGTTTTTTTGGTTGTTTTGTTGCTTGTTTCTTTTAGCAATTATATCAGTAGTTTATGAAGAAAAATAACATCAGAAGTACCTAACCAGCCAAACCACAAATACTATTCCTTCCTGTCTGGTAATGAGTGATAATTCCACTATTTAGTTACTATTTCATACTTAACTTACAGTTTCCCTTTATGAATTTCCGTTTTCTTCTGTGAATGCCTCCTCCTTCCTCTGCTTGAATCAAAGAAAAGTAGACAGCATCACGTGGCACAACAGATTACTCCTGCCTTCAATCAGCCAAAGAAAAAGAAGTTTGAAAAATCCTTTTATTTTTATTAAAAATAAAAGATAGCAACTTAGCTTTTAACTTCATTAATAAAATAAATGTTCATAGTCAGAATGCTAAGTTAAAAAAATCCTTCAAGGTTAGGATTAAATATGCAATTATTGATAATGATTTACCACCAGCAGATGAACACAGTGGCCAGGGAGGTGATTGTCCCCCTCTGCTCTGCTCTTCTGAGGCCCCATCTGCAGTACTGTGTGCAGGTCTGGAGCCCCCAGAACAAGAAAGACGGGGAGCTGTTGGAGAGGGTCCAGAGGAGAGCCACAGAGATGGTCAGGGGGTTGGAGCACCTCCCTGCAAAGACAGGCTGAGGGAGCTGGGCTTGTTCAGCCTGGAGAAAAGAAGGCTGCGGGGTGACCTCATTGCAGCCTTTCAGTACCTCAAGGGAGCCTACAAGCAGGAGGGGAGTCAACTCCTTGAGAGGGTAGATAACTGCAGGACAAGGGAAATGGTTTGAAGTTGAGGGAGAGAAGATTTCGGTTGGATGTCAGGGGCAAGTTGTTTGCTGTGAGAGTGGTGAGGTGCTGGAACAGCTGCCCAGAGAGGCTGTGGATGCCCTGGCCATCCCTGGAGGTGTTCAAGGCCAGGTTGGATGGGCCCCAGGCAGCCTGGGCTGGTATGAAATGTAGAGGTTGGTGGCCCTGCATGTGGCAGGGGGTTGGAGCTTCATGATCCTTGAGGTCCCTTGCAACCTGGGCCATTCTGTGATTCTGTGATTCAGTATCACCAAATGATATTTTACACTTACAGTACAGAAACACCTGTGTTTCCCACTCAGATTGAACTGTTGGAGTGCTATGTAACAGCTTTTTACTGGCACAGTAGTAAGACAGAAGAAAGCAAAAATATTATCTTGAAAATAACTTTAAAGTTATAAAACGAGGAGAGGAAAATACTAGTAAAAAGGTAATATTCTGTGTGTGATAAAATTTGGTTGTGAAAGTAGCTGTGATATGTAGAAGCTGTTGAAAGAATTAAACAAATAACCATACAGCTATGAACTCATAAAAAATGATCTCAGCCTATCTGAACAAATTTAACATGTTCCCACTGAAAATGCTATTTTTGCAAAATGCTTCTCAAGTGTGTACTGCACCTCTGTGCTTGTGGTAGCAATGGTAATGGGAGGACGGTTGGACTCGATGATCTTGTAGGTCCTTTCCAACCTTGTGATTCTATGATTCTAAGTTACTCAGCATCTTCTCAAAAAATGGTGTGAGATGATATCTTATACATGCCCCCCTGCAATTACCTGAAAATAGTACTTTTTATAACACTAGCAGAATTCAGGTCTGTGATATTTGAAAAAGCAGAAGCTACTAGGTAACCCCACTAATAATAGTAATTATTTAAAAACCAAAAATCAAATCAAAAAATACCACGCAAACTTGCTTTACGCACGCATCATTAATGTATTAAATCTTATTTGGTCCTTTGCTTTCATTTTCCTGCAAGAACTGACAATTCTGTTTGCTGAAAGACACACTGGGGAAGATGTGTACTGGATGTTCTCAAACCAAACCAGGGCACACTTCAGTCTTTACGGGTGATACAAAGCAAAGTAGCTCCTGGAAACAGTGTTTTCTTTTTCTACAGAATTGCACCACAGAAAGGTGAAAGAGTCCCACTTATTACTTACGCTCTAACTTGGAAAAATGATAGGAAAAATTACTCAGATAATAGTTTACTCATAATGCAGTTACTGTAGCTTGCGTAAGTGTGGAGGACGCAGTGATGCCTGGTGGTTAGGAGACCAGACCATGTGTCAGGCCTTTATTCCTTATCTTGCCACTGCTTGCTGTGTGAACCTGAACAGTTGCTAAACATCTACTACATTTAGCTTCCCTTTCAAAGTGAGAGTAAGGTTGTGGTTTTACAGGCAGCTCAGCAAAGATATTGAATTGCTGCAAAAAACCCATGCTGACAGTATCACACTTGTCTTTTTCCTCCAGTTTTACAGAACATGAGGAATCTGCCAGAAAGGAACAAAAATTATGTGGCTACTGATGGTGGTTTTTTGGTTTTAAATGCATGCAAGCAAGTATTCTTGTAAAATGCAATTTTCTTAATTCTCATGGATACCATGCTCAGGGAGAGGCTGTTGCAAACTGCCGTGCAACAATGTTAGTAAGGAAGAGAACAGATTTCACAACAGAAGTACTGCTAAGGAAGCACAGGGAAAAAAAAAAAAAAAAAAAAAAAAAAAAAAAAAAAATAGTGCTGCTTTTTGTTGAGATTGAAAAGGAAATAAAAAGGAACTGAACTACAAGATAAAGAGGTAGCAGCATATGGCACTTGACATAGGCTCTTGGCCCTCCCCACGGAGGATCCAGAAGCCAAGCAGACGGTTATTTCAGCAGAGGGCACCAAAACGACAAGTACGTGTTAGTGCCTTCGACTTGCTCTGCCCTGTGAGCATTAAATCCCTGATATCCCCTCAGCCTTAGAATGGGTTTGTGACCTCGTTATGCCCTGACTTTACTTATATTGATTCCAATAAGTTTTTTATGTAAGTTTTTTTCTTGTGTTTTGTTTTGCGTTTCCCTCCTGCCTGGAAAGAGGTGGTGCTGAATGACACTGGAAGGTATACAGTTAAAGCAAGCAAGGCAAAGCAAGCAAAAAGGCACTAAAGAGTACCATGAGAATCTGTGACACTCTACCAGATCAGTCTGTAGGATCCCTCAATGTCAGTGGGACAAGGAGACTAATGAGATGTTACAGTGAAGTGAAACTGTTCTTGAGAAACCATCAGAGGGAAGTTTCTTACCTTCCTTGCCGTTTCTTCTCTTATTACATATTTTTTAACACCAACTGAAGCCACAGTGTATATTTATGTAATTATTTCATTCCTAGCAACCAGAAAACACAAATGTTAACTGTGCTGATATCAAATCAAATCTGTTGCACATAGCATCATAGAACTGTAGAAAGCTTTACACATTTTTAAACAAATACGATAACATTTGGAGAGTTACATAGCATTTTCTTGCTTGTGTAAACTGAATGGTAGAGAGATAAGCATTCATGAAGGTAACACGAATCTCACACTCATGCCCTTCACATTCCATTACACCACTAAGGCTTCTCTTGTATAAATGAAATCTAAACTTTGTATGTTACTACATTTAAGATACTGGGCGTAGCCTTCCACAGGGGAAAACTTTACTTTGTTTTCATCCTCTTATTACTTTACAGTAAGCATATATGACTGGTTCTGAAAGTTGCATCTGAACTTTCATTTGGATGATATTCAGCATTTTCTTTAATGAATATTTTTTACTTTTGCAGTTTTCACATTGGAAGGACACGCTTCTGTCTTCTGCTTCTGTCAGTGACACTTTATAAAACAGCAGGAATTTCAGGTTTTGTTAATGCATATATTTGCAATGGTCAAGCACACGGAACTGCTGAAGCTTTCCTCTAGTGTTATCTTTTATTTTATATCATATATGCAAGAGTCCTGCATATGTGAAAGAAAAGGAACATTTTTTTAATGCTTGAGGCCAGTTGGAAAAAATATTTATTTCTTTCCTTTCATTTTGATATCACAGGTTTCAAAATGAGAAAATTTCCACTATTATCAGCTTTATAGGTCACACAGGTAACTGAAATAGCAAACTGAAACACTGCCGACTCGTTAAAAACCTTTCTCTTTTATGCAGATGGCTACTGTGTTACTGCACTAAGATTTTATATGGAAAATAATATAAATTGAATAATCAAATTGATACTATTTCACAGTTGCATTGATATTTTAGCTATTTCTGTCAGTCATGTAGGCTTGTAGAGGGACTCATTTCTAATGAATCTGAAGGCTACTAGGTTGGCTACTAGAACTGTGCCAACATTAGCATCTCATTGATGAGAGGAACAAAAATAATAAAGATGAAATGGAAAACTGACACATGGTATTGTAGAATCTAAACTAATTTATGTTGTTTTTTGAGGACAAAATAATAATAAAATAATAATAATAATAGTAATAGAACAATGTGAATAAGTGAAGATAAATTACAGCAGAATTAAAAAGCTGAAATGAGATATGAAAACAGTAATCCTGAAAGCAAATATTTTCTGTTTCATATATTGAAGCAGTATATCATATGGGAAGTAATGCTGGATAAGTGGACAAAGTGAACCTTAAGAATAAACCAGCTATCTTGTGAGATCATCTCCTGAAGAAAAAAAAAAAAAAAGAGGGAAAAAAAAAAAGAATAAGAAGGAAGAAGCTCACCTACAAATTCCTGAATATTTAAAATCCAGGACAAAGAATAATGACCTAGAAGCTTTACTCTGATGAAGATTAAAATGGGTTATGAAATTCAGAGCAGTCATCTTTGCAATGTTACTTAACAAGCAAGGTCATTCCAGAGCCCTCTTCTCTAAACAATGCAGCACCGGGACACACTATGCTGTAATACGGAAATTTGTTGTTAATGAGTAAATACTGGTAACAGAATTTACTAAGTGGTAACAGAATTAAATGTTGAAGGCAAACATGAGTTACCTGAAATTAAAACCTTTCAATAGACAGGAACAATATATAGGAACTGACTATAGGAAGTAGTAGAAGGCTTCTGAATGAAGTACTGAGAACACAACTGAATAAAATACTAGGATTATGTACTCTGTACCACTACTTGATATACACCAGGAAGGAGGAGCACGTCTTTGGACCTCAACTGGTTCTAGTTTCTTCAACTTCAAACAAAGTTTGCATAGAACACCAACCATTTTAGCTCCTGGTGCTGGCTTCTGTGTCTGAACAAGATACTAGCAACTTCTGCAAGGTTCACACTTGTAGCATAACAGTTAAGAAAGGAACCTGCAAAAGACAGCAACTGTTGGTTCGAAGTTTTCTGTGATACGAAATGTTTAAAATAATAGGATGAAGTAGATATTCAAATTTATATAGGGTAATGTGCAGAGATACTGTTTCATAGTTCATTTGCAAGCAGAGGGGTTAATTAGATAGCAGTATGATGATTCAGATTTTTTTTATAATAAACCAGGCTGCAATTTGCCAAGTGGTCATATGAAAGATTGTGCTTCAAGAGAGACTCTTACATAATTTACACGGTCATTGCGAACAAGTGATCTTAGTGTGTCATTGTAGGAAGCATTAAAACATGAACATAATGATAAAAATGTAATAATGTACTGATCTGTGATCATCCCTGATTTCTGAATCTGGCAAACATTGACAGTCTTGGTTAAATCATTCATCAGGATATTTAATTGTGTAAAGATGGTACAAAGGATTTCAATGCTTACAAACACTGCTTTAGATTTCTGTTGTCCTTAGGCTTTCACAGCTCTTCTGTTGAGTTCTTGGACATAACAATAAAACAGCCATAATGCTTGAGATTCACAATTCCATATTAAAATGTGGAAGTTGCACTTCTATAGTTCACACTAAGACCCATAATTGCTGAAAGAAAGGACTAATTCATAAAGGTTTTTTCAGTTCTCTAGGCAATAGTGAAAAATAGGCCAAGGAACAGCTAATGGATTATTCAGAGCACACAATTTACACCCTAGGTGGCAAATTCATTTAGAATTGAGCCTGGCTAAGTTAAAAGTGGCCTTTGCAAAGATCCTAATCTTCCACGTTCATACAATGCCAAATGCCTGTTTTTAATATTATTTTATTCAAGCACTGATTCTTGAAAAGCATGAAGTTTTAATTATGTTGGTGGAAAACTCCAAATAGAAGTATGATTGAAAGTGATATTGTTAAAACCAGTAAGTGTGATAGAATTAATATTTAGCTATCACCAGCACAATTCTTGTAAAATTAATATGAGAATAATAGCAGTCTGCAACGAATAAAAGAGCCAGAAAGATGAATTGAATATTAAATTCCATATAAGCTTTCCCCATTGTCTAAGCGGCTCTAGGTATTTATTTCCAGGTCTGTCTGAACGACGTGGCCCTGCATCTTTTTGCAGGTTGCTATCTCGAGGCCCTGACTCTGAGCTTTATTATTCACAGAATCGCAGAATCACAGAATCACCCGGGTTGGAAGGGACCTCAAGGATCATGTAGTTCCAACCCCCCTGCCTAGCAGGGCCACCAAACATACACATTCAGATCAGGTTGCCCAGGACCCCGTCCAACCTGGCCTTGAACACGTCCAAGGACGGGGCATCCACAACCTCCCTGGGCAGCCCGTTCCAGGGCCTAACCACTCTCCTTGTAAAGACCTCACCTGACAGCACATTGCTTCAATGGTAGATGAAGGTCACACAGTCCTCTGCTGTTGGGATGTTGAACTGACAGAGCAGTGCACGTTCCTTGCAGTACCGTGAAGTGGTTAGCAATGCAAGGATTCCACGTGCAGCATCCTTACTGTATGCGCTGTACACCAAAGCCTTTCCTGAAAGGAGAATAACAGAAAAAGTATCAGCATGTAACTCTGTAAGTAAGACCTTTTAAAAGCACAACATCAGCTGCTGGTGCCTGTTGTAGCTCTGAAGGAAGAGCTGCACAAAACAAACCCCAAGCAGCTGCTGTGGCTCCAGCTGGACGCCCACGCAGGGACATCCCTGGGGAATGCCTTGGGGCCAGTGACCCCAGTGCTGGGTTTTGTATACAAATTCGAACAAATTCCATTGTATTTGATATCTCAGATCGTAATTCCATAGAACGAGAATCAGCTTGATGCTACACTGAAATATCCTGATGTTAAATAGTTGAATGTTCTGGGGACTAAATGTCCATCCGTTTGCGCTAACTAAATGCGGTAGTTGTCAAGAATATGTGTAAAATACTTCAAAATTTCTTCAGTAACCAAACTAGCTCCACAGAAGGGCTTGGTGGGTCCCCAACACACTGAATCATGGAATCATAGAACGGCCTGGGTCGAAAAGGACGACAATGATCATCTCGTTTTAACCCCCTGCTATGTGCAGGGTTGCCAACCACCTGACCAGGCTGCTCCTTGTTTTTGGAGGATGATGGACCTTCCCGGCAGCCAGCCCAGCTCTGTGCATTCCCGAGGACCTCCTGAACAAAGCAGTGCGCAGACATCTGAGAGTGCCAAGCTAGGGAACAGCATTTATTTATTTATTATTTTATTTTTAGGAAGAAAACCCGAGCTGTAAGGCCGGCGCCGGGGGGCTCCGAGCAGGAACGCAGCGTGCCCCGCCTGAGGTAAAATGGCGGGCAGGAGCCCGAGGGGCTTCCAGCTCACACAGCTCCCTAGCACGCACAGAACGCAACGAAGAGCCAAAACCTCGGTCCCGCAACCTCGCTGCGACTGCGTGAGCGCTGGGAACGAGGAAATGAAGTGAAAGAACGAAGGGGGGAAAAAAAAAAAATCCAACAACAAACCAAAAACACGCAAGGCAGGGAGCAGCGCAGCGGACGGCTCCCCCGCCCGGCATCCCCTCGCCCCGCAGGGCCTGGCCCGTGACTCGGCTGTTTCTGCCGGTTCCTCCTCTCCCTCCGCCCGCCGGGCGCAGGAAGGGGCGGGCGGCGGCGCAGGGAGGCAGCCGACGCACAAGATGGCCGCTGCTGCAGCGGCGGCGGAGGGGGTGGCGGCGGGGCGGCGGGAGCTGGCGGGGGGAGCCCGGAGCCGGCGGGTGCAGGAGGCGGAGGGCGCTGCGGCCGCCCCCGTGTGCCGCAGCTGAGGGGGGCCGGAGGCCGCCGCCGGGAACCCGGCCCGCGTGGTGAGTACAGCTTCCCTCTGCCCTCACCGCGGCGGGGAGCGGGGCGGCGGGGAGCGGGGCCGGCACCGGGGTGCCGCCGAGGGCGGGCGGGCCGTGCCCGCGTCTCGCGGGGTGCGGCGGAGGGGAGGGCGCGGCTCTCGGGCCCGCGGCGCCGCCCGTCTCGCTAAGGCCTCGGGCTTCGCCGGGCTCTATTTCCGAGCGCCCCGGGAGGGAGGTAGGGAGGGAGCCGGCGAGGCGAGGGGGGAGGGGAGGGCAGGGCCCGCCGGTTGGGTCCGGCCGGGGGGTGGGGGCGGGCGGCGTCGCCTCGGGCTGCGGTGGGGAGGGAGGGGGCCGGCGGCTTTGTGCGCGGCCCGCATCTGCTGCCGCCCTTCCCGAGGAGGACTGACGGCCATCCGCGCGTCGCTCGGCACGGCTCGGAGAGAGCGGCCCGGCGGCGAGGCCGGAGCCCCCAGCCGGTGACGTGCCAGCGGTCGCCCTTTTGTCTGCTGCCCCGAGGGCGGTGCGGAGCCGACGGCGGGCGCTTTTACCGCTTTTAAACCCTGCGTTATGTTACGATTGCGGCGTGATTCTCACGGTCGCGGTTTGCGGCCGGGTGCGAGTTGCGGTGGGAGTGCCCCGGTGTAAGGTTTTGTCCGCCAAAGCCGTCGTGAGGCGTGTTTTGTGTTAAAAGCAGGGAACCTCTGTGCTTTATTCCTTGGAAGCGGTAGGGCTGAGTTTCTCTGTACTTGTAACTCTAGGAGCTGCTCTCTTGTTTTGCAATTTCAATCAGTCATGAATGAAAAATCCTGCATGTTTTGTATTATGTGGAATATGGCTGAAATAAATAGAAAAAAAAAAAAGAATTATAAAAGAGCCAAAAATTGCTGTCATCCCTGTAACTGATTTAGCAGCACCGTCTTCTTATGGCCCTCCTAGGAAGAGAAGCACAGTTGTCAAACTGCGTTTGTATTCCATTCGTGCCGTAGGCCTACACAGAGCTGTTAGGTAGCTCTGCAGTGCTCCAATGCAGAACTTCACCTCTTCTTCCTGTTCCTGACCTCTCTTTCCCTTTAGTCTTACAAGGAGAGTGGTGCTAGTTGGCAAACTGTGCATCTCTACATTTGTGTGTTTGAGATCAGTGAAGCTGATGAAAGCCTTCCTAGCTGTGTAAATAGCCAGGCGCACCTAGGAGGTGTGTGCATGCAGTGGACAGTTTCAGTGCTTCTCTGCTAGAACCACAGAATGTGACTTTCTTTATTCTATTAATACACGACATGGATATGAAATTACGGTTTCCACTAACATAAATAGAAGGAGACTTTATCAGGTAGGCACCTTTGTTTTTCTCTGCAGTTGTTTTACCTTCCTGTTCTGCCAAAGCAGGCAGCGTGACGGGTTGGTTTGAGAGGAATTTAGAAATGAGAGTACTGTCATTGTAGTCTGTTTTGAAAACCAGAGTCTTGGGAGGCATGTCGAGTTTCTCAGTCAATTCTGAGCAACGTTAACACTAATGGAGATGAGAAACAGAGTTATTTGCATGTTTTCTGCGTTGTTGTTTTGTTTTGTCAGCGTTGTGTTTGAACTAGTTTAAAGGAAAAGTGATTTAGAGATTTGTAATATTATTGTATGCTCATAAAGGTATTAAAATATTCTAATGTACAGGTAAATGTGTGGATCCTGCAGTTGCATACACCGGTATGTCAAGGCTTAATTGAAGGGCAGCTTAGGACATACATATTACTGTATAACAGTACACGATCAGGTGAACAGAGATTAGCAGGATTGTTTTCAGAAACCTCTGCCCTGTTGCCAGTGATTCATCGGCAATCTGGGAGGAAACCACTCTTGTTGAATTAAGCATTGCAGATACTGAGATTCGGCAAGCGAGTGTATTGAAATAGCGACTGAATTTCTTTATATTTGATTCGGAGGTCTTGGGTGACGATGACCGTGATCACCCTTGATAATAATGATGCAGAGACTGATATCACTGATTATCTGGGGTCTCTATCTCCAAAGTAACTCCTGCTGCAAAGGGGATGTTTTTACAATATTTAACAAGTACTCATCTGCATTTACACTCATAAATGTGCATCCCCAGTGTCTGAAAATAGCTATGCAGTAGCCACTGTATGATGCCTTATAAGCAGAGAATCTTTTGTAAAAGTTGTTAATTTTTTTTTGGATAAGGCTGTTCCCTGTGTAAGATTCTTATCTCCAGTGGATTTAGTGAATCATTTGGCAGATAAAGCTGTGGTTTGTGGGTTGTCCTGTCCCATGCACACCCCAAGTTGGGGGACAGCCGTTTGCTGGAGAACCCCAAGCTGTTAGGCCATAAATTCTGACTCAGTAGGGGATTTATAGTTTGAAGCTAATGCCTTGCACAGCGTTTAGCAATGAATATTCAGCTATTATACAGAAATAAAGCTATGTTATACTGCTGTTGTGAAAGGTTTTTATATAAATGTTCTAATCCAGCTGAAATTTCAGAGTTGCCTTCAAGGTTACTTCTTTATAGGATATATGACAGTCAAGCAATCTGAAGTCCGCAGACTCACACTAACTGAGAAAGAAAGCCACGGGTATTTACCTCTGTTACTTTCCTTTCTGTAGAGACAGTTCTCAGTGTGTGCTGAGTTGAGTGCAGTTCCCATCACCCACTTTGGCCACTTGTTTTTCTCAAGAAGTGCTTCTGATGATATTATCTTCTGCATTGGTTTCAATTTCTTGGTTACAGTAAAAGCTGAAATCGTATTAGATTCCAAAGGGCTAACTGATTTCTGATTTATTTTTTTTTATTTGTGGAAATGTGTAACTGGGAAGAAGGTGAGGAAGCCCCATCACATTGTTGTAAGTAGATATTCTGACATAAAACAGTTGTCTGGTTTGAGTTGTTTATGGAAATAACTTCATCACTTCTGTATGGTAGAAACTTATTCTGCGGTACCAGTGAGAAAGGAAACTGATTTTTGTGTTTGAAAGATCAAGATTTCGAGGTCGTTTCTTCACTTGTACAGTTCCCTGTGCTGGAGTTGTTAGAGGAGTGTGTTTCATTCAAGGTTGCTTACTTACCTGGAGATTCGTTTTTTAATGCAGCAGGAAAGAAGGTGGGTCTGTGTGGACTGGGGTACTTCTGGCAGGTACAGGTGGCTTGCTGTGAGCAACACGGTTTGTGCAGGTGGGCTTTAGAAAGGCCATCAGCATCACAAGAGCAGGTGTAACTTGTGTTACCTCTGAGGAGGTGGCAGCTCCTGGCTCTGGCTCAAGCTTTCAATTGTGAAGAAGAAACTGGTGCCTTATTTAAATGAAGAATGTCATGTTTGTTTAGCTGCATTTTTCAGCACCATCCACTGACAACTGGGAAATCAAAACACTTTAATTCACACAGCAGAAAGCACTGCACATCTTTTACAGGCTTCCACCTGAGAGCTTTTGCTCAGCATGCTGTTAGAAAGCGTAAGGGCCACATGCACAAATACTTGAAGGGGGTAAATATTGTGTTGATCTGAGACTGATTGCACTTCAGCTACAGGACTACTGAAGAAACCAAGTGCATGGCTAGCTGCAGTAACTCAAGTACCTGCTGCTCTGGGAGAGCCTGCATCTTGCAGGTCATTCCTCATTCCTTTTCGTGTGGTTTATTTGTGTTCTAACAAACCCTGATTTATGGCCCCCTTTCACTGTGCTGGTTTAATACGTGTTTTTAGAAATGATGCTATTTAACTACTGCTCAAAGGCAGGCTGTTATGTTGAACATGCAGTCCGGGCATTCCAAACGGCATGACTTCTTACAATGCTAAAAAGCTGCCAGGCTAAGCTTCGAAGGTTGAGGTATGGCTGTTTTGAAATCTGTTGTTTGTTGTTACAAACTTCTGGTTGATCAGCTGGTGGAACAGTAGTGGTTTCAGCCCAGTTTTAAAGGTCTCAGAGTTTCCTTCTAAAATCACTTACAGAAATTACTTCAGATAAAAAATGAGCAAGCTGGAAGATTTTGCAATTAAAATTTTTAACTTCCCTTCACTTTTGAAAGGAAGCTTCTGGTATAGAAGCAGGGTCATGTCTGTTAAGTATGCAGTGAAGGTCTTCAGGGACCTGCAAACTAATTATTTTTGATAAATTGTGGCAGGCAGCATTGGTCTCCAGTTCAAATTGAAGAGCTGTCTTCTGAGGCGAAAGGAGTCAGGTTGAAGGAAGGTATTACAGAGTGAATGAATTGAGATTCATTCCAAGGGGGACTGTTTTAATTACCTACTTATTAGTAAACCAGCTTCTTTGCAACACTCCCACTGTTCAGTAGCATTTTTCCATTTGTTTGAGATGTAATTCATGCTGACCTACTCTTTTTTTTTTTTTTTTTTTGTAGCAGTTGTACATGAATCAGTAACTCTTCCATGTTTTAATACAAAGCTTGTGTAATATAAATCTTTGCCATTTCCTTCAAAAGTGAGAGTTAAATGAGACCTTTAGCTGTTGACTCTTGCTTGTCCTGTAAGTCACATGGTTTGGCTTCTTTTTTTGACCCCCTCCTTCCTTTTGTTATCAGTTTGGAATAGAAGTCCTTCAGGTACTGTTTGGTGTTTGGAACTGTACAAACAAAGGCAAGTGCTAAGAGTTCCTTATCCAGTGTTTGTATCTGTTGAATCTGGTACTCACAGTACAGGAAGGCTGAAGTGGTTTGTGCCCTTTTTCTAATTGCGTGCCGAGACACGAGAACTAAAGACTTTGAAATTATCAGCTGGTTCAAAAGAAATAGCAGAAAGTGAGTTTGATTGCCTTACATGGCTCTCTGAACTTGTGACACACTGCATGATCATCATTTAATGACCATTCATAATTCTGGCAGTTACACAGACTTAATGTTAATTAAATCCCATTTCTGGACAGATGTTCTCCTGGTGAGCCCAGTGAAGCAGTTTCTCTGTTTGTGATACTTTAAAAAGGACCTAAACAGAAATTTTACAGAATCAGAGCTGAATTCTGTGCCCCAGTCGGATCTTCCGAGTATTGGGAGGAGATATAAAATACCAAAATGCTGTCCTGCTTCACGTGGAGGGAAGGAAGAACGTATACGTGCTGTGAAGCAATTCTCAGCCTACCCCCTCGTTGGATGGGACATTATCTCAGCTTTCACAGTGTGTTTCCTAGCTTGCTTAGAGCTTGCCTAAATCAATATTTTTTGAGCCTTCTAGAGCCATTAAAAGGATCTGCTTTAGATGGTGGTCAGTTAATTTTTTTAGTCTTGTCAGAGGAACTCAGGAGTTCCCAAGTGACATGCTTAATTGACAGAGTACCCCGTTGCAAACAGCAGAATGAATTAATCAAATTAAAAATGATAAATGATGGTACTGAAACTGTCACTGGTCATCAATGTGGGTAGACATCAGCATCCAAAAACTTTTTTTTTTTAAAGCTAAAATATGGCTAGTTTTTACTTAGCAGCTTTTATTGGCAGCTCTAAAAGACCAGAAATTTGAAGTTTTACTTACTTTGTACAGCAAATGTGGATTTTTGTTTCAAAAATCAGCCAGGACAAAGCCAAGTCTCAAAGACGACTGATCACAGAGAGAGCATACCTCCTGTGTGTCTTTCCAGACTTGCAGTGACTTTTCTATAAGGGTCTGTATTTGGTTGCTTGCCTAACTGCTGGTTTGGTTTTTGGATTTTGCTTGCTGAGTTCTCCCCAGTCCGTTGGTGTCTTCACCTCTCATTGTTTTTCATGATCTTTCTCTGGTGTTACCTACTTTCCTCCTGAGTGTTTTGTTTTTGTTCTGCTATCAGCCAGTATTCAATTCAGCTAGTTAATGAAGGTAACAGAGATGGCATATTGCTTATTAATTTTGTTGCTTGGACGATCCAGGATGGGTTGTTTGGATAATGGAGAGGCCATGGGACTCTTTGTTCTTGGAACTTTGCTGTGGTCTCCCAAAATGTCCTTGCTTCCTCTGGAAGCGGGGAGAAATTGGGAAGCATTGTTCATGGCACGTTCCCTCGTGACTACTTGGGCTGTTCCTGTGAATGTGAAAGATAAAAATAAGCTAGGTTAAACTGGCGTGTTGGAATGAGCTGCTAAGTTAGATGAGAGGTTGCAATTCAGGCTGCCCTTCCTGTTTGTGAGTCATTCCTATTTAATTGCGTGAAGAGGCCTCCTGTGGAATTAATTAAAAGGGATCTTAGTAGTACTTCAATAACCTTGCAGTTTGGCCAACTGTAACTTTACTCTCCCTTCTTTAACCTCCTTAAAGATGGAAGCCTGGACACTGTGACCAATTCGTAGGAGATGCATACAACAAGCAGAAAGAGAATGTTGTGGCGTAAAGTGAGCATTAGTTGGACTTCAGTTGCCTGCATTAATCCAGACTGCTTTATGGGACCGCTTTGTTGCCAGCTGCTATTGAATTCTACGGAAGAGCTTGAGCCATCAGGGCTGTCTTCTGAACTTGATAATGCCTGTGCATATTGTTAACCTCTTGTCTACGTGCTCTGTCGCATTGTGACTGTTACCTGAAGGTGTTACTTCTGTGATGCCTTTGTATGCTACTGAGCTTCTGTGTGTTGTACTTTGCAGAGAGCCATTTTCTGACTTGAGGATGGCTCACTTTGTATTTTCCTGTGTTCTTCTCTTCTGAATCATCTATTCTGTTTGCCAGGTTTAAGGGCATGTTTGTGTTAAGGATCTGAATAACGAGTTTCACGTTGATAACTGTGGCTTAAAAAAATGGTACTGTGGGCAAAGTACAGCAGGAAGGCACAATTAAGTCGCTACTGTTCAAATTAAGGACTTGTTTTGTAAAAAGTCACCTTTAGTTGTCTGCTTGAATTCTGACAGTAGTGTTTCTGTTCTGGCCTTGTGCTTTGAGAGCTGCTGATAAGGGCCTACTTAGATGAGAACAGGAGAACTCCCTTTTTCTCAATTATTACCAGAGTTGTTGAGGCTAACCTTCTCCCCAAGCACTGTAATTATTGCAGAGAAGCTTCCAGAAGAGGAGGAATATGTGGCAGATTTGTACATGTCCTCATGCTATGTTTTGTTTTCTTTCTGCAGTATTTGCAAAAAGGAACAGAGAAAAACAGAGCTATTAAAATGACATAAGAACCGGCAAGGCACTTTCAGCCTTTCTTAGCATGTATTCCTGTACCAGACATATCAGAAATGAGTAGGATTATTCTACACTACGCATCAAAGTCTCTGCATTACAGTTCATAGAAATTAAATATTTCCACCCCTGTATTTTGGTGGCTGAGGATTTACGTGGGTTCAGCAAACGGCAGCCTGCAGTTAGCTTTTCTGGTCGGTTCCTTTCCCAGTGCAACTTCTCAGTCAAATGTTTCTAACAAAACTGCGCACCAGGACTGGGTGGGGATGTGTCTGGGTGTGCTCCTGAGGAGGAATTACATGATCACAGCCATCTATATGCGGGTTTCTGGATTCAGTAGCCCAATTTAGAACAGAGTAACTTGATCTCTGTCCAGCTGAAGCCTGGATATGATTTAGATGATTTCCAGGCATACCTGGAAGAAGTCTGCCACAGCAATAGGTGGTAGGTGAGCTAAGCGCTTCGGCATTCTGGACATAATGGTGTGGCTGTCATGTTAGCACTGTGTGACAAGAATGGGGTGTGGTGGCAGAGTTGCTCACTGAGCTTTGAAACTATCCCAGGTGTAGCTTCTCTTACGTAAAATCTGAGTTAAAACCACATTCCATTGTGTCTTCCCTGAATAATACATGAATTCACCTGCTAAATAAAAATGGGAGCTGGCTGTTCCCCTCACCCTGCCCCAGGAAAGAGAGGAAAAACCGTGGACCTTCATCTGGCAGCTTGTGTGACAGTAACTGGGAGCCTTCAGGAGGGGAAGTGGGCAGCGGCAATGCCTCACTGATAAGTTCTGAAGCAACATGAATGAATTAGTGTAGATTTTGAGGAGTGGGAATAAAATCAACCGTGTTGCTGTGATGAGCTGGTTTGACTGCTCTCTTTGTAGAATGAAAATTGACAGTAAGCCTGTGGAAATCCAGTGACTAAAGTATGCTAATAAATACACTGAAATGTTTTGGTCCTAGCAGGCTTTGTGTGTTAAAGTAATTCCCAGCCCACGTGTAAGAGCTTCGTAGGACTGTTAGAGGCTCAAACAGTGGGCTGACAGCAGTCAGTGTTAGGAGCTCTTGATGGACTGCGACCACTTCTTAGCAGGAACCAAAGTGCCCAGTTGAATTACAGGGATGTCAGACTAAAGAGCTACTTCGATTTTCTTTCAGAATCAGGTTCATTAACAGAAGTTTCCTCTTTGCTTTTAAAAAATATACTAGTTCAGCAGCCATAAAGAGTTCTATACTTAATAGTATACTTCTGTACTAGAATTGGGGCAGCAGATTGTGTGAGATGGAGTGTCCTGAGTATTTCTTATTTTCTTTCTAGTTGTTGGTGCTGCTAAAATGTGGTTATAGTGTGTTTTTGAAGATGAACTAATCTTGTAGTACTTAACAGTGGTATCAACTGAGAATGAGAGAATTATTTTCCATGGACTGCTCCACTTGCATCAGTTCTATGCTAAGTAAGCAGTAAATTAGAGAACTTTCTTCTAAAAGAAGTGTGTGTCTGTAGCAGAACTACATTTACAAGACTGGCGTAGTGAAAACCATCAAGTTGGCAATGGAATTTTAATAGGTAACTTCATGGGATTATGTTTTGCCCTTTCACTTGGATTATTTTCAAGTTATGTAACTTTAAACCTTTAAGACTGGGTTTATAATTCAAAACCCTTATACGCCACACACTCTTTTGCTCCCATCTGAATTCAGGCTCTTGCCAAAGGTAGTTATACTTCTCATCATTACTGATAGGAGGATGCCTGGGATGTTGGAAGGTGTTTTATTTTTTCTTCTTTATTCAAGGCTGTCTTTTATGGTTTGGTGTACTTAAATCAAAAAATATCAACTAGTGTTCTTTTTTTGTGGTTTAGCTCTGAAATGTCAGTCGTTGGATAGGAATAAGCAGTTAATGGAAATGCTGAGACTTAAGCCTGCTTGTTTCCACTCGCCAGAACCACGCAAGTATTGTTTTTAATAATCTTAAAGCTGCAAAGAAGAGGCACTATTTATAAATCTGGAAGGTGAGACTAACAGCAAAGCAAAAATAAGAAATAAATGTGAGGTTTTGTTTAATAATTGCAAGTTAGGTGAAATACCACATTCAGAAGTTGTAGCTTGCTCCAGGCTATTTCTGGCCCCTGGGACTGCTCTTTTTAGCAGTACTACAAATTGAATCACTAGGTGCCAGTAGCATAAGGCAGATCAGGCTCAATTACACTGTGAGTCAGAAGTACCTGAATGAACCTGCTTTTCAGCAAAGGTGGTGTGACTCTCCTGCTGCTGTTTGAAGTCTTTCAAGCTGTGTGTGCGTGGTAATTTAAAACTACTTGGAAATGTTGAGCAGCTTTGTCTGTGTTGCACAGTGTTTAACTTTTTTATAACGAAACTGCTCAGGCATGGAGAAAACCTTTGGAACAGTTTGTTTGACTCTTTTATTGTTGTCTTTTATTTTTTCTTAATCCAACAGTTACAACAGAGCTGAAACTCTCCAGGCTCCCTGCCATTACTGCAAGGAGCTGCTGCTTAACCTTGGATGACACCAGAGCCCCAGTGTAGACTGAGTGGTTAATGAGATGCAATTGCAGCCTGTGTCACGGAAACAAGCACAATACTCAGTGAAACTTACGTTCTTTATCTGAATATTCCCCCTGTTATTATCAGTGAAGCTACTGCAATGGTTGCCAGAAGGGGGTATCTGGCTGAGTTTGGTCTCAGTGACCTCTTTTTCTGTTAGTTACTGGAACATTCACATGATTGCTTTTACCTTCCTAAAGGAAGAATTCCATTAATTGTGTTCATTTGAGTTCTGTGTTCCATTTCACCTCTTTTCATCATGCCAGACTGCTATTCTCAGTGCTGGGATTTAGCACAGTTTAAATATATAGGTGAAAAAAGCTAGTACTTTAGAAACAGATCTCATTGCATAAGACACACTTTTAAAGTCTGTTGCCCTTGCCCTTATGCAATAAGCTGCTCATGAAGATCCTTCTAAAAACTTCATAAAACTGCACTGATGCAAAATGTGGCTTGCAGTTGGCTCCCTTCTCCCTTCTTCTTTCCTTTATGTTTTCGGGACTTCTTGACCAGTCAGCCAAACTGGAGCAGCTTTGGAGTCTATAAGGAGCTGACATGGGATGCAAAGGGATTTGGTTTTATCAGAACAAGGTCCCTGGTATAGATGAGACAGATGTGTCGGGTGTAGAGCTGGGACATGGAAGGGATGTAAGAATGCTGGGCTGTGGTGCTGCTGCCTTGCTGTGATGTGGTTCTGATTTGCCCCAGCATAAGCTGTATATGAAACTGCACTGAAAACACCAAAGAGCTTTAATTAGTGTATTTAATTATCTGTCTTCTTTGATTGTGGTGTTAAAATGTAAGTCTGGGTGATTCAGTCCTCACAGGGATAAGATGGTTAGCCCTTTTTAGCTTGTGAGCAGCACAGATAATTATCTGGTGTCTTAGTGGAGATAAAGTTCTGTTGCTGCAGTGTTAGACCTTAACTGGAGAATCCCATTTGTGGGCAGAGGTTGTGATTTGGTCTTTGTTTACAATGTGGGTATTTCCAGTCAACAGCTTCTAACAGTACTCCTTTCAGCTCTTGACTCGGCAAATGAAGGGAGGCTTGAGCTGCAAGCAGGGAGAAAAATGGGGGAAATTCAGATTACACTCCATTGGCATCTCCTCGGTGTGCCAGCATTACTTCTTGGAAGCAGTGGCTATGGTTGTGGTGTCATAGTAAGCAAAGCAGTGTTTGGACAACTGTTCTCAAACCTGCATTTCTTTTCCAAAGTTGATGCACCATCCAGTGTCACGCTAATGCAGAAGCGATAGGCATTGTTGACTGAAGAAGTGCAGGAGAAGAGCAGTTGAAATCCTGAAGCTGATGTAGTTTAATACTTCTGCCTCAGAAGTATTAGATAGAGGAGGGTGTAACACACAATAGAATTATGAGGTTCAGTGAGTTTTAAAAAAAAAACAAAACAACAAAAAAAAAACCTATTTAGGAATCTCTGTTATGGTGAAAAGCATGCCAGTGCACTAGGTGCTCCATTGCCCTTTGAAATAAAATCACAGTAGTCTAGAGTTTGTTTTGTATACAGCAGAAAATAGGAGATCTCTTCTTTTGATTATAAAAACAGCTCTTGGATAAAAACATGGGCAGGTATGCAGTGCTTCCATAGGTTTCTGTTTTTTAAAAATTCGTAACTTTGTTTTACTTGATGCTTTTATTAAAAGTTCTTTTTGATGTTTAAATACACTCTTCCAAATTAAACGGCGTTTGGAGGTAAATACAGTAACCAAAGGTTTATTAGAGACTCCTGTTATGTAAACAGTTATTAACGTAAGGCTGTTTGCTATCTGCTTTTACAATGGGGGCAGTACCTACTGAATGAGGAGAAAAACCAGCTCCAAGTTAAAGGGACTGGAAGGGGTAAAAAAGCTCAGGAGGAACTGCTGACTCCAAATTTTCAAATGGGTGCTTAACATCCTTGTTTCCTGAAGCCCTGCAAGGTACTGGGAGCTGTAGTGGTGATGAGTTTCTGGTTCCTCACCCCTTACCTATGTTTACTTTTCAGTTACGGAACACCTATAGTAGTAGTCAGGTCAGTGCAGGTTTTCCTGCATAGAAAGGAGTGATGCAAATTTCATGATTTTGATCTCTGATACATTCTCTCACAGCATCACAGAATGGCCTGGGTTAGAAGGGACCTCAAGGATGATGAATCTCCAAACTCCTCCAACCTGCCACAGGCAGGGCCACCAACCTCCACATTCAATACCAGCCCCATCCAACCTGGCCTTCATCACCTCCAGGGATGGACGGGACATCCAGGACATCCACAGCCTCTCTGGGCAGCTGTTCCAGCACCTCACCACGCTCATAGCAAGCAACCTCCCCCTGATATCCAACCGAAATCTTCCTTCCCTCAGCTTCAAACCATTTCCCTTTGTCCTGCTGTTATCTACATTTTCAAAGAGTTGACTCCCCTCCTGTTTGTAGGCTCCCTTTAGGTACTGAAAGCTGCAATGAGGTCACACCACAGCCTTCTTTTCTCCAGGCTGAACAAGCCCAGCTCCCTCAGCCTGTCTTTGTAGGGAGGTGCTCCAGTTCCCTGATCCCTGTTCTTTGAGCTGTGCCCATGCAACTGAAGTATTTACCACCTGTAGCTTACTACCTGCTTCCAATCTCTGTCTCTTCAGTTTCCTGCTGCTTACATTACTTTTCAGATGAGGTGTTTGTGAGCTCACACAAACTGGTTTGTTGCCCTGTTTCAGTTAAAATGATATATTTGTGTAGTTGCTGTTCAGCCGTATTTCTGCACATTTGTGTTTATTAAAAGGTTGCATTTATATATAGAAGTAGATGTTAATGTGTATGTTCTGCAATGTAGGCTTTTGTGTAAGTTCTGCAAAATGTCATAGGGAGAACAGTCCCCCTGGATGCAGAAACTTTGCCTTCTGTTTCAGTCTCCTGGGATAGATAAGGAATGACTTACAGAAGTCTCAGGCTCAGTAGTGTCACAGTGTTGTTGGCTGGGGGCACATGAATTGCTTCGGCATTAGCTCTTGGGAGCAGGTTAGTGTTTGCCATTCTTTTGTTGGTGTGTTTAGATGGCAGCTCATCAAACATGGCTCTGCTTCTGGGTGTAGAAGTGTCTGGTTGCTGTGGCTTCTGGAGAGCAGAGTTGGTGGCTCTTGATACGTTGTGACCAGTTGAATCTGAGTGCATTCTGAAAGCTGTGGATATTTCAAGTGCTTTTTGCTGTTGATCTGATTGATTCTTTCCTTAATTTATTTTTTAAATCCTGGTTTAATCGTTGTGCTGCTGGAGATAGTCATCTGCATTGAAATATGCAAGAAGTCTTAATTTGAAGGGAGCGTGTTCTGGACCTGCTTGTCTGCTCTTAATTCCCTAGCTTTAATCATCTGTGGGTTTGAGGTTCCTTATGATTGGTAGGAAATTTTTCCTAGGTAATAGGCCATGAAACCATTTGCTATGAAGGGTTGGTCGCTTCCCCTTTCTTTTAAATGAGCTGTGAGAGATGTCTGATACCACCCAGAAGTTACAAAGGTAGGCACTTGTGGCATCCCTGACAGTGCACTGCTGGGGCCACGTCCAGGGTTGTGCTGTGGGGCAGGGTGAGCAGGACCTCCTTTCCATGCACACTGCCTTTCAGTGCTCTTGTCCTGATGGAATGAGACTGGTGAAAGAGAACAAGGAGTCGAGAAGATGATTTGTTAGGTTTCATTCCTTTTGTGTTTTGTTTTTTCTCCTGTGGAAAACAGAGTGAACAACTCTGTTGAAGTTTTATAGTCCATAGGAAGGCATCTTCCTTGCTTCACAGGATGTGTGAATTGTAAATCATTGCAAATTAGTTTTAGGTTTTCTGTCGGAGAGGTACTTGAAGAGAGATGTGATATTCCTCCACCCTACTCCCTTGTGCTGTGACAAGCCAGGAAATTGCACAAGTATAATGTCTTGACCTTAAGCAGCCCCATTTTCCCAAGGAACTTTACAGATGACCAAATAAGATAATTTTGAATGAAAGCCTTCATTGTTCAGCTATATTACTGAGGCTAAGAGAAAGCAAACCTTGAGTCTGGTTTAACTGAGCTTCAGTGCTTTTGGTGCAGAATTTTGATGGTGTTGATAATTTGCTATTACTATTTTTTCTAAGAGGCTTTACGTCACTGGAGCCTGTTGGTTTTTCTGTGGGTTGGAAAGAAGAATAGGAAGGTGTTACACACAGGCTTCTGGGATTTGAGCGGGGTGGGAATCCCTGCCTTGTGTTGCTGAGGGCTGCGCTGGGAGCGAGCAGGCTGGGCATGCGTGCAGCAGGGCAGGAATGAGGAAGCGAGGAGCTTGGCGTCACTCGAGGGTGTGCAGCAGAGTTTCAGAGAGCAAAGACTGGGGGGGGAGAGCTCAGCCTGTCGGAAATACTCTTCTGGGTTATTGTATTAGTGGTGTTCATGGAGCTCCCCAGGCAGAGGTAAGCAGCTTTTTCTTCTGCCTTCTATTCCCTGCTCAGGCATGGGCTGTCTCTTTCCCCTTTTTTTTTTCCTCTTATTTCCCCAGAGGCTTTTCTGTGGAACTAGATACAGAGAATGCTGGCCAGTGTTTGTCCCGTTGTGCAGCCTGCTTGGGTGGCTGTGTGTGCTGTTAGTGTGTGTCGCTTCAGTGTGCTTTTGGGGAACTGCCTTGTCTGTATAATCAACTGGTTACTTGTGGCTGGTCGGCATTTCCCAGGGGTCGGCTTGTCAGCTTTTCCCTAAGATGAGATTCAGGACTTGTTGAAGCGTTAGGTGCTGTGCTTCCCTTCAGGAAAGAAAAGAAATACATTTCTGCACTCTCAGAAATGCTGTTTATTACGTGCTGCGTTGGAATGGGAGAAATACTTAAATATGCCTTGTGAGGCATTGGTGAGTCTTGGGGTGTTTGTGTGGCAGTTGCTGGGTAGGGCTGTGCTGTGTGCATCTGTTTCCTCTTATCAGATAGATGGTTCGGTGTTATCTATTCCTTCATTTAGGTTGATTTGTTTTTCACCTAGAGCTTCAGAGGTTTATTAATGTATCACAGAACCAGCCCTGTGCCTTTGGCCAGGTTGCTCTTTCTCAGAATTGTTTTATTACTGCCGAGCAGTAAGAGTCTTTGAAAGAATTAATCAAGCGGTGTATGCTTTATTAGATTAAACTATAGATCAGCCAAGAGCCGTATTTGCTTGAGCAGATCAGTTGGCACAGCTATGTTTGTTTTGGCAGCGAGGAGCTGCTTTTGCATTAAGCTTTGCACTAAATAAGCTTACTTGTACGTTCAGTGGTGCAGGGAGTTCTGCTTGTTTTGTTTCTGAGACTCGGCAGAAATAATACAGCTTCAGGACCGAAAGAAAAGCAGGCAAGAAAAGTTACCATTATCCACAATTTCCATCTGCAAACGTCCCAGAGCTCACACTGCCGGGGTAGGAAAGCTTAGAGAAATGCCGTAAAGGGAGAGGTGGGAATGGAGGAGCAGGTAGTGCTCTTGGTGATGCATATCCTGAAAGGGCAGGAGTGGTGCTGTAGGGTGCTGAGTCATCTGCCTCCAGCTGACAAGCTGCGATTGTTGCGGGCTGTGCGTGACGCAGCGCACGTGATGGGCTGTGTGCTGGGGCTGTGTTTTCTCATCTTTTCTTCTGGCATGTCCTTATTTTCCTCAGTCATGCTTAAAGAAGTGTGTGTGTTTGTGTGTAGGTGTGTGTGTATGTAATACTGGGAGTTAAAGCAGGAAAGAGAATGGAAGGGATGAGTTAAAAAGTCGGAATGTTATGGGGAGAGGCTTTTTTTTTTTTATATGGGTTTGTCTTCCTAAATGGCTGCAGTCTGGGTTTTGCTCGTGAGGTTTCGTACCTCCAGCGTGACTCTGGAGGGGTGATTGAAGCTGTCTCATTTCTGTTGTTTTATTGTAGCTTGTGTTTGCTCGTGTGCTTGTTGTATCAAGTTAGAGAGTACTTTTCCTGTTATTTTCAAGGTTGTAGCAGGTTGCAAAGCTTGCAAGAAGACATCTCTTACCTCACCTCACTGCTTACTGACACGCCATCTGCCTGTGGTGCATCTGGGTGGGATTTAAGTTGTATTTCAGTGTGTGACTCTGCTTGGTGCTGAGGATGAGGACCCAGCAGTGAGACCAAAGCTGTGTACGTGGGCAGCTGTGGAAGGCTTAGCTCAGGGTCAACCTGCATACGCACAGCTCAGAGTTGTCAGTCCCTGCGATGTCATTCCCACTGTATGTGGCACTGGAGTTAGCTCTATGCTGAGCAGCAGGGAGATTTGTTAGCAGAGCAGGGCTTGTTGCTCACACAGCTATTCCTTTCCTCTGTGGGGAAAGGTTGGCTGTCTCAAGCCAGTTAGCCATCTGTTTCAGCAGTTAGACCATGCAAAAGTGGGTGGTTTCCTGAGGTTTCTCCCAGCCGTACTTTCTATTGTCAGTGCTACCAGTGGCCTCTAGCATTTAGGCACCAGTCTGGGGCTGTGGGTGCTTGCAGCCAGGGGCTGGAGGGCAGCCTGTGATGGGGAGAGCTGCCGCCTGGTGCCCCGGAGTTGTTGCGTTTCCACTGCTGGGGCTGTATGTGTGTGAAGGCCATTCTAGCCCGGCTGGCCAGTGCATGCAAGGACTGTTCTGTGTGCTTAGCTGTGAGCTTTGCCTCCTTTGTTATTATCCAGCCCTTCAAAACCCTTCCCAGACTAGAAAGCAAAAACTTATCCTAATGTTAAGACTGTAAATAAATTATCTATTTTGTTACACTGGTTTTCTTGAGTGGCCAGAGGCATGGGTATGAACAACATCTCTGTTTATTTTTTAAATTAATTAACTCTTGTGTTAAAGCGTGTCAACTCATTTTCTCCAGTTGAGAAAGTGGGATAGCGAAGCCTGCATGTCCATGCCTACCTTTGTGCATTGGCAGTGTGGTTTCACATAAGCATCTGGTTTTAGATTTTCTCAGTTAGTA
Organism: Centrocercus urophasianus; assembly: GCF_019232065.1. Classification (NCBI taxonomy): domain Eukaryota; kingdom Metazoa; phylum Chordata; class Aves; order Galliformes; family Phasianidae; genus Centrocercus; species Centrocercus urophasianus. The sequence continues at coordinate 3,087,256 of NW_024884733.1, read as the reverse complement.
AAAAATTGCTCTTTTTGTTAATGCTTGGATTAACATAGTGGTTAATAATCAGTGTTTCACATAGGCTGTTCAAATCATTTCTGAATTGGAGAGGAGACTGGGAGGCTGTTGGTGGATCTTTTAATAGCAGCATGATGGAAAGGAAGCAGTGTGATTCAGCTGTTAAGCTGTGAGCACCGAGTGGTATTTCACAACACGGCAGTACTTGCACTAGGTTTATGAAGCTGTATGCTGCTCTTTGCAGAAAGGTCTTGTGATATTTCAAGGTAATACCTACTGCAGGTTCTAATGGGATATGGAATACCTAGGTGCTCATACAGCTGCAGTGCCTGTTCCTCAGTGCCGTCTGACTGGGCAGTGCTGAGTTCCTCGTGGTTCCTTGTTGGCTGCCTAGCAGACTACAATATATGGCATTGTGCATCTGTTGATGATAGATGTAATTATTTTTCATTAGCTGTAGAACCAGGCTTTAGATACACTGTTGAAACATGGCTAAAAGCTTAACTTGTAACTGTTCATTGTTTGCCCTGGCAAAATGATGTTAAGCGTGAACCGCATTGTGCTAAATTCTGGAACAAAGGCCTCAGGCTTTTCAGTCTCTGTTTTGGCATCAGATTTTTGTTGCCATTTCAAAATGCTTTGATTCTAAACTGCACAAGTTCTAACTTGAAGTTTCTTTCTGCCTTTGAGTTGTGTGTTTGTTTTTTAAGCTAAGATTTGTTCAGAGGTTGCTAGGTTTGCTTCTATTTAAACAAATAATAGCAAGCAAGTGCTCACACCTCAGTATGGAACCTAAACCAATGACTTGTAGAGAAGTGATTGGTTTAGAAAAATCTGTTTAGTAGTAGTTCAGTGTGACCTGAGTTGCTTTCTGCTGCCTTCACTGATGAAAGAAAGCAAGCCAGGCATCAGAATGTTTTTTTTTTTCATTACCAATTTTGCTTCTGGTAATGATTCTTTTCATATAACCTCCTCTCACATTTGCTCTTTCATATTTCCCATCGCACACATGATGTAGCTCTGCTTTTATGGCAATTAATGATATAGATCAAGGTTAGAAAAGGGTATTTGAGAAATAGTTCCGGCTCTTACAGCTGACAGTGACTTCTGTAAATTCTTGTTGTGGTTGACAGACTGAGGGCAAGCTGTCAGTGCAGAATTGCACTCAGTAATGCATGGGGATTCCCAGGGCATGGGAGGTGTGGCCAGGTAGGTCCATGTGGGATAATGTAGCTCCATGTAGAATCATAGGATGGTTTGAATTGGAATGGAGCTCTAAGAATATCTAGTTCCAACGCCGTGCTATAGGCAGGGACACCTCCCACCAAACCAGGTTGCTCACAGCCCCATCCAGCCTGGCCCCAAACGCTTCCATGGGGGCATATAGATCAGCTGCAGTCTGGTGGTGTTGCAGCAGTTGTAAATGCCTGGCACTGTGTGTGACTGCATTGTGTGCTTGTGGTGTCTGACCGTAACCCTGAGCCATACGTCCATCTTCTGAGGCTGTGGCATCTCAGGTGCTTTCACAGAGTCATCATGTGCCAATCCAGAGCTCCTGAGCTTGAGAGGAAGCTGGCTTGTGATTCAGCTTTTGGGTGAAATTACTGAAACTTCTAGTGAATACTTGAAAAAAAAAATGTTTAGGTGGAATCAATACAGCAGCACTTTGAAAGCTGTCTTGTTTTGATTCAGATCTAGTTAATGCTAATTGAATCATTTGTAAAGAAAAACGTAAAAATTTGAAAGGTAATTAATCTAGCCTTATATCTTTCGTAAGATAACTATCTTGATTTGTTTGGTTTTTTGTTTTTTTTTTCCTAAGATGGATAAGAGCAGGAAGGTTTAAGTGTCTTTTCCAGTGCCAGAAAATAGCTGGAATTAAAACAAGTCATGACTGAATCCTCTGTTTAACATCAGAACTGCACTCCTAGTTCAGCTCTACCTCTACAAGTGGTATTCACGTAGCACAGAGGATTTCAGATGCCTGTTCCGGTAGAGAATGCTAATTCTCTGTTTCTGTTTTCTTCCAGGTTATGTTTCACACTATGTGCTGACTGTCTGTACTTACAGAAGATATTTAAAAGCAAACAGACTTTTTTTTCGAAGATTTTGATTCCAGTGGAATCTGCTTTAGATTTTTGTCTTGTCAATTAACTCCTGAAACAATGCCTGTACAAGCTCCACAGTGGACGGATTTTCTCTCCTGTCCAATTTGCACACAGACTTTTGACGAAACAATTCGGAAGCCCATCAGCTTGGGTTGTGGCCACACTGTCTGCAAGATGTGCCTCAACAAGCTCCACCGTAAGGCGTGCCCTTTTGACCAGACCACTATCAACACAGATATTGAACTTCTTCCTGTGAACTCAGCCTTGCTGCAGCTCGTGGGTGCTCAGGTAACAGTGCTTTTCTATTACTTCTTCCCGTGTTGTCCTCATAAAAAGAAGGAAAACAATTACTGATTGAAGATGTAACTGTGTAGGCATCTCTTTGGTGATTACAGGTTTTGAGCTGTGACGTGTTGTAGACAAGATGGCTGGAACAGCAGTTCAGATCTTGCTTCTGCCAGTCACTGACTAATTTTGTGCTTGTGATTTAGTGTAACTGTGGGCTGTCACCACAAAGGGCTGGTTCTGTTCTCTTCCTTCTTGCTTAAGTTGTATTTAGCCAGACTCTGCTGAAAGGATGAGCTGGATCAGGATCAGTGTCAGATCTGGAAAGCCATTTTTCTTTTGTGAGTAGGTTACTTGCTTTGCCTGGATGACCCAATGGGCTCTCATAATCAGCTGGCCCAAAAGCAGGACGTGGGGGGAAGAAGTGGGACAGACCCCTCTGGTAGCAACCTTTGTACTGCCTTATGTTTAATTTGAAACTGTACTCTGAAAGTGTAACTTTGTGAGCTGGCACGTTAATATAAACTCACAAAGGTGAATCAGGGAGGCTGCCCAAGATGGTCTTTCTGCTCAAAGGTTACTCAGGGGTCAGCTGAATTGTAATGAAGTGCGTGAGTAGTCCTGCAGCACTGGTACTACTGGCAGCCCAGGGAAAAGGGCAAGGATGTGGCCAGTTCATCAGTTGCAGTGCAGACTTAAATTAGTGTAAGCTTACTGATTAGTTCACCAGTGATTTCTTGTGATCTGTACCTGCCAAGGCTGGACAGAACTGTGAGATAAGGGCAAGCAGGGGTGATCATGTCTAACTTATGAGTAAGGACAAAAATGTAGAAGGAATGCGGTTATCTTAGAGTGGTCATTGTTTTCTGTTTGCTGCTCAGCTGCCTGGATTCAGCTGAGTTGAAGAGGCAGCAGAAAATTCAGGGAAGTGCACAGCTCAAGGAAAAGAGATGAGTTGTATTCCAGAGGAGCTATAAAAAGGGGAAGCTAATATGTTGCTACGATGCTTCTCGTTAGATTCTGTGACTTAGATCCAGATGTGGTTTTGCCACTTCTTGTTTTCATTTGATTTATCGAGGAGTGTAGCTTATTTCTTGTTTTCTTGCTATGTATTGGTCTAGAACTTGTATCAGAAGATTAAAAATTGATTTCTGTTTATCACTGTACTGGTGATTCATGTCACTCTGCAGAAGAAGGTAATAAGTCCCTGTGCTGCCATTTCTGTAATGAATGTGTACATGCTCCATCTTTGAAGAGTGTCCAAGCACTGTGAAATCTGTGTGATGCCATGAATATTTATCATTCTCTTCATTCTCCCCTTCTCCTTTATATATTCCTCCCTTTTCTCTGGAGATCCAGAAATAATTCTGGTTGTATCCAGATGTTCACACTTGTGGTAAACGTTCTGCATTTGTTCAGTTGTTTTGTGTGCACTTCATGTAAAGAAGCTGTGATAGCTTAAATTAGAATTTCCACAAAAATAAGCCCTCTGGAATGAGATGAAAAAAAAACCCTGCCCCCTGTTACAAGTAATGGAGAATTTTATTCTGGTTTTGCTAGTTAGCCAACCAGAATTTCCTCATCTGTTTGTGTGTGAGCTATGAAGAATAGTGTGGTAAGTATTTATCTTGAGAGCCTTCTGAACTCTAGCTTCAGACTTGAACTTACTGGCATATTTCTTTGGTCTTCTTCTATCTTATACTTCATATAGTGAAGATTCATATAACCTTGTTTCATAACGTCCTTAAAAGCTGCAAATGCTACTAAAGGAGTCTGTATTCTCTTGCCTTGTGATTGCCATCCGTTCCTGTATGGATGCTGCCAGCTGCATTCTGTTAACTAAACAATAATGGTGATCTTAGCAGTTTTTAGTACACACGTGCACTTTCCCCATGAGATAAACGCATACACACACACAGCGCCCTGATTTCCTAGTTTCAGTGAGCACTTTCTAGTGCTCTAAGTGAAATCAGCACTTAGTATAATTCACTCTCCTTTCTTTTACTTTCCCTTCCCCTTCCTGGCACCTCTGGGAGTGTTTACCAGACTCTGGAGTACTATAAAATAATTAGACGACTTTTCTGTGAAGGACAGGGAAATGGCTGCTTTTTTTCCTCTGGTCTTTTTAAAGTCTGGACTTGTTTTGGACTTGTTTTACAAAGGAGGAAAAAAAAAAAAAAAAAACCTTGGCTAAAGGACAGAAAGAGTACAGAGAAACTATGTTAACTTTGAACTCTGTCCTTTTAAGAAGATGGGCTCTTTTGCATACATCAACAAAAACGATCTGTGAGCAGCAAATCCAGTTTATGAAATGAGTAGAATCATCAATTTTGGTGTGAAACAAAATCCATTTTCTTGTTCCACTTTGTGGCTTAGTAGTTTTAGTAGGCTGTATGTCTTTAACCTCCCCTAATTTCCAGCAAACTGTACACCTGAACCTGAGCCCAGGAAAACCAGTAATACTTTATTTTTAAGTGATGAATTCCATAAAAGAGGCTTCATTTTAGAAGGAACACAATTATAGCTTTTATTTGGGAGAAGAAAGAACAGTTTGCTCTTTTCCCTTTGGGGAAGCTTTTGAGAAGTACACACTTAGAAGCGTTGTGTGCTTTTTTGCTGGAGGCAGAGAGCAAGCAGTTTGAAGAAACAAATCTATTCTGCTGTGACTGGCAGCAGTGATAGGATTCCAGGACGAATCACATTGGCTGGCTTTCACACAGGCACAGTGGGTGAAGTAAGCAGGGAAAATGGGCTACAATTGTCACATGGGCACCAAGAGGAGCGGTGCCTGTTTCTCTGGCAACAGCATTAACTTCCTGAAGAGCTGGTTAGCACTGGAGAGTGTCAGTTTCTTCTTTGAGTTACTGCTTGTTTGTCAGTTTTGGCTCTCCCAATCATTTTCCAATGAGTGAAATTGTTGCCTGTTTTAAAGCCATGCTTGATGTGAAAATTAACCCTTCTGCTTTCCTGCTGTAGCATGGTGCACATCAGCAGTGGGTGCAGGGTGAGTTCTGGAGCAGTGGCCACGTGGTTCAGCACACACGAGTGAGGTGGGGGGAAGGAGGCAGTTGCTGTCCTTGAGAGAGCTGGAAATATCTGAGCACCTAAGTAAGAGCTAAGAGAAGAAGTGAAGAAAGAGACGGACAGTGGTTGTTAGTACAAATCAGAAAGGCTTTATTAGAGCATTCATAGGAATGGATTCAAAACTTTTTAAACTTCTCAAGTAGAGAAGAAATCTCTTAAGCCTATTTCTAATGGAATTAAGTTTTGAATTTTGACTGCTCAAGCATCCACAGATGACTTGCTATTGTGTGGCTGCTTTAAGCATTCACTGGTCCAGTGTTTTGAAGGTGCACAGTCATGGATCTGTCATCTCATTTCTTCCCTCCTCTTTTCTGTGCCATACAAAACCAGACAGGTGGTGTCAAGTGGGAAAAGTTCCTGTGGCACTTCAATTTCTATTGTAGTCACCTGTGATAAATACAATTCCAGACATTAGGCAATGCAATTGTGTGTATGGAGAGGGAATGTGGGAATGTCATGAAGTGACAGCCCACAAGAAGGAGGAAGATTACAAATTCAGAGCTTGTATTAGCAGCTTACTTGATAATTTTGGTGAAATGAGGTGTCACAAAAAAGGAGCTTTCTGCAGGACCCTTCACAAATCTCTGGTGAAAACTCTTGAGGAACTGAAGACAGAAGACTGTAGTCGTGTTGGTTTGTATTTTTAACTGTTTCTTGCTGACAGGAAGCAAGATGCACGTTTGTAGGAGGATAAGAGTGGGGTAAAACAGTTTTCATACCAGACAAAGTGGGATTTGGTCCGCTCAGCATGTTTTTGTTCTGTGCAGTTAAATATCTGATGGTAATTAGTGACAACTCAAGCTGACATCCTTCATGAAATTACAGCTAAATTGCCAATTCCGTATCTCTGCCTGGTATGAGGTGGTGCAGCGGCATGCTTTCCTGGTCACCTACTCATGTGTCACAACCTGCCTCTTCCCACAGCCACGCTGCCATTCTGCACTCATTGCCAAGGCAGATGTACTCAAAAGGAACACAAGTTGAAAGTAATAAAGCATCTGAGATTATTTTTCCGGTCTTGTTCTCTGTTGGGAGATGTCTGTGATATTATGTAAATGTACTTGCAGTGAAAACTGCGAAGGGTGTGGTGTCTGAGAAAATGGAATATTGAGTGAGGATGAAAATCATGAACTCATTCTGCAAGGCATCTATTTTAAGGTTCTCAAGAGGCATAAACAGAAGGGACTGTGGCGTCCGGCCTGCTCTTGGAAAGATATTTTGAGAAGGGGAAGTGAAAATGCTTTGAACTTGAGTGATTTCTCAGTTGTCCTCCAGCGACTGCTTGACAAAGCCAGAATTAACATTCAGCTCTCATGTGACTTTCATAAACTGTGGCTGTACTGTTTTTCTCTTGGTCAGTGCTGTTCTTACAATCGTTACAACGATAAATGCGTGGGGAGAAATGGAACTGCATATAGCAGTACCAGCAAAAGGACAAATTACTCACAAGCTCTGCTGTGAGGTGCTCCATCTTCAGTGGTGTTGTGTGTGTGAGAAGAAAGGTATTTTCATCTCCTGAGACTCCTGAAACCACAAAATAAGCATCTTGTTTTATTGTTCTACGCGATGCTTGCTTCAGCTTAAGATGAACGTTGCATCTCTTTTGAGCTGCTCTTTTGGATTTTACACTAAAGCTTCCTTTGCAAGGAGGAGAAATAGCAGTGATGTGCAGATAAGCAGAGTTGAATAGCTTTGTTAACTCTTGGCAGGTTTTCCTGTGCCAACTTTGTCCTGGGAAAGGGGAAGCTTTCTGTGAGCTTCTGCAAGAGCGTCTGGTGGGCTGTGTTGTGCTGCATACAGTGTTCCAAACCACAGCTGTGAACGCATGCTGAACCAACCCTGCCTGATTCCTGACTGAAATCCAGGGCTAAGCGAGCCATTCTATGATTTCTGCCCCATGGCTGCTGCTGCTGTGAGGCTCTGCTTGCATTTCAAGTTGTTGCTGCTGGTAGATTGAATGCTTGCAGGGGGACGTGGGAGTTGTGCAGAAAACCCATTCCAGCAGTAGATAGGGCAGGGACTGCCCTATAGGGCACCGTCTGTCTCAGTACAAATGCATGAGATGCGTGTGCTGTTTGATCAATGAGCCAGTTCTGCTTGTGTAACTTCCCAGACAGAAGCAGGCTGATAAAATGGCAGCAACTTTGAGAAGGAGGTGGAGTGTTCTGTGAACATGAAAGCAAATGTTGTAGGTGCTAATGTGTGTTTCCCAAAGCCCAGTAATCCGGTCCAGCTGAGGCTGCTGCAGTTGAAACAGTTATGGCTGACCTCCATAAGGCACAGCTGCAAAATCTTCTGCTCAAAGCTTTTTTTGCATAGAAACTAGGGAAAAAAAAAATCCTTCCCAAGTTAGCTGTGGTCCATGGAAAGCATCCAGGCCAGCCTTCGTGGCTTGCTGTGATTAAGCTTGTTGTTTTCCCGTGTAAGTGGTGTGAAAGTGCCAGATGCATCCTATCTTGTGTTGTTTTTGGGGTGGTATCAACTGTCCTAATTGTTGCAGCCTGTATGTTACACTGGCAGACTTTTTTGTCACCAACTTTTGAAGCAAAAATGATGCAAGTAGTAACTTTGTGATGTGTGCCAGAATGAGCATCTGGCACAGCTGGTCTTCTGGGCCTGTGGAAGTGACATCCCCTCTAACTGGAACAGATGGCTTTCTACATAAATCAGCAGGGAAGCTCCTGTTTGTATGCATGGTGATGAACATAAATGTGTGTTTGCGTGTGTATTTTACTTATGTTCACTGCTGCCATTGTAATGGTACTCTGCATGGCTGTATAAAATGTGAAGGCTGGCGGGTTCATAGCTCAAGCATTAAAGGCTTGCTCTTTTAGATTGAGGGTCATGTAAGCAGCTATACAGGATTAGCATTATGTTATTGCCGGTGGGATGGGGATTGAGTTGGAAATAATAGAAGTCAAAGTCTGAGGTCTGTTTGCACTTGGGTAGTGTATGCTAAAATCTTGCAGTTAGTCTTGTGAGAAACCCCAGTTCTTGATGCTGTTGTGTGTTTATTGAATTGATTGCTGAATAGTGTTGCTTATAGGCCCTAGTACAGTGCTGTACTGTCCATCCAAACTTGTTTAAAGCTGTAAGAATTCAACTGGAGAAAACAGCAACAAAAATAAAACTTTGGGGGTTAGGATCCAACATACCTTTGAAAAACGTCGGTTTCTGGTGAACACTTGCACAGGTGCCATAACCAAAACATAATAAAACCAAGCGTGGCCTGTGATGTCAGTTTAACACTTGGACTTTGTGTTCATAAAGCTGTGTAGGATAATGTCCTCTTACTACTTGATTAATTGGGTCTGGGCAAAATACATTGCAGGAGTGGCCTAGTATATTTGCTGCTAAATCTTTCTCCCACTAATCCAAGTAGCTCAGATTGCTTATCCCAGGATGACTGTAGAGCTGTGAGGCCCTGGATGCGAATCTGCACTTTCCTGTAAATCAGTGTTCATCTGATCTGTTCTGTATTTGGTCATCCAGCTTTGGGGATGTCTCAGTATGCATGTGGCTTCAGCAAAAAAAAAAAAGTATAATTGCAAAAAATGCTGATATCTCTTGTCATGTTTCTGTTTCCTGTCAGCCACCAAATAAAAGAAATCTGATACAATAATCATGAATTTTCTACATCTGTTTAATCTTGTTTTTAACTGGTAGATTTTTGCAGTTTGTTTACTAAAGCTGAAAAAATTGCTTGCTAATGTAGAAAAATGCAGAAAAGAACAAAACAGGAAATACTTGGTATTAACAAACTTAATTTGATATTTGTAAGCATGGCTGCCAGATATTTCTGTGCATTTGTCATAAATGTACGTCATCTCTTTCCAGGTTCCTGAACAGCAGCCAATTACTATATGTAGTGGAGCTGAAGATACCAAGCATTACGAGGAGAGCAAAAAATGTGTGGAAGAATTAGCATTGTACCTCAAACCACTCAGCAGCGCAAGAGGTAATTCCTGCCTGGATTCCTGGGAAGATGATAGGTGGAAATGCCATGTGTAACAAACTGTTCAGGTGCTATTTAGTCTGTTTGGGATAAATGGGCGTAGACCTAGTTCAAAACCACATTGAAACCGCTTTCCTGAGCATTAAGGTCATGCCTTTACTTATGGGAAATAGATAAAACCTTTATGTCAAAAATAATACTGAGGAAAAAGCTGAATTCGTTGGTAAAGAAACCCAAAGCACATCAGGTAAAAATAAAAATTAGTATTTTTTGACTTCTGCTTTGCTTTGAGATAACTGTAATGCAGCGTGTTTGTGGCAGAGGAAAAAAACTGAAACAAGGAAGTTAGTGGATATGGAGCATAAAAGAGAAGTAATACTGTGTTTATACAAGGTCGTACACAAGAGCAGGGTCAGCGGATAATCCTAACACAGCAAATCAGAGCTGAATTCAAGAGTTTTGTATCTTATCTGCCTTACATATGATGAACTTAGAAAATCTGTCACTCCCTCCTAGCTGTGGAAGCTGATGAAACACAGGCAAGAAACTGATGTCTGAAAACAGGTGGTCAAAGAAGGCAGTGATCCCTGCGGCCTGTGAATAAGGGAAGGACTGCAGTATGATTTTACCATTGAGGAGACACTTGGGAATCCATAGCAGAAAGCTCAGGACAGACTTCTAGTATGGGGAGAGAATTCATTTGAGGCTGCACCGTCTTAGAGAGCCAAATCAATCAACAAGGCATAAATCTGTGGGAAGGCTGACTGTTAGCTTCTAATGCTGAGTGAAACAAACTAACCAAAACAAACTCATACACCTTTTCTGTAGCATCAGAAAAACTAGTTTTGTGTTTCTCCAGCATAGTAATTGAGAACTGACACAGGAAAAGGAGATATGAGATAGTTTATTCTTTTTCTCCCTCATTTTACTTCGAAGGTGTGGGTCTGAACAGTACTACTCAGAGTGTCCTGAGTCGTCCTATGCAAAGGAAACTTGTGACACTGGTTCACTGCCAGCTAGTGGAGGAAGAAGGACGGATCAGAGCCATGCGTGCGGCGCGGTCTCTTGGTGAAAGAACAGTCACAGAGCTCATTCTTCAGCATCAAAATCCTCAGCAGCTCTCTTCCAACCTCTGGGCTGCAGTGAGAGCCAGAGGATGCCAGTTCCTTGGACCGGGTAGGTGATGTTGCTTTTAATACTTGTTTGTTCTAGAAGCAATTCAGAATTGAGGAGGATTGAGAAATGGGTATCCTTGTGACTGATATTGAGGGATTTCTTTTCTTTTAGGCTGTGGCCTGATTTCTTAATTGTAGGTCTTCAGAATTAATGATGTATCTATTGGGCTGCTGTCCTGGGCTTTCTCACCTTTTTAATGCTTTTGCATTTTTCCATAAAATTCAGAATAATCGATGTCCTTCTGTTTTTGTGCTACAATAAAATAGGAAGTAGTCTCTCCTGCTATCCTTCGGAGAAGCAGGATCTTTCTAGAAACAGGAAGGCAGCAACTAGACATGTCATCTTTTCCTAACCAAGGGAAATAAGCAGACAAAACAGCTGTAGGGAGCGATCTGGTACCTGCAGGTGTTTGTGTATACATATCTTTTTAGAAGCTTAGAAGTTACTCAGAAATCTGAATTCTTTTGCATGGAACACTAAACTGCTTTTGCTAAAAACTAATCAGTATAAAGGCTGGTTGCTTGAAAGAGAGTTCACTTTGAGTGCCAACTCAGAAGAAAAAGAATTATTTGAATCAGAAGCCAGTTTCTTAAAATAGAAGCTTTTTACCACTGAAACAAGTGGAAGAAGACTAGCTTTGGGATGCTAGCTTTGGCTCTGCTGCAAGGAACATTGAGGCTAATTTGCTAGCAAAATATGTAGCGGTACAGCTCCTAATTTGTTTGTGTGGGCACTAATTGCTCTTTTACCTGCATGGGAACCAGCTTTGCCATTCTTTAGCCTCTCAGTATTCTGTTGCTGGGAAAGATATGAGAGCAGTGCACTTAAAAAACTTATGTTAAAAAATCATCAAGATAGACAGGAATGAAGAAATCTTCCTATCATCTGATATCCCAAACTCTGTGTGTGGTTTGTGCCTAGTCTCTTACCCTTGCTTGCAGGGAGACATGAAACAGTGCAGAGACCTTCCTTGGTTTTCTCTCTTTTTTTTTTTTTTTTTTTTTTTTTTTTTTTTTTT
>NW_024884733.1:2972246-3075530 GCF_019232065.1 Centrocercus urophasianus | reverse complement strand
GAAGATTCTGCTCAGAGATTTCATCATGCAGGAAAATGTTTCTTCATATAACAAAAAGATCCCTCAATGTAAAAGTCTTTTTAATAAGCATTCACTGTGTCTGAAAAGATTTCTGCTTTTCTTTTTTCATTGTCCCATGCAATTACATGAGTCTAAAAACGGTTACAGAAAATATTTCTATCAAGTCCCATATGTGTTTAGAGAGTTTCTCCTACATCTGTGATGGCAGTGTGGGCAGAAATTGCAATTCTAAGCTGTAAATCTAAGTTTGAATTCTGTCCGAGTTTAATGGATGCACCATGACTAAACCTGTATGCAAGTCTGTGTAATGTATCTCCTTGGAAGAGGCCTAAAACTGGAAAAATTGCCAGTTCTGTTAATTGAGTGGTGATGTGCTTAGAAACAAAGAAATATGAGGCAGTGGAATATGGGAGTTGTAGTAAAGTAAAGCTGTGTTTGCTGCTTAATGCTATTTAAACGCCCATTCTTATGTGCTCAATTCTTCAGTCTTGTTAAATGAGGAGAAAAAAATGCTTTATTGCTGGTAATTGTATTCTAAAGTAAACTAAAAACTGCAATGCACATAAAATACCTTGATTGGAGAAATGAAGCGATCATGTTGTGATATGTTTACAGAGTGTGGCACTGCAGTGAGTAATGTCTGGGTCAGATTCTGAGTGAGTTACAGTTGGTATCCGTTTCATAGCGACTGCAGTTGATGAAGAGTGCATGTTATTTTAGTAGGCACCAATAGCAGTGTTCACTGCTGGCTAAATGTTTCTCTTGCCTTGTACTTCACATCAGTTTATCCTGCTTAATTGTACTTGGCTTGTTTTTCCGTGCTAGGTGACAAAGCGCGATGAAGATTCCTCCCTGATGCAACTGAAGGAGGAATTTCGTACTTACGAAGCTCTGAGAAGGGAACATGATTCCCAAATAGTTCAAATTGCCATGGAAGCAGGTTTACGCATTGCGCCAGATCAGTGGTCCTCACTGTTGTATGGAGACCAGTCTCACAAATCCCACATGCAGTCTATCATCGACAAGGTAAAGCCACCTAAAATCAGCCCACTTTATCTTGTTTGCGGCTGTTGTAGATTTATGTGCTTGTAACTTGAATACTTAGATTTGCACGTTGTGCCCGGGTGTACTCACCTTACTCATTAATCATTTGCCCTATTATTATAAAACCTGTTACAGCTTGAATAATTGCAATGTATGTTTGTAATCTAGTGAATCTTACTCCTTTCTGTCACCTTGCCATCTCTTTCTTCTTTACCTCTTTCAACAGATGAAAAACCACAGAAGTTAGCTGCATGATTGGCATGTGTCCTTTCTAAACACCTGATAAGTGCCAACACAAAAAAAGAAACTAAAGGTTCATGCTTTCAGGCAGGGAACTAGTCATTAAATTGAAAGAAATCACTTGTTTACTCTGTAGTCAGATGAAGAGAGGATGAAACGTGTTTCTTAAATAAAATGATTCCACCTCTGGAAATGCCCAGATCACTTTTTTTTTCAGAGTGAGCACTATTGAGAGGGCTAATGTTCCCTTCAAATGTTTAAATCAGGGGGTTCCCCCTAAATAATAGATCAGACAACTCATGAAACTGCCTAAATTAGGTAGGAAGAACTGAGCCATAATGTCTTGGTGAATGGTTATAAAAGCTGTGAAACAGTTGCTTTGAGTGCCATTAAGGAGGATTGGCTTCAGGATCTGCTATGTGTTTATGTAAGTTTAGCAAGAGGATCCTTAAAAGTGCTAAGGGATAAAACTGTGTTCCTCAAGTAGAGGAAACATCTTCTGTAACTCATGTATTTGCCCATGTTTTCAGATGTCCTGCCAGACATCTTCTGAAGTTTCTAGCCAGACTTATAGAACTTATAAATGCTAAAATGTGGGATGTTATTAATCTTTTTTCTTTCTTCCACCATGCTCTTTCCTGGCTGCTGTACTCATAGTGCAGTTCTGTTGGTTCAGAAGTTGGAGATAGTAGACTCCTCAGAAATATCATATAACTGAACCTTAATATCTGCATTTCTTTCTGCCAACACAGCACAGAAGAGATCATGGGTACATTGCTAGATGTAATGCCAGCCTATTTTGTTTCTTTAGGGCTATATTTTAACCTACAATATCAAAGAAAAGGTGTGCTCATAACACTGTAAGGGAGAATTAGTGCAAGCTGCTGAAATCGGTCTGTGTGTGGAGAAAAATGTAGTCCGCTTTGTTAAAGCAGCTCTCTGGTCTTGTGGAGAAACCTTGAGAAACCCTGAGGATTGCTTTGCCTGTAGAAAGTTAATTATTACAATTTTTTAAGTTGCAGACCCCAGCCTCATTTGCACAGAGTGTTCAGGAATTAACTATTGCTCTTCAGAGGACTGGAGATCCAGCTAACCTGAATCGTCTTCGACCTCACCTTGAGCTCTTGGCAAATATTGATCCCAGCCCAGGTAAGCCTAGATGCTTTGCAGGGCTGGAGGTGGGGAGGCTGAAAGAAATCACAAGCTCTAGTTTAGCAAGAGGAGCCTTAAGAATGCTAAGGGATGAAACTGTATTCCTCAAGTAGAGGAAACATCTTCTGTAACTCAGATTTAAGATTTTTGAATGGCATTCATAACCAACTTGAGAACAGCAGTGATCTCTGAGAAAATCAACCATTTTGAAGCCAGCAAAAAGAATGGAAGGAATAGTTCAGCCACTTTTCTGGAGACACCTTCTTGTTTGTCAGCACCAGGTGAGTGCTGATAAGGATTTGGAATACATACAGTCTTGTGAGATTACACAGTGCATACTTCATATTAGGCAATGCTAGCTGGAGGGACTGACAGCAGTCTTAGTTTTCTCCTTTCCCCTCTTTAGTGCATTTGCTGCTGTTGGAAGCCAGACTTGCAAAGTGACAGGAGGGTTAGTAGAACCTCTAGTTCAGTGCTTTGGTTGTCACTGTGTTATTTTTGTATCTCCAGTTCTTTACTAGAACAAATTATTTATGAACTGATGGGAGTAATTGAGGACTTCCATTAATCCCCTATCTAAAAATTGTATATCTTTTCCATTACTCTAAAAACTGTACATGTTAGTTGTTGATCCAAGGTCTCCAGACAGCAGACACTGCACTCAGTAGACACCCTTGAAGGCAGCTTAAGACCGTAGGGCGCCTTCCATGTAAACAATTTCAGACATCAAAGTAAAATTTTGATAGATAAAAGCTTGGCAAGAGTCTGTCTTAATGAGACACATTATCTTAAGGAATCTGTAGATCTGCAAAACTGTGGGTGATGATCTAAAGAGGGGAAATTAGGTGAAAAAAGCATAACTGGGAAATTAAGATGTTGACAGAGAAGAAAGCGGTGAAAGATGTTGGAAAAGTCAGCAGCAGGAATAGAAGAGAGAGTGCTGAAACTGAAGCTTTATTTTATACCTGTTGATATTTGTGAAATTGAGACTAGTGTGAAGAATATGAATGCCTAACCTGACATCAGGAGATGAAAAGTTGTAGATAGTCTCTATATTTTTTAAGCCAAAAAAGACACCTTTTAAATGAGAACATGCTGCACTTAGCAGTTAAAGGCAATGCAGTGGTTTCTCAAATCTTTTCATTGTAAGTAGAGACAGAATTCTATGTACTGACAGTTTGGAAATTTCAGTGGGTGAGTCTGATCTTGAAGTCATTTCTCTGCTGTGCCATGGAGCTGCTTCCCTGCTATGTTCTGTAGGTACGCTGAAATTCCTTGGGAATCAAGTACTTGTGAGCAGAACGGGATGTAATTGTGTTAAAGATCTTGAAACACACTCAGTGAAGCTCATTGAGGTCCAATATATTGCAGCAGAGTGTGTCAGCATACTGTGGAGTGTCTTCTGTTGGAGCAGGTTAAAGGACAAGTCAGCTAGAGAGAGCAGATGCCCCTGTGGGTCTGAAATGCACTTCATTCACACTGCTGCGTGCTAGATGGTTGGATGCATAGATTTGCTCTGTGTCCCATGTGTTTGCATGTGAGACACAGCAGCTTTGTTTGCTGCTCAGTAACTGACTGTGTGATCTAGGCCATTGATAATGGCATTTGTACAGAATGATTTTGCCTAAAGGAATCTGAGTGTGAAGTGGGATTTTGATTTTCCATTACATGCAGGGTTTGTACAAGGCATTTCCTCTGGAGTTCTGTGGGGTATGAAATCCCTTGTAAAAGGAGAACATCGATGTGATAATAGTAGACTTGCTCTCTGACTTATTTTCTGTGGTTCAATATTGAGTCTGTAGGTAGCTTTATTCTTTGAATGGTGTGTACCTCTGAAAAACAATGCTTCATCCTCTTTTATTCCATTACTTTTGCTTCTAATAAAACTTGGTAACTTTTTTTTTGGTGATACTGATGGTTTCCTTATACCTGGTTTTGGAAATCCTTCCTCACTTTATTTTGTTTCCTGCTGATGCTATAGATGCTCCACCTCCAACATGGGAACAACTGGAAAATGGGCTGGTTGCTGTAAGGACTGTGGTTCACGGCTTAGTTGATTATATCCAGAATCACAGCAAGAAAGGAACTGATCAGCAACAGGTAAAAGCCAAATCATTTAAGAAAAGCTTGCTCCTAAATTTTATTTGGCTCTGTGTAATAGCAGGGGTTTACTGATGTCACCTGGGGAGATCTGACTTCACAAAGAGTATGTTGAGAATGTAGCTGCTCTTTCATATGTATGTATTACAAAAAAAAAAAAAAAAAAAATTGCATGAATTTGCAGAGTTCATTAGGATGGAAAGAAAACAATCTGATCAAGTTGCAAGCATAGAGATTCCTGATTAGAGGGTGGGGAAGGAAGCTGGGGTGCCTAGCACTGAGCTGTGGGTATTTTCATGCCTTAATGTGACAGATGGTCAGGTCACTCTGTGTTACCAATGATTATTAAATCTGTGCTTAATGGAGGTATAAATTGCAAAGTTTTAGGAAGACCGTTTGGGTTCATCAAACAATTTTTTTTTGTGATCTTTTTTGTTTGTTTGTTTCAGAATTTGATGTTGCCAAATACAAGTATGAGATAAGCTAATATGTGTCTTATCACATGGTTCTTTGATCTCATTTTGTTGTTCAACTGAGTTAATCTAAATGCTAGCTACTACTGAGAGACAGAGCTGCTTGCCATACGTTCCCGCTCTTTCTGCATTGGCACTCTGCCACCTGGAGAGCTGGTTCAGGGAGCTGAACCCGTGTGGGGAAAAACGATCACAAAATCAGAGTGAATTATTTCAGCTCCTTTTACCTTTTTGTGTTTCACTGCTGCTGTTACTGGCAAGAGGAGAAGCAGTATAAATACACGTGTAGAAATTGGGGTGAGAAAAAAGTGAGGAATTCTGTTTTTTTGAGAATTACCAGGACTTGGGGCATTTTGTGAGGGAATGCAAAACTCCAAGTGGGGAAGGGAACGTTGTTGAGTATTGGGCCATCAGCACGTCCTGTCTGAGCCTTTTCCACTGTAGTAGATAGCAGAAATGAAACAAACAGAAAAAAAACAGTTTCCAAATGCCATCTTACAGGTTTTCATCGTCTGCCTGGATTTCTTGGAAAGCAAGAATTTATTTTTACAGGCCTTTTCCATGGTGGGAAGTCCGATATGGCTTTTTTTCTGCCATCAACTGATCAAATTTTGCTGTAAAACCAGTAGGAACTTGGTATCTTTGAGCCCACCTCTGTCCTGTCAAAGTTTACTTAGGGAGAGTGGAAAATGGGCAGACAGACAGATGGTGAGATTGCAGCAAGTCATTGTTTATTTGGGAACTGAACCAGTAAGAATTCAGAAGACAGCCCATGTGCTGATGACCCGTGTAGGAGTAAGATTATATCCTTAACTGTTCTTTCAGTTTTGTCCGGAAACATACATTCCAATGGAGCTCCAGTAAGGAACAAGGAAGTTTTGAAAGCCTGATAATGACTCAGTTGACAAAGCTTGTTTTCTGTGATCTGTTGAGCAAACACGGATGCTGCTCCAGTCACTTCTTATTAGGTACTCCTGGAAAGCTTAAATTTGAAGGAATACTCTAGTTACACCTCAGTCTTTTAGTAAGGGAGGATATATCCTGTTCTTGCCTACGTGCACTTATATTCAGATATCTTCTTTTATTTAACCTTGTCAGCCTCCTCAGCACAGCAAATACAAGACGTACATGTGCCGAGACATGAAGCAGAGAGGAGGATGCCCCCGAGGGGCCAGCTGCACCTTTGCACATTCACAGGAGGAGCTAGAGAAGTAAGTGTACAGATCAGTCCAGTATTTGCTTCACCTTATCCTTAGTTCTTCATCACATCTAGGAATGGGGAGAGGAAGCGTAACTTGTCTGTTACACCAGCCACAAACAACTCAAAAATGTTACAGCGGTTACCTGTAAAGTTTTGGAGCTGTTCATTCTTGAATAGAGAATGTTTTGTTTTGTTCAGCAACAGTGCAGCTCTGAAACTTTGATATTTGCACAAGAAGCATTACTTGAGATTTTGGGGATAAACATTATAAATATTTTGTTGGTTATTTATTTATTTTTTTTTTTTAAATTACTTTTGTGTGTATAAATATGCTACTAGATTGCATCCATTGTGGTTACTTCTTCATGTGTGTTTCTCAACCTGGCTTTATAGTTGAGTGTGAGAGGTAGCTTGATACTGACACGTTCCCAGATCTAGGGTTTTGTTCTTCTGTGCTGCTTTTGCTATTCACAAAGCTAAAGAGCACAAAACTGTGCATTTTTTTCTTGGGCAGTTATCCTGTACAGTTTGGCTGGTACTGTTTAGCTAGTTACATGTGCAACAGCCTGAAGGTGGTTGACTTTATTGCTGAAGAGTAACAAAATGGTGGACATAGGAAGTTTGCAGAAAATAAGCTGAATGGATTACAGATCCAGGCAGGTTATCTGAATGCAAGCTGCTCTGTTTTGAAGCTTATTTATGGTTTTTCTAGGAAAAAAAGAGAAGCTGTATTGAGAGTTGAAAGAAAAAAAGTGTATGCAACTTGACCTGGTTTCAGGACTAAAATTTCCAAGCAGAATACTTGCAGGAGACAACTCCAGAGATTTGGAAATGGTGTCTGCTTTTTCTTTAAACCTCTAAAGCTTCAAGTAGTGGTACAGCAGTTCATTAGCTATACAGCAGGCAATACATAGGCAAAAAGAAATAAAAAGAGGAGAGCACGTGGTGTTAGAATGAGAAAGGCGGTTCTTCAAGCTAGCAGAATGGGGACTTTGTTACTTTTTTTGCAGAAACAATTGGATTTTTCCCCTTTTGTCGTAATATTAAGATGAAGACTGGTAGTATTATTTTGGATGATTGACAAGGGTGGTGAGTCAGTATTAGTGCCTCTAATGTGTATATCAAGTGTGTATATCAAGGACAGTTTGTCAGGTTTGCAGGTGGAGGAGGCCAATTTTATCCAGACTGGATTGTTTGCTTTAGTGATAATGTTGTCCTGGGGCAAGTGAGGTGAGTGCTCTGTGTCAGCTGCAGCAGTTACTGTAGGCAGTTGGAAAACTTTGAGTTCTGATTCCTCCTTGTGCCTTTTATCTCTGCTTAATTCCTTTTAGTAGATTGCGCTTTAATTGTTCTCCTTCTAGAAATATTTAGTATGAGTAATATGCATGGCAGAATCCCTGAAATAAACTTTTTTGGGGGAAGAAAATAGTTGCTGCATAACTGTTACATACCTGTGTATAGCTTTAATTTTGCAAGGTGGGTTTATAGGGAAGTATGTGATGATGTCTTGATAGCAAATTGTTGTCTTGTGCTGCTTAAGTAACTTGGAATGGACCGAGGACAAGTCTGATTTTGGTAGGGGTGTTTCTGTTGATGTTGTTTGTTTAAGACGATTTTTGTCCTGCGCACCTGGAGACTGCAACATTGTGTTTTGAGGAAGAATCCAGAGGGATACACTATGTAACTATGTATACACTATGTAAGCATTGTATTATGGTGTGTATCTAGAAATGTTTGCTGTGGTTTTGGAATGAGTGTTTGTATGTGTGTGTCTGCCTCTTGAGCGTACTGTTGTGCTCTAGATGAGCAAGCAGGGATTGCTAGCTGTCTTCCTCCTGCAATTTATATGCAGACCTTCAAAAGGTCAGGAGCTAGGAGGCACTGCACCTCCATGAGACCTAATATGAGTGAGATGACCAGAAGTTATTGGCAGACAGACCATGGCGTGCTGCTGCTTTGCAGGGAAAACCAGTTTAGCCTGGAGTGCGATGGCCAAGTAAAGCGATACATTGAGTCTTGGGAGTTCATTTCAGCTCACCTCTGTGTCTCCAGCTGGCAGGAAATGCCAGAATGACTTCTGAGCAGCGTGTTTAGAATGCCTTAAACTGTCTGTCCCTCCTCGGGTGCTCATAGTGTGTTAATATCTGTTTATTCCTATTAATATATTCTGAACGATGCCTCCTGTCATTACCACATAACTTGGATTTAAAGTCTTGTTGTGTTGTCATCTCACTTTGCTCAGAGCGTTTGCTTCAGCCAGTCCAACCCCTGTGAAGGCTTCCCACATAGGAAACAGTCTCTTGCTCTGTGAGCACTCAGGCTAACAGATGTGCCCTCCCACTTGTGTTCCTGTTTCTAAGCTAATAGCAGGAGGCTTAGTGGAGGACCTTCAACTCTGGAATTTGCTCTCTTTGTTAGTCCGGTACCATCAGACTGCTGGTGTTTTAAAAGGCTCTTTTTTGTTCATCAAAAGCTGTTAGATTTTGACTTACGTTGTGTTTAGAGATTTTTCTCTCTGTAGTCATTTGTCAAACCATGCAAGTGGTATAAGCTGTATATGCTATAGTAATGTAGATCTTGATAGATCATGCTTTGTAAAGATGATACAATTTTGGCACTACGGACTTAAGTTGGCTTACTGTTGGACAAATGGTGTAAAAGGGAATCTGATTGTCTTCTATCATTCCTTTAGTTGTCTGCTGTTGGTTTATTGAAGTCTTCTTTATGTAGAGAATAGGCTGTGAATCTTGCTTTGAAACTTCCATTATTACAGGTCGTATTTCATATGCTGTTTGTTCTTTGGTTGGTTTGCTCCATTACAGTTGTAATGGATATATGTGCAGGAGGTAAGATTTCAGATTCTCTGAGCTCTGAATGCTTGGTGTACTTGTCATGAAAAATCCATCCTTGGTGTGACCGATACTAGTTCGTTTGATTGAAATTGATATCAACGTGTCGAATTGCAGTGAGATCCCAGTCTGCCAGGTATTAATAATAAATCCCTCAAGTCATTAGGAAACATGAATGAAATATGAACTTGAAGCTTCGGGTGCCACCTGCGTTTGGGGGAAAAAAAAAAAATCTTGAAAGTCCTTTCAGTGTTTTGTTTCGGCTTTTGACGTGTAACTTCTGTTTTGAAGATTTCGTAAAATGAACAAGCGTCTGGTTCCAAGAAGACCTCTGAGTGCCTCCCTGGGCCAGCTGAATGAGGTGGGCCTGCCTTCAGGAGCTATCCTCTCGGATGAAGGGGGAGTGGACTTGCCCAATAGGAAAACCTCTGCTCTGCCAAATGGAATTGTGTCAACAGGCAGCACAGTGACGCAACTTATTTCTCGAGGGACTGACTCCAGTTATGAAAGTGCTCTGAAGCCAGGGAAGATGGACCATCTGAGTAGCAGTGCCCCCGGATCCCCTCCTAACTTGTACGGGTCTTCCTAACTGTTGTTCAAAGTGCTGTGTGTTAATATGCAGTAGAAACAAAGTAAACCCATTCTTTAGGAAAGAAACAGAATGGTTTTCTTGTTGTTTTGTTTTGTAGTGGTAGAGTGCAATAGAAAACTATAGCTTAAACTATAAATTGCATTACATCCCTGATTGCTTATATTTTAATTGGAAGAGATGATGCAAGTCTTCAGAAAGTGAGAAAGACAGAGTGCCTGTGAACTGTATCAGCTGTTAATGGGCAATGTCATCTTTCTACTTTTTAGGCTGGAATCTGTCCCCAAGAGCTCTATTTCTGCCTTACCAGTGAACCCTCATCCTGTGCCTGCTCGGGCACCAACAGATCTGCCTTCAGTGTCTGTCACAAAACAGTTGCAAATGGTACCTCGTGGATCTCAGCTGTATAATACTCAGCAGGCAGATATCTTTTATCAAGATCACAGGGGAACTGCCCCACCTTTTGAGCCAGCACCCTACCAACAAGGTAAATTTGAGGCCGAGCTCTCTGTCTTTTGATTTACATACCAGTTTTATTTTTTCTTCTCACCTTGGTGTTTATGTTTCCGATTAGTCTTTTTTGCATGTTATGGAGACTTTAGGCATTACTGTGGTTATGGTAAAGTACAATGGAAATGCGTGTGTCAGGATGCTGCACAGGTGTGCTTTAGTGTGTAAATGCATTTGGTGAGTTACCTCCTGCCAGACTGCTTAGGTCTTGATTGAGGACTCTGTTTTCATTTGCTTTAGAGGTTTTTGTCCACTGTAGTAAGTCCTCTTTCTTCAGTTTTTCTGAACAGTTGGCCAGGTCAGGAAATTAATAGGGTAACCCTCGATTCAACTTGATGCAGGAAAAATGGAAAGAAACATTTAAGCTGCAGAGGGATTTATTCTTGAGGGGTAAAATAAGTTCTTTAATGCAAGGTGTGTTAATATTTCAGAAATGTGTGCTCATGCATATGATGGGTAGAAACGAGTGAAAGTGGGGAACAGCTGGGCACAAAAAACAATGTTAAAAAAGTGGAAATAATAATAAAAATAATAATAATAAATAATGATAATAATAAAAAATAATGGAAAGGAAAAGTAAAGGACACAGGAGGAGAAGTTATATGTGAAGAGACCAAATGGAGAAAGAAAATATTGAAGGATATTTATAAAAAAAAAAAAAAAACAAACCCACAAACCTACAGCTATATTAAGATGGGGAATTAGTCTTGTCATTAAAGAAGAAATTGAAGAGAGAACTGAAATAAAGAGAAAATAATGTCACAGAAAAAGAAAGGAAGTGACTAAGGGAAGCGGAAAGAAGAAGCTCTAGAAAGGAGTGGAGGAAAGCATTTGGGGGAATAGGAAGCTTGTATTTAATTTTTGCATGCCAGTGAAGATGTAAGCTACCCACAAAGTTGAATGTGCTCATACTTAGTGATGTGCCCCTGTCCATATATGTTTTTAAATTATCCAGAAATTCCAGATGAATTACCTGAAACATTCAGGTAATTAGCAGATGTGATTTTTAGAGGTCTTCGTGTGGTTCACAGTTCTGAAATTTGCTGCTGCTTTTCGAGAGGTGGAAGGAATATTTGAATAACTTTAAAAACCTCATCAGTCCCTGTTTGTGCAGGCAGTGACTGATGTGTTGGGGCAAACTGAGCTTTAGTTGCACGGATAGAGGCATACAAAATGATGGTTCCTTTTGCTTTTAGCTCTCCTCTAGCTAAAAGCATTCATGTAAAAAGAGAGACATCCTAGAGAATTAATTCTAGTTAGTATGCTGTGGTACCTGTGGTGGGCTCGATCTCGCTGCCTTTTCTTCAGCTACGGTAATCTTTACATCTTGCTGTCACTTGTGCTTTGGATCAAATCCTGCTTCTCCAGGATTTTCTGAAGTGGTCATTCTTGAGCAGAAACACCAATTAGACAGCGGTGGCAAACAATAAATGTGAATGAATTTATTCCTGTGATTGTGATACTTGTAAACTGCAGTATTTGGATCAACCTGCGTTTACGAACGATTGTTGTAATTAATTTCTGTATTTCATTTGTCTTTTTCTTGCCTAAATTCAGGAGTTTACTATCCTCAAACCATGTCTCGCTTTGTGCGGCCTCCTCCATCAGCTCCAGAACCCGGTCCGCCTTATTTAGACCATTACTCACCCTACCTTCAGGATCGTGTGGTGAGCCCCCAGTACACACAGCCGCAGCAATATCCTCCCATGGGACAGCCCATATATCCACCACACTACGACAGCCGCCGCGTGTATCCCCCTGTGCAGCCCTATCAGCGAGAGGAGATGGGGACAGGGCTTCCTCGGCCCATTGAAATTCCACAAGCAGCTGTACCCTCCTACGTACCGGAATCCAGGGACAGATACCCACAAACGGAGGGTTATTGCCCAGTGGCTCCGCATCTCAGTCAGATCAGACCTTCCTGCCACCGGGTACGGTTTTCCTATTGTGTTTTTGAAATCGTTCCCCAGAGAGAAAATACAAACTAGTTGAGAAATGGATTTTTCTTTTTTTTTTTTTTTTTTTTTTTTTTTTTTAATAAGGTGATGTTTTTTTGTGGAATTAAAAAAAAAAAAAAAAAAAAAAAGGAGAATTTGGTGAAGCTGATGAAAACCAGAAGGCTGTTTATTATTGACCAACTGGGCAATTGTAATGATGTTAGTGTGTAAAAAAGCAGCTTGCTGCTTAGAGCTTGAAAAGTATAAGTACCGTAGTTTTCCATTTCTTGCAACATACAGCTGCCATCCCTTGCTTGGATAAAACATTTTCTAATTTAATAATTCAGTATGTTAATGCTTCAGAAGTTTTGTAACGTATTTCTGTCTTAATTTCAGCCTCATCCCAGCTTGGATGAACTGCACCGACGAAGGAAAGAGATCATGGCACAGTTAGAGGAGAGAAAGGTTATTTCCCCACCTCCTTTTGCGCCTTCTCCAACCTTGCCTCATCCTTTTCATTCAGAAGAGGTAAGCATATTTTTACTTGTGAGTATGATTAGATACTATTGTAGAGTTTTTTTTGTGTGTGCTGACAAGTGACAATAACAAGAAAAATAGAACAGTACTGTGTTGAAAAACGTTGTGGAGATGATCGTATATTGCAGGTGTGAAGCCCTTGTAGTATGATCTCCAACATGGCTGGCTATTCTGTGATCTACCACTGATCTGAAGTGATATGCTGTAGGTGCCACCAACAGAATTAGATCAAGCCATTATTAATTGAGGTTGTCAGACTTTAAGTCAGTAAACTTGGCTTCATTCATTCCCGACAAGTTTTGAGTTACCCAACAGTTTGACAGAGATGTGGGGCTTCTTTGGTATTGTTTGTTTTTTAAGCCAGGGTTAATATATCACTCTCATACTGAGCAAGTGAACAGTTGACCCTGGAACTGTTACCAGGCGATCAGGATTTGATATGTGTTGTGCCTGTTGTGGCCTAACTCCAAATGGATTCAATTTAAATAATAATAATAATAATAATAATAAATTCTGATTGTGTCTTTTTAAGCTCAGTGCTGTTCTAATCAGCTGTGGCTGTGAAGCTGCATCTTCTCCTTACTGACAGAACCAGATCTTTGTTTTTGTACAGTACTTAGATGAAGACCTGAAGGTAGCTGGGAAATACAAAGGAAATGACTACAGCCAGTACTCTCCCTGGTCCTGTGACACCATCGGCTCCTACATTGGAACCAAAGATGCAAAACCCAAAGATGTTGTGGCAGCAAGGAGTGTGGAGATGGCGGTATGTAGGGAGTACGGGAGCACTGAAGAAAGGTTAATGCTTCTCCAGGTTGGGAAGGACTCCTTGCTCTCCATGTTGATGGCAGTACTTGTGATGGACTTTTAAGCTCAAAAGTGCATCATAGTGAAAGAGTGTATTTGCAAGTGAGCGGAGTGCTCTGCTTTTGAGGTTATAAACAGCCTGCATTACTGTTTTTAAATTCTGGATGTAGATGCAGGCTAACCACTCTGCCATGGTTCTTTATGCTTACTTGAAATCTAAAAATGACTCTGCAGGCAGCTTGTTAATTAGACACATCCATCTGTTGCTTCCTTTACTCCTCTCTGTAATACGGAGATACCATAACTTGGTGCTATTAATTCCATTTACGGTGATTATGACTGCTGTCAACTGTATCATTAGATGCTATTAGAAAGACTTTCTGAGATGTTGTGACCACAAGAATGCTCTATATTTGCTTGAAATTTCTCAAAGGAAGTGTAGTCATAACACTTGATTGATTCATCTTGAGAACAGTTTCCAACTCTTTGCTGTGCATATTCAGTCCTTCACTGATGCTATGACTGGATATGATGTTACTTCATGCAGCTGTGTTTTTCTAGATCACTTCTGCAAAAAGAAAGGGGCAGAGCTACTGGGGGGCCCACTACTGGGAGACGTGAGTGTAGGAAAAAAATCTGATTCTGAAGTAACACCACTGTTCTATTTCTTCCTAACATTTCCGAAGAAGTACAGTGTTAGCCTATGGAAGTAGAAATGCCTGCAGACCTTGAAGGGAAGGGAAATGTCTGTTTTGTCTGAGGGACTATTTTAGAGATGCTGCAAATACATAATGCTGGATTTCATGCATTTGGTCATTGTGACTTTTGCTGCTTTAACTCCTCGTCACTCAGTAAAAAGAAGTACATGAGAATTGATGCTATCATCTAACAGACTTGAGATGAAAATGTCAGGCTTTTTTTAGAATCCCTTTGCCTAATGCTTCTTTCAGCATGTTAAATTTCTTTAGTTTTCAGCTCAGCAGTGATTTCTACTGTCATCTCTTTATTCCTGTTTGTTACCTGGTCAATTTCCATCAATCCTCTCCTCACTGAAAGCTTGCAGAGTTTTAATTTTGAGCTGTAATGAAGCGATTTTAAAATTTTGACTTCTCTCTGGTCTTTTGTGGCCCCTAAGAGTGTTGACTATGAACCTCAGTTAGAAACCAGGGTGTTCCAAACAGTACTACTGCTTAAAGAAAAATCTGACTATGGAGAGATGTATTGTACGTGTCCAAGTAAGTGTTTTACTGACTGATTCCAATTCTGCAGGCTGTTAGATGATAAAGGCCTTAACCCTGTGCTTCAGAGGCATTTCTTTTGGACTGTGGAAGGAATATATATTCCTCAGTGATGTCTACTGATCTCCTTGATTTTATTCTCTACTTCTTCACTGCTTGTCCCATTAAACTTCCTCTGTCTTCCATCGGCTGCTGCTCTCTTCTCTTGGTTTGCTCTGTTGGCAACTGTTTCACATTGGTGGTAGTGGTGAACATCTTAAGCTAATGATTCGTGAACCAAAAGCAGCGGAGATATAAACTGCAGAACAGGAAGACTATTTGGTTTTGCTCTCTTCCGATTAAATTCTTCTTTCCCATCTCTTGTCTAGAACGTGGACAGTAAAGCCATGCGTGACCAACGATTAGACATGCAGAGAAGAGCAGCAGAGGCTGGTGATGATGACCTCATTCCATTTGGAGACCGACCGACTGTGTCGAGATTTGGGGCTATCTCTCGTACTTCCAAAGCAATGTACCAGAATTCTGGTCCCATTCAGGCCATGGCGGTTCAGGGAGCTTCCACCAAATCAATCATTTCAGGTATGCACGTGCTCTGGGATTTTGGTGGTTGTCACTGTTTTCTTCAGTGCTACAGTATAGTGCAAAGTGAAGACAGGCTCTGAGCTTCTTTCTTGCCTCAGAAATACAGATAAGGTGTATGTTATGACCGTAAAATAACTATGGCAGACTGAGAAACCCAGATAAAAAGCTGCAGCTTCTTCCTGTTCCAAGGACAGATTTGTTCACACACAGAATGTGTGTTGGTAACTTCTTGTCAGTGATACAGGAAAATTAATTTGTTCTCCTGGTCCCTCTGAGGTGAGGTTACTTTAAATCTGTTGCAGCAGAATCTAGAAATTGGCTGCTTTCTCAGGTATGAGTTAGCTGAGTGATTTAAGTGATAATTTTGTAGGATTACAACATGACTTGTTTTCCTTGTTTGCTGGCAGACTACAGTCCTTACGGAACTCATGGTGGCTGGGGAGGCTCTCCATATTCTCCCCATCAGAATATACCTTCTCAGGGACGTTTCAATGACAGGTAGAAGTGTTCTACTTTTTTTTTTTCCTTCTGCCTTTTTCTAAGATCTTCCTTTTTATCTCTTTCCTTCTGTACCAGCTCAATTATTATTATTTTTAATCTCCTTACTTCTCGTTGTTTTTCTGATCTCAAAGGGAGAGACTGTCCATGTCAGATGTGGCTGGTCATGGAAAACAGTTGCCCTCAGCTGAGCGGGAGCAGCAACTGCGCATGGAGCTGCAGCAAGTGGACCATCAGATTAGCCAGCAGACACAAATGAGAGGACTGGAGGTTGGTACCAACATTTGTAAGAGTGATGAGAAGTGGCAGGGAGAGAGAGATGAAGCTAACTTTTCATATGGAGCTGCTTTTTGTATATTGATGACTCTTTTCTCTGTAATAATACTCAGTATCAATATTTAATTCTCTGATGATAGACATTAGGACTGTGGTAGAAGTGTAAACTTCTTTGCTTAGCAGCAGAAACTTCCAGGACTTCACAATTAAGCAAATCAACACCATACTTGAATGTGCACTCTGCTCATTCATGTTTGCTTTCATTATCTCTCTCACTCCCCCTCTCTGTTCACCTGTTCACTCAGAGGCAAACTTCTTTTTCGAAATGGCTGTTTGTTCCTCTTGGCTCCACTGGCCCTGAAAATGTCTGATTCTGTGTGCAGACAGCTGTGTGACCTTCATCTGTTTCATGTTTGGCTTTGTGTTGTGCCTATTTCTTCCTGAATAGCACAAGCCACAGAAGTGAGAATTAACTATTAAGTACAGTTAACTGAACAAATTAAAGCCTAATATTTTGTCTCCTTTTGGAAGAAATGTTGTCACTTGCAACATAAAGAAATATGGGAGTCTGCATTTGTAAAGGAATTAATGAGCTGAAATTTTTGTTTGTATTTTGTGAGATTTAAATAGAAGGAGAAATAGCAGGGCATAATGAAGCAGTGGATATAGCAAATCTTTTGTTGTTTTTTTTTTTTTTGCTTGTTTCATTTTCATAATACATTGAGCAGGGGAAAAATCAGTAAACATTTCTGTCTTCAGAAAACACTAGAAAACTATTCTAAGTTCCTCAGCAAGTACTCCTATCAGTTGTCTTTGCAGGAGGAATTGCTATAAGTAGTGAGTGGTTAGCAGTTTCTACTGAAGCTATGGCTGTGTGAGAACTTGTGTCAAGTTAGAAGGATTATTGCTGATTTGTCGTAACAGCTGACAAATTTGAAGTGGCAGCAGCAGTTACAAGTAGTTTGTATTTTTTAGATACTTGAAACGTAACTTGTGTTCTCGTGCTCTTGTTTGGGAACAAGAGATTGTTCAAAATTTTGCATGTCTACTTTTGCCATAATGGGAGAGTATTGGAAAGTTTTCAAAACCCTTGAATGTGCTGCCTCTCCTCCTCATTGTTACTGCAGTTGTGTCAGTGTTAAATCCTACATAGTTGAGTTTGAACTTCGATTTTACTATAATGGATGGTAAATCCAACAATTTGGATTTGTTGGAACTCACGGGTTATTGTGAGTAACAGCAGCCTTCAAGTTGTAAGTATATTTGTAATACAGAAAGCTTTGTAATTTGCCTGTTACCACGTTGTCACAGTCACTAAAATTCAAGTCTGAGCATAAATAACTAGATTATCTTGCTTTTTTTTTTGTCAAACTAATGAGCGCCTCTACTTATAGACCAGCCATATGCTTGGCTGTGAGTAGATGGTGCAGTTCTCAGTGTCTCAATGCAGAGCACAAACTCACAGAACTCATTCCCAGATGTTAACAGATTTTTGGAGTGGCTGACATGGTTACTGCTTTTAACTTGGCTGCTGATAACCTGTGACTACAGTCTTCTGACCCTCTCTCTTCCTGTGCTTCCTTATCTGGGTCAGTAGAGAATGACATATGCCATTATCTTATATATATACTGAACTCTTAACATAGTGGTGTGATAAATTCTACACTGTAAAACAAAGCAGCAGGTTTATGTATCTGCTCTTATCTTTTCTCACCAGCTAGCTCACAAAAGAGTTTTTGCTCTTATGCTTTACCTTACTTTCAGGAAGGGAGAGGCATGCAGGGAATATCCATGCAAATTTGTTACAGTAAAAGGTTTTTAACACTTCAAAAATGGAAAGATATGTCTGTATGTGGAAGAGATGTTTGAAGTTGCATTGAAATTATTTCAGGTGGGACCTTGTTAAGCATGGAGTGAGAAGGTCTTGGTTTTACCAATAAGCAGTACTCCAGAGTTATGGCCTAGTGCCCTTTTTGTGCTTGCTGTGCCATGTGCTCAGTTGTGTATGTGCTTGGCTTTATGCATTTAGGCTGTTAGTAACAGGCTGCTGTTGCAGAGGGAGGCGACTACCCTGGCAGGCCAACCACAGCCCCCACCCCCACCTCCCAAGTGGCCTGGGATGATCTCAAGTGAACAGCTGAGCTTGGAGCTACACCAGGTGGAAAGGGAAATTGGGAAGAGAACCCGGGAGCTGAGCATGGTGAGTGCTGTGGGGCTGGGAGGCAGAGAGGTGGAGTGGAGGGCTGTGTAGCTGCCTGCAGCCCTTTCACCCCAGCAAAATGGCTCTCTGCTGGCTGCCAACAGCTGGAGTCACCCATCTCCCTCTTCACCTCTTGATTCTTCGAAACCTCCCGAGAAGTTTTGTGATTCTTTGTAAAGGATTTGAATTTGAGCCACTTTAAAATACTCTGCTTTTATTTTGTTGCTGTTTGAAAATGAGCGTGGCGCTGGATTTCCTGAAAATATGAATTGTCTCCAAGATCACTGTGCTGTGAGTTGTGTAAATTGCTTTAGTACAGAAAACATCTCCTGCAGGTGTAGGCTAGTGTTCAGTGGTCTGTGTGCTGTTACAGTCTATGGTCTTTGTGTGTTCTTACAAGAATTACCCCTTCCTTTCAGAAAGTACTGCGTCCTGAGGTGATGAGAATATCTTACTGAGTCTCTTTTCTTGTCTCATGGCTTTTGTGGGCTGCACTTTGCAACTCCAGTTTACAGGCATTCATCACTGATCCCAAAGAAAAAGTCTCAGGTTCTTTTAACACCATGTTAAAGAGTTATTTCTTCTCCCCCCCACCCCTTTTTTTTTTTTTAAAAAAAAAAAGGAAAGCCAGTCTTCACTGGATATAAAGAACAAACTGGGCACCACTAAACAGACAGAAAATGGACAATTAGAACCACAAAGCAAGGTTCCAGCTGAGGACCTCACACTGGCATTCAGGTAACATGAATACTACGAGCTTTCTTTGCACAACAGGGGAATGGCTTAATTGGGGTCAGATTGTTATATAAATACATACCTCTTGCCTCATGTTTCTGATGTGGAAGCAACTGCTAGGAAAAGATTGTACAAATCCAGTTGTTGTAGTGCAAGTGTGAATTTAGGGCCATTTCAGCTGATGGGTAACTCGCTGTATGGTATTTAACACGGCAGAAAAACTGCTGTATTTTTCAGACCAGAAGTTCATCTAGTCAATATTGGATGGTTAATAGGGGGGAGTGGGAAATGCGCAGTGAGAGTAGAAGAATTCTTTATCTGCTGATTTAGTTTCAAATAAATGTTCCAGATGTGAGGGGGAAGTTATTCCATCCCGGTTTGTAATGTGAGTGCTGTGTAGGATAGTACATAGCTTTGAAACCGAGTTCATTTTTATTAGAAGGCAATAATTTTTAATGTAGATTCTAGAATTAGTTTGATACTCAGTTGAAATAAGTTGTTGGCTGGCAGTGCTGGGGAATCTACAGTTTTCATTGGCTACAAGTATCTGCAGATACTCAGATGTTATCAGAAAAGCTCAAATGCTGCAGATGCGTCATTAGTCAAGACTATGGTACTTCATGCAGGTGGTTTGGAATCTGCATATTTATTCAGAAAATGCATCCTTTTCAAAAGTTTATGAAAGTCCACGCTTCTTATATCCACTCTTAGCTCTTCTTTGCACCATTAGACTGAGACTTCCAAAGGGGAAACTGTTTCAGTTGCTATTTTAGTACAAAACCCTGAAAGTAATGAAATAGAAACAACTTCCATACATCCATGCATGTTAAATATTCTGGAATGAATGTGTGTATCATGCAGAGCTTATCTAGAATACTAAAGGCATTTGGTTTTGTTTGTTTTCGTAAAATCTTATGTCTTCCTGATGAGATCTGAAGTGTAGCAGACAGCCTATTCGTTGTACATGGTTTGTGATTACACATGTTCAGAACTGCTTATTGAGGTGCTGCAACAAGTCTTGAAATCCTTTCGCTTAAACTTTCAAAGCTCAATAATTACTCCTCTTCATCTCATCCCCTTTCTCCTCTTCATCTCATCCCCTTTCTCCTCACAACTTTTCCAGCAGCGATGTTCCAAATGGATCAGCCTTGACACAAGAAAACATCAGCCTCCTGTCAAACAAGGCGGCATCTCTCAGCCTGTCAGAGGACCCGGAGGGAGGAGGAGACAGCCAAGACTCCCAGAGAATGGGTGTTACACCCACATCTGCTCCATGAAGAGAGGCCAGCGTACCCCAGAGTTCCTTTTGCTGGGGTGTTGGTAGCTTCCGTCACGTTTTATTCCAGGAGTGATTGGAGAAACCCTGGAGCAACAGCCATAGCAGAGCAGCAGGTCCAGAGGCAATGTGCACAAACACAAATACTAGAAACAAATCCTGCACATAGTTCACATTAACGCATTTTTTAATTAAAAAAAAATGAAAATTAGCAGTATCTGCAAGCAATTCAAATTAAATTTGTTTTTGTTCTGTGAATGAACTTTATTTTAATAACTTCGGACGCCTTGGGTCCCAGGGCTTAAAAAAATAAGATATTATATATATACTCTGTTTGATTAATTGTATGATCTTAATGAAGTAGGTTTTTTCTTTTTTTTTTTTTGGTATTATTACATACCCAGTGCGTAATTCCTTATCACTTCTATTTCTCAACAAATATAACAACCTGGCCATTTCCTTTGTATGATTTAAAGGTAAACAGGGAATGTGGGCTGTAGAGTAGCTCTGGATTGCAGTGTCAGAAGATGTGCAGCAAATTAAATTCGTAGAACAATTTCTCCCCTTGTTTGTAGGAACTGAGCCCAGCTTTTTTCTCGTTTAAGTAATTTTAAGTTTAAATATGACAATCTTTTTCAGTGCAACAGATGCAGACCAAATGTAAGCTTGTGCACAGCATGTGTGATCAGAACAGGAACAAACGATATGTCCAACATTCAGTACTTTTATTTGAAGATTGCTGTCCTGGTGGGTTTTTTTTTTTTTTGGTGGAGTTCAGCAGAATGCAGGCAGCTGAGGCTCACAGTAGAGAGACTGAACTATCCAGTCAAGGTTGTGCAGCATTACTGAGGCAAGGTCTCTAGAAATAGCAAGCAGGAAGAATATAAGGCTGTGCAGTTGCTTGGAAGGATGTTAACTGGAGGTGAACTGTTGGCCTGTACTTGGTCACCCAGTGTTAGGTTGGTTTTGCTTGATTGCTTTTCCCACTCTCTTTACGCTTTTAAAATAAGCTTGTCCAAAGTGCATACAATGAAGTTAATGCAGAGGGACTCATTAACCTCTCTGCTTTCTGAAACAGGTCTTTTGTGTGCACTTCCCTCTCAGCAATCCTTGCCTTTGTTATTTCTTCATTGTTATTTTATTATTAAAAATATAATAATTTCTTCTATGACCTGATTATTTTTTTCTGTTCAGTGGCACATCAGGTATTTAATTGTGATGCCGTTTTCAGTGCCTTTCATTGACAGAGATGATCATCTTTGGTTTGTGCACATCAGCAATGGTCATATCTCAGAAACAGAGGAGAATTGTTTGTTCTCTTGTAAAGTTCCCATTGTTTAGGTTCTGTGTGTCACAGACCTCGGAATCAATTTCTGGTTTGTCTGTCGCTGCTGCGCTGAATCCTTCCCAGATGCCTATTTAGAGGAGAAAAGCTGCATCAAAAAATTCCACTTCAGGTGCAGCACTGATCCTATCAGTCATAGTAAAAATGAAGTAAATTTGGTTTGAGACCTAGCGTGCTGCTTCTAGTAGATGCTTTGTAAGCATGAGTTGGAGGAACCGTGAGCCTTTCTAGATCTGTTCTCTTTAAAGAAACAAGGGACTTGTTCTTGCTGCACATTTTTTGACTTTGTTGGCATTAGGGTGAAGAACTTCATAGAGGTTGATTTTTGAAGTGCTGCTCCCTCTGCACCTTCTTGGCCTGTTATTTTCTTTCTGGGTTAGACTACTAAATCAGAAAGCACTGGTTATGTAATAAATTACTGCATTGCTTTGGTTGGGTAAAGCAAGAGTTAATAATTTTCTTGTTTGTTTGTTTGTTTTTTCCTTACCTTTAACTCCTGCTGAGGTCATAGCAACCTTGGGCTAAGCTTTGCATTCATCATACTGTTAAATAAAACAAAATATGGGGGGTGGGAGGGGATACAGTCCCACTATTGCCTACCAGTAGGAGAGTCCAAACAGAAGACTCTTTTGAGTAGCAATTATTTAATTTGCCCAGTCAAGGCACCGCGTTTGTATACTATTTCACATTGAATTTGATTATGCCCTACAGACCTGGCTGGTCAAGGATTTGATACACATATTGGCTTGGGATTCGAGCTTTCTTTTTTATTTAAATAAAAATTTATATATAAATATATATATATACATATATACATAGTTATATCTGTATATATATTGGGTATGTTTTAAGAATTTTTTCGCATGAGCGCAGCTGTTGTGATCAGATATCTGGGAGGTAGAAGCACTGAGTGAAAATAAAGGCATTTTTTCAGCACACACACCCATGTATCTCCATATCTTCACGCATATTTATTTTGCTCTTAGTTGAGCTTTAGCCTCTTAACTGCTAGCAGTAGTTTTAAAGCATGCTTTTATTTTTTAAACCCCTCTTAACTTTTGGCAAAGAATCATCTTGGCGCTGCAACTTTGCCAGCCCCCATCCATCCACATCTCCTACTTGAAGCCTAGCGGCACAGCCGTTCCCTTGGCACTGAGCAGAGCGAGGCTGATGCAGTTTAGAGCCTGGTAGGTCTATTTCCTCCCTTCTCTGCTCTGAGCGTGGTGAGGAGCTACAGGTTCCTGGCAGCGTGCTTGGCAGCCGGCTGACGCAGCACGGCGCTGTGTCCTCCCATTCTCGAGCGCAGAGCTCCACCATCAGGTCAGCCTGCTCTTCCTTGGTTTTAATTAGTGTACTTCTTCCTGCTGAGTCTTTATCAGCACAGGGAGCTCGTTTTTGTTGAGATAATTAGTGCAATATTCTCACCTAGCAGGACAAGCCCAGAGGGTATCTTCTGTTTACTGCAATATTTTTTTAATGTGAACTGAATTCTCAAAAACGGTTATGTTTGGAACTACAGATTCCTTTTCAACACTAGTAAGAAAATCTGGAGGAGCAGAGAACTTTGTTTTACCTTTTCTTGCTTCTGCCAGCTAGTTTCCTTTCCACATTAGGAATCGCTCCCTCTTTCCTCTTTGCTTTTGCTCCTTGGAGGTTAGCATTAAATCTTTCAGATTGCCTCTGCTGGCCTACATATAGCAAGTGCTCCCAAAACATGGATTAGAAAGGAGACCTTACTCTTGTTGCTTCTCCTGTGTCCTGCTCTCCGTGCTGTACTTTGTGCGTGGTGTCCTTGTTGTGATCAATGTGTCCAGGTGAATGGCCTCTTTGCCCAGTATTATAGTTTGGCTTGTTAAATAGTTTGTTTAATATCTACCAGCAATATTGATTTTTGTTATTTCCCCCCTCCTCTTGCCCTTTCCTTGTTTCTCTGGAAAAGCTTAGTTGAGGAGACAGTCAAACAGCCATGTATGGTGCATGCGTTTGATTCTTTCTGAAAGCAGCACCTAAAATGTTCACTTTTTATGAAAAAAGCTGGGAGAGCAGGTAGTTATACATACAGTGAAGGCACTGACAGTTGCAGTATGTAACCAGAGAGTGACAGTTCCTGGAGCAACCCTATACCGCATCATGGCCCCAGCTGTACAGGAATACGTGTGCACCTGCATGAAGCTGGTCTGATCTGTAAAGCAGTTCAGTCCTCCTACTAAAGCAAGAGGAAATAGTATTACAGTGGTGTTAAGAGCATCATTTCGTAGGTAGGTTGGATTTTCTCCTGCAGTAGACACCTTTGGACAGTTGTTGATACCTGAGTTTCAGCTTCAGTATGGACAGCCCTCCCTCTCCCCCCAAGAATGGGAAGCTTCAGGTGGTAGGTTAAGCTTCAGTGTGTCAGTGATTCAGCCAGTGTAGAAGTGATGTTGGTTTATTCTGTACCATCAGTATCTTTCTTCTCTTAGAAACATCACTGCATCCTTTCCTACGCCCTAGTTCTCTATATAGGAGAAATCTATACTTAGTTGCCCCTTTTGTATGTTACTGTATCCTGTCCCATTTTAGAATAGCACCTTTTTCCTTATTATCAGAGCACCTTTCAAAACTTGGAGTACTGTTGTCCCCTTCTTTCCCTCGATTTCTTTTCTGTCTTGTTTCCTTGGAGCCTTCTTCTCTGCCTCTTGTCCATACCTTCCTTTCTTTCCTTCTTGGCTTGCCCATTCACCCTCCCTGATTGTGTAACAGTGACAGCTTGCTGCCTCAAAACAGAGCATTCAAATGAATTCGCTTAGCCAATAACTTCTGTGAAGTTGCCTTTTCTAATGGTGTTATTACTCAGTGATGCACAAATGTGATATTGCCCCTACTGGTAGGCAAACGAGGGATCTGTATAAACATGGTAAACTGCTGTTTTTCTTTAAAGGAGAGCCAAAGACTTGTGCTTTACACTTTTTTTTTTCCTGGTGTAGCCATTTGATTGTCAAATCTTTGTAGGGTTCTGTGAGTTGACTGTATTATCCTAACAGAAATTTTAAAATCTTCACAATTGTCAAGCCTTACCCATGCATTGTGTTGTGGAAAATCATTCCGTGTAGTCATACAAATTGCCATGTACTGAGATGTATCTGGGGTGTTCTGACATGCTCTGTCTCCCATGTGCTCTCCCAGCTGCTCGAGTGGCTCATTTAGAGAGGGAGAAGAAACAGAAATTTTGTATAATTGAAGAAGCCTTGTCTTAGTTTAAATTGACTTGAATACTGATTTGAATTATCTTTATTTGCAGTAAAAGATAAATCTGTGCTACAAACAGATTTATTGAGCTATTGAGCCCTTTGGAACTGAAAAGGTACATCAAACTAGCATTAAATTAGATGAATAAGAAGCAAACTCGTACGGCTACCTTGTCTCATGACAGCAAAAAAGGCAAAATCCTTTTAGAAAGGACTAGGAAGGAGGCTTTTCACTGACAAAAATAAAAGTTCACTTGCATTTCCCTGCCTAACTTAAATTCTTGCAGACTGTTACTCAGGTTTTTGGGTTCAGAGAGAAATCTGTGAGGAGCCTAACTCCTTGCTGCCATTTCCACTTATAATCTGAACCGTAAGGAAGCAAACTGCAGGATAGTTTCCTGAAGGAGTGCAGTATAAACGAGCTATTTCACGCCTACTTGTATGGTCCAACAAATTCAGAGCTAACAGTCAGGAGGCTCAGCAGCAGGAGTGCTGACTCACCTTCCCTGTTCTAAAGTGAGGAACGAAGAAAACCCGTGTCAGCAGCGTGCAAGTGCTGTGTCCACGTGCAGATGGAGTATTCGTAGTCTTAGAATAGCTAGAAGGAACACAGAGCAAGGCTGGCTGTTTCTGTGACTTCACTGCCGTGTTGGGATTTGGTCATTGTTCATTTTTACAGAACATCACCTCCTACTCTGAGCTAAAAAAAAATAATCAAGTGTCAGCAGCTTAACCTTTTGTATGACAACAGATCAATTTCCCTGGGTGAAAAAAAGGAAGCAAAGTTCTTGAGTTGTTTAGAAAGGAGTTTAGACATGAATTAGAAAGACCATCTGCCTTGCTTGCATAAAGTCTGAATGTGAGGAGAGTGAGGTCAGACCTTGGTGCTAGAAGTTGGATGGCTGCTGCTTGCCGTACCCGAGCACGCAGTCTGCGCAGCACAGATTGATCTTTCTCAGATCAAGCATAGCTTGGAATGTCAAACACTGCACTGGGGATTCTGTTTTCCACACTCAGCTGTTACCAAGTGCATTAACTCCTACTGAAAGGAGGAAGAAAGAGGCTGAAGAGTAAATCAGCTCAAGTTATGTAAGTAAACAATTCAGGGGAACGTTATCCCAGCCGTGTCCCCGTACCTAGTTAATAAATGGTCTTTACTCTTGTGTGGGAGGAAGCTCAGTGTTGTCACTGTCTGTGAGGCACTTCTTGTGATGCAGGTAGGGTCTTGATTAGCAGGGAAAGGAGAACAAACTTAATACTGATTTATTTATTTTTTATGGCAAGAGTAACATGGAGTGGTGGAAACTCTGAACGCTGTTGTAAGTTAAGAGGGTGCAGTTTTTTCTGAAAATTCCTAATAAAAAGAGCGTGTGGGAATTTGGATTTTTCTGCATCCTCTTCTTTCTACATCAGAAACATCCCAGTCATTAGAAGCTTAAAATCTGTGACCATAGTAATCAAAATTGGATGTCTTGTAGCTTAGTAATGTAAATAATTAACTATTTATCCCAGTCAATCTTTGCAATTTCAGTGAGCTGGCATATGATTTTAGTGCAGATTGCCAAAGTGTTCAGCATTTTGGGCAGTTTAGGTGCCTGGCTGCATCCTGCACACAGTTGGATGTTTTCCTGCTCCAGGAAACAAGAGAGTTCTAGGAAAAATCAGCTTCAAGTGGAGGAAACACAGCCTTGAGAAAAACAGAAGTAACAGGTGGTGCAGTGTCTCTGACAAAATAACAACACAACGCATTACAGGTAATGGGGTTACGTATGAAATGTGAATGGGAGAAAATATATGTGTAAGGAAAAAAAAAAAAAAACCAACCTTGTGGAGTATTTGATGTTTAAGAAATGATTTGCTTCTTTGTACTGTTCAATGGATTTATGGATAGTTCTGTGGCAGGCCGTACTCACAAGTCTTTGGCATCCGAACCAGATTGTGTACTGGATGAATCCCACAACTGGACGTGTGCACTGACCTCTTCATTTCCAGCTTTTTAAAATAAAACTTGGTAGCAGCACTTTAGAGATGTGTAAAGCAACAGAGTGGAAACCCTGTTTGCATCACAGCTGCTCCAGAGTTTACAGTTGGCCCCTTTTATCTGCAGCCCCTTCTGCAGGAAGCTGCTGTAACGTGGACAAACCCAGCACACCAGACGGCTTGGTTTTTCTAATTCTAAGGAGTTCCCGTTACCCCTTTGGCCTTTGCTTGCTGTGTAAGCAGCCTCTGTGCCAAGAGGAGCTTTCCTTGAAGTCAGCTTAGCAACTGTGCTGTAGCTTGATTATTTTCCCCGTTTTCTATACCCAGTAACACAGTGTCAGGAGCTCCTTCCTCATTGTAGCTGTTGCTATGGGGAGGAAGAGGTGAGGCAAAGCACTCGTGAGAAGAGAGAGGAAGAGTTACAGGACGGTCAGTGCAACAGCTCCCAGCTCCTCTTGGAAATATCTGCTTCCAGTTGTGGGATTTCTCTATAGATGACTTTTTTTCTCTTGTTTTTGTAAGCCTAGGTGTTTGTTTGGTTTTTTTTTTTTGATCTTGTTAGTTCTGTACCGGTCTCCCCGAGACATACTGCAGTCATTATCACCTTTTTGGGTGGAGTTTATTTTTTGGTTTGTTTGGTTTTTTAAATAACTTTTTAACATTGGTGCATATATGCTTGGGATAGAGCTCATGTAATTTTCCAATCGTATTGATTGTATGTGATTGTGCCCTGCAGAGGTATATTTAACAAAAAATAAAAAGGATAGTCTAGGTAATAAAGGAGACCATGAGATTTGTTGAGTCAGGTTATGAACTATTTCTTGAATTTATTTAGGATTTTGGATAAGTGAAATTCCTTGTCTGCTGTTCTCATAAGTCACTGCTAAACAAAGCGTCGTTATTCCCATGTGTTGAGCTGGTTCTGTTCTTGCTTTTTTCCTCCCCCTGTTTTTCTTTCTTTCCTGCTTCGCTTTCCCATTGAAAAATAATAATTCTTAAGCCTTATGTGGATGGCTGACTGTTGGAGTGATTTTGTGAATATGTGCTGTGTGTATCTATCGGGACGCTTTCAATAGAAGTAGAGATGAAGTAGAGCTTATGAGAAGAGTTCCATCAAGTGAATTCTTTGCAAGTTCTGGGGAAGCTGGAAGCCTTGTACACACACTGAGCCTGCGGGCACTGCAATACCTCTCCTTGAAGCATGAGGTGCTTTCCTGCCTTTTGGGAAAACCCAGGTGACAAAAGGAGTAGGAGAGGTCGCTGTATCTGACTGTCTTTACTCCTGCAATAGACTTCTTATGGTGGGAAGAACAGCCTGCCAGGTATTGTGCTGCAGTAGGACGGAGCGGGCTGAAGGAGGCAAAAGGCAAGGGAGGTCCAGAGGTCTGAAAGTCAGTGTTTGTCTCCCTGTTTCTTTCTTAAAGTACAGAGCCTACGTGTCACTTGTGTTAAAGAGCAAGGAAGCGGAGACCTATTGCGTGTGCATGATGGTGACATGGAAGAAGCCTTATGTTGAAATGCTGTTTCCTTTCCTCTCTTTGCTTTGCTTTTCTCCCTGTTCAAGCTGGCTCAGCCTCACCTTGCTTTCAGTGTCTGAGAGTCCTTTGAGTTGCAGATCCAACAAACACTTGAACCGGTGGAAAGGTGGTGATTCACTACTTGGTCTGTAAATAGATGGAAGTGTCTACAAGGTCTTATCTGCTTTTCTGTCAGCATTTATATTAAATGATAAATTAATGGAGAACACTGAAATATCTCTCATTTTCTGTCTCGGATGAATGTGCATTCCTCTGGGTGTGCTGTCCTGATGGCGTATGGGTTCAGACCAAGGTGTTGGTTCTCCTTGGGGCTGGAGCATAAGAGATGCTGAATGGCAGAGAAGCAGCTGCTTCTATGGGCTGTCTGTTCTCTGCCTGCCTGCAAGCCAGGTCGCTCCTTCCAACAAGAAAGAATGTTCAACATAACCCATTTTGCTAATTGACTGGAGGTCCAGCATGCAGTGAGCACCAAATGCTGTCCTCACTGCCTTTAGGGCAGTCACACAGCTGGCCTCTCACTGGGTCACTTGAGACATTCGGTTTCTATGAAGAGAGTTGTGTTTGGTAAGCAATCATGTGGAAACTGGGTGTTTCTGCAGGCAATGGTTCCCTTTCTCATTTTCCCCACTGGTCTGAGGGCTCAAGGATGTTCAGGTACACTTAAAACCAGCTTGAACTTCTGTGGAAGTTTGCTTGTAAAAAAAAAAAATTAAAAAAAAAAAAAAGTGAATTGCTGCAGAGTCTGATCAAAGGGACTGAATGGGGAGCTTTGGGGAAACCTGCTGTTTTTTTTCTCTGGCCTCCTCAGGGGTGGCTCTGCCCAGCCAGTGCTGAGCTGTTAGTTTGAGCTGAACCCGCAATAAATTGCCACTTACCTACTGCACTCAAGATAGGTATTTATCAGCTCCCCTGTGGAGTATGGCTTGGGCAACTGGTGGATCCCTTCAGCCCTATGCTGGGTTTGGGAATAAATACTTAGAGGAAGCCCCCAGCTTGCCATCTTCTTGCATTCTGCAATTAGCCTCGCTGCTAATAGGGCCACCATCGTAAAGGGGTTGTTCCCTTGCTCTGTTTTAGACATTCTGCCTCTGTTTGCAGTGAGTGCATAGCTGCAGTGCTGCTGTGCCTCATCACGCTGGTGAGCCTTGAATCCTGTAGCTTGAGCTGCGTGGGATGTGCAGAACACAGTGGGTGCCTGCCCCTGTTTCACGTGGCATAGAGCTACCCTCAGCACTGGATGAAGAGCCCCTGCTTGGGTGCAGCACACTGCTGTGCTGGGAGCAGAGAACAGGCGATCCCTTCTGAAGGCTCTGGGGCTGGGAGCAGACCTTACCTCAGTGGTTACACCAGCACTGCTGGGAGCACTGTGAGCAGCACAGCTGAGCCCTTCCTTGCAGTGCGCTGCTCGCCTGGAGTTGCTGGGTGCTGCTCAAAGGGCACCGTGTGGCTTCTGTGCTCACTTTGGACAAAGACAGCCCTGCTGGAGGATGGGTGAGAGCAAGAACGTGTGCGAGACTGACGTGTTGGGCACAGCCAGTTTCCAGGTGGTACTTATGGCCCTGGGCTGTAACGCAGCCTTGCTTTGGAGGCCCTCCTCTGCAGCCTGGGACCACAAGCGCTGCTCCTGAGAGCTGCGTTTTGCTGAGCAATGAGGTACCAGAGTGAGATTCACAGACACCTCAGGGGTTGGGATTGAGTGACCTCTGGAAAACTTTTTCACGAGCAGTTGTTTTTTTTATTGGCAAGAAAGGAAGGCACCTTACGTTTGTAAGGGGTAGGTGGTCAAACTTTCCCTTGTCAGATTGAACTTTAAAACCTCTTTCAAGCCAAACATTGCTTTTTTGTTTTCCTGCTCTTTGTTTAACCTTCTGCAGCGGTCATCAGCCTTTGGCCCCAGCATCCTGCCCCCATCCTGCCCGCTGCTGGAGCCCAGTGTGGAGCTGCTCTGGGAGCCTAGGGCTTGAGCACTGCCTGTCCTCCTGGGGATCTGCATTTACATCCAGAACACAGGAGGCTGAAGGCACCAGGCCGGGTAAGAGAAACCACTTCTGCTAATGCTTTGTTTTCAACCGAATCACAGCTCCATTTTCCTATTGAAGGAGTTCAGGCTGCTGCTGCTCTGGACGTGGGGCTTCTGCCCAGGACATGGGGAGCTTAGAACATCACAGTTCCCATCGAGGAGTAATTTGTGCCCAGCTCACTGATGGACTGTGCTTCATCTT
This sequence comes from Centrocercus urophasianus, assembly GCF_019232065.1. Lineage (NCBI taxonomy): Eukaryota > Metazoa > Chordata > Aves > Galliformes > Phasianidae > Centrocercus > Centrocercus urophasianus. The sequence continues at coordinate 3,044,956 of NW_024884733.1, read as the reverse complement.
ATTTCTTTGTGGCACTGCTTCATGCTGTGGCGACCGCTGTGTAGGCTGGGTTGTCCTGGGTGAGCACCAACCCTGGCCTGGCTGCGTAGGAGCAGCCCTGGTCTGCTCTGCACCGGTCTGGGGGAGGGGAGCAGTAGGGAAGGGTTTTCTGTTGATCTCTAATCAGGGTGAGCTGCTGGGCTCAGAGGAGTGCTGCAGGACTGCCAGGGCAGGTAGCAGGGGTGAGTGCAACGCTTGTTGTGGGATGAAGGCAAAGCTGTGGGGGGACACATGGGCTGTGCTGGCAGCAGCCTGGCTGTGGGATTGGGGGTCCCCACATCTGTATGGAGCCCTCTGTTTTTTAGCTGAATCAGCAACTTGTTCCTTGGTTTTCTGTGCTTCTCACAGAGGTGATTGAAACAGGACAGCCAAGCCCTTCCCCCTCTGTGTGCTCTTCCTTGCCAGTAACCCTTCCCAGGCAGCCATTTGCTGTAATACTTTTGGACTCCCTCCAGCTGATGCGTGGAGTGTGGACAGTACGAAAGGGAGGCCCAAGGAGCTGCTGGGGGAGCAGGGCAGCTCCCAGCCAGTGGTACGGCATGCAGCCCTGTGGGTCTTGTGTTCCTCTCCCACCGTGTGTGTGTGCACTGGGTATGCTGGGGGGCTGGGATGGCCCAAGGAGCTGATACATCAGATTGAAGGGGCTAAGAGTGTGAAATCTCACATCCCCCCGAACGGATGGAATCTAAAGCCGGAACAAGCTGTGGGATGTTCAGCACCAACCGCAGGGCATGCAGTGCAGTGGTGTGGGGCTGAGCTCCCTCCCCTGCAGGAGCTGGAAGTAGGGAACAGTGCCACTTCCTGCGGTGCTCCCAACTGCCAGAGTGCTTCCCTTCCTCCTGCCTGCCATGGTGCTTGCAGGGTCAGTCTATTTGACTTCCCACCCCTTTCAGGCTTTGCGTTCTGTGCTGCTGCAGCTGTTCCATGCATCTGTCCTTCATATTCTTGCAACAGTATGTTTGCTTTTACCACTCAGAGAGGCCGTGTTCTCAAGAGCAAGAGCATCTTGTGCACGTCTTCTTGCAGTGCTTGCTGCTGCACTAACAGTGTGCTGGAGAGGGCCCCCAAGGCTCGGTACAGCCCCAGTGCCAAATGAGGTAATTTCTGCTTTCATGGAAGAACTGCAGCCCAGATGAAGTCACAGACTGATCTGGGTTGGAAGATCATTCAGCCATTGCACAAGAGCACAGGCAGGGAGTTGTGAAAGAGCCCAGAGCTCCGTGCATCACCCTGTGCTGCCCTGCTGGGTGCTGGCAGCTCCAGCGGTCATTAAAAAAAACCTTCAGTTTTGCCACTGAAGGAGCAGCACAAGGTGGCTGCAGCGGTGGGCACATGGGGTCTTTCCCCATGCCTCCCTCCAGAGGAGCTGTGGGGACATGAGCAAACCCATCGGGAGTTACACAGAGGACATCTCTAGGATGCAGTGTTCATCAGCCCTAGGGTGCCCAGTAATGTGCTGCTGGGGCTGGCGGGATGTGTATCCCCTGCTTGAGCTTCCTGCAGTAGTTAGAACAGCGCAAGGCTGAGGTGGGCCTGAAAGCACAGCTAGAAATTGAAAGGGCAGAAGGATTTGAGGGAAAGAAGGAAACAGAGCTGGAGAAGGAGGTCTCCCCAGCAAAAAGGGAAGGAAACCATCCAAAGCACTGTGTCTGAGGGCACTCCTCTGCTGAGCTTGGGGCACGGAGCTCTTCCCCAGGAGGGAGCAGGGCAGGGTCTGTACAAAGCAAAGATGTGAATGCAGTTCAGAGCGGACTTTGACGCCTTCCCCATAGAGTGATCAGAGCTTTGGTCTGTTTTTGCACCAGCTTGTTAGGTCTGCTTAAAAAAGGGCACCTGTGGCTCTAGGAAAGCACTGTTTCCAATGTGCTATTCTAAAAGCAGGGTGTGCTCAGAGGTGTGCTGCCCTGCTGGGGCTGTCCCGGTCCATCCCACAGCTGCACTACAGGAGGGCTATGGGAGGAGGACCATGAGGGTCCCGATGCCCCGATACTGGCTGGGCTGGGGGCACCAGGAGCTCCCTGGGCAGGCGGGCACACACTCAGCAAACTCTCTGCTTCCAGGATGATGCATCTCTTCATGGTGTGTCTCTTCGGCCTCTGGGGCATGGCTGCCCCTGTACGCTATGCCGTGGAAGACATTTGCACTGCGAAGCCCCGCGACATCCCAGTGAACCCCATCTGCATCTACCGCAACCCTGAGAAGAAGCCCCAGGAAAGCGAGGTGCTGGAGCCGGAGAAGAAGGGCAGGATCCCGGAGTTCACCAACCCCCGTGTCTGGGAGCTGTCCAGAGCCAACTCGCGCTTCGCCGTCGTCTTCTACAAGCACCTGGCCGACTCCAAGGACAACGAGGAGAACATCTTCCTGTCTCCCCTCAGCATTTCCACAGCCTTCGCCATGACCAAGCTCGGGGCGTGTGGTGACACCCTGCAGCAGCTCATGGAGGTCGGTGGAGTTTCCTCAGCCTTCCCTGTAGCTGCTACTGGGGCCTGGAAGGCTGTGGAGCCGGTGGTGCCAGCGGCTGCTGGGGGCTGCCTGGCCTGGGCAGCTGGCACGCAGGGGATGCTTTTATTTAAACAGCTGTTGGGTGGGAGACAGGAGGCTGCTTGGGCCTCGGCTCATTTGGGTTCCAGCTCTGCAAGGACCCACCAAAACCTTGAGGTGTGCCTTCCTCTGTGGGCAGCCCCTGCTATGGGACAGGAACCCTTCTCTCCCTGGGCCGTGCTCCCAACACTCTCCTTTTCCCTACAGAAGGGCTGGTAACACCCACTTCTGCCTCTCATAGGAAGTGATGCCGCAGATAATAAGCAATGTGCTATGGGATTTTCTGTGCCTGAAGCCCTGAGATGGATAGGAGCTGACAAATTGGAGCTGTCTTTCCAGCTGACAGCTAGGAACAGAATAGAAAAAAATCACTGTGCTGCTGCAATCTACCCTCAAAACAATTGCCACATACTTGAAAATAGATAACGAGTAGCAGAATTACTCAACAGACCATGAGAATTACTCCTGGGAAGGAGCAGCCTTCGGCATTCTCACAGGATTAGAGCAAACCCTGCAAGTCCTCCCATGGCTTGCACTGACCCAAGAGCTGCATCTGTCCCCATCAGTGCCATGCCCACCTGGTGCAGGGCTCTCATGGGGAAAGGCCAGGCTGCTGTTGATTCAGGAAAGGGTCAGGTTGGATATCAGGAGTAGGTTCTGTGCCAGTGGGTGGTTGGCACTGGAACAGCCTCCCCAAGGCAGTGGGCACAGTGCTAAGCTGCGGGAGTTCAAGAAGTGCCTGGATGATGCTGTTGGACACAGGGTCTGAGTTTTGGGTGGTCCTTGTGTGGAGCCAGGAGTTGGTCCCAACGGTCCTTTTGAGTCCCTTCCAACTCGGGATATTCTGTGGTTCTGTTATTCTAAGGCTGCGCCTTAGGGGATGAGTGGAGGGCAAGAGCTACATCACCACTTGCTGTTGGAGCACAGGAGCCTGCTGATGGATTCCTTTTTCCTCTGTGGTCCCTCCAGGTCTTCCAGTTTGACACTATTTCAGAGAAGACGTCTGACCAGGTCCACTTCTTCTTTGCCAAGCTCAACTGCCGTCTTTACAAGAAAGCCAACAAGTCATCAGAGCTAGTATCAGCAAACCGTCTCTTTGGAGAGAAATCCTTGGTCTTCAATGAGACTTACCAGAACATTAGTGAAATAGTTTACGGAGCCAAACTCTGGCCGTTGAACTTCAAAGTGAGTTTGAACTGCTTGAGATGCCTGGTTTGTTTGTTTTTTTTCCTCCCTGTCCTGCTTTTGCTGCATCCCTATCCCCTGCTGCAGGGAGTGCCACGCTCAGCACAGGGAACACTGGTGAAGACAGACAGCAGCTTCTCCTGTCCCAGCTCTGTAACCACAGTCACTTCCCAGCTTCTCCTTTCTAAACGGTGCTGTGCTGCACAGTGTCCTCCCTTGGGAGGTGTTTATAACCTTCCACTTAAGCTATTTTGGTCTCATCCTTCAGGAGAAGCCAGAGCTTTCCAGGCAGATCATAAACGAGTGGGTAGCCAATAAGACGGAGAGGCGCATTACAGAAGTGATCCCAGAAAAAGGTATCGATGAGCTCACTGTCTTGGTCCTGGTCAACACCATCTATTTTAAGGTACGGCTAACAAAGCTGGAGAGCAGCCAATTTCCAAGGGGCAGCGACGTTGCTCATGTTTGCTTTTGTCCTCATCATCTCCCTGTCAGGGGCACTGGAAGTCACAGTTCCCAGCTCCAAACACGAGACTGGATTTATTTCACAAAGCCAACGGTGAGACCTGCAAAGTCCCCATCATGTACCAGGAGTCCAGGTTCCGCCATGCGTTCATCCAGGAGGACAAAGTCCAGGTGCTGGAGCTGCCTTACAAAGGGGACGACATCACCATGGTGCTGGTTTTGCCCAAAGCTGGCACGCCGCTGGTGGAGGTGGAGCGAGACCTGACGTCGGACAAGCTGCAGGACTGGATCAACTCTATGAGGGAGGTCTCCCTTACTGTGTCCCTGCCACGCTTCCGCATCGAGGACAGCTTCAGCGTCAAGGAGAAACTGAGAAAAATGGGGCTGGAAGATCTCTTCAGTCCAGAAAACGCCAAGCTGCCAGGTGAGGTGTGAGGGTGGGGGCAACCTGCCTGCGAGGAAAAGAACACTGAGCACGTTTAAGTGATGCTGCACCACTGAGGGACTCGGCACTCAGCCCTCGCTCTGGGCACACAGCCCTGCTTAGCTCTGAGGGCACGGGAGTTGAGCAATACACTGCGTGCAGTTGGTGGAGGATATCCTCATTTTAGGGCAGATGTGCCTGCCGGGTTTCAGTGCTGTCCATGAAGGGAGGGACTGTTTTGCATCTAGAGCTCCTGTCTCAAAACATGGTTTTGATTTCCTTGTTTTGTTATTCTGGGTTTCAGGTATAGTTGCAGAGGGCCGTACAGACCTGTATGTATCTGAGGCTTTCCACAAAGCCTTCATTGAGGTAAGCTTCATTTTGTCCCAGGATGTGTTTTGCTTTTTGTTTTTTAAAAGCATGAAGCATAACAGGAAAAATGTAAAAGACTGTGGCTCTAACACAGATCGTCTCCACAAGGAGACACTGAAGCACAGTGCATCCTCGTGCTTCAAATTGGTGGGGAGGGATGTAGAGCCCTCTAAACGCTGCCTAACGCCTGTGTCTTAATTCCTCCTCCTCTTCTGGTTGGTAGGTGAATGAAGAAGGCAGTGAGGCGTCAGCAGCGACATCTGTTCTTATCTCTGGCCGTTCCTTCCCCATGAACAGAATTATCTTTGAGGCCAACAGGCCCTTCTTGCTCTTCATCCGGGAAGCCGCCCTCAACACCATTATATTCATGGGCAGAATATCTGATCCTTGCTCCTAAAGGCTGCCCGAGCCTCACCTCTCCCCTCCCTGCCCCTGGGAAAGGGATGGTAGGGCACTGCCATGCAACCCAGGTTGTGCTGGGGTGGCTGTATTACTGTTTGGTGCCAGCTGCAGGGAGGGGCCGTCCTTCTTCCGCTCCAACCCTCGTTCAAAGGAAGCTGATTTTTTTTTTTTTTTTTTAAATAATGGCACTGGTATTTTCATGGCAGCCATTCCAGTATCACTGGCATTCTTGCATCCGACCCCTCCTCCCTCTCAGGCATCAAACTGTAACTGATCCTCCAGTACGTTAAGGCCTGTAGATCTGTATGGAATAAACTCATCTCTGAACGGACGCTTTTCACTAAGTCACTTCCTAGGCTTAACCTTCCCTTTCTCAATGAACATGCCCTTTCCCACACTCCTCAGTCGCAGCAGCAGCAGCCAAGCAACCAATGCTGGGCCAGGGCCATCTTCTGCAGCTCTGCAGCATACAGCTGGTGGGTGGAGGAGCTGCCAAGCACCAGGGCTCTGCTTCCAGCAGCCCTGCCGTGCCCAAGTGCTGAACTAGTGAAAGCCTCGCCGTGGCTGCTCAGGCTATTTGTCTGAGTAATGAGCTTTAAACGAGCTCTGTCCTCTGAGAAATCTGCATTTACAGCCGGAGTTCAAAATAACAAAGGTGGTGAAAAAACACGGTCTTGTCCTGCTGTTGGTGCAAGTTCCAGAAGAGCTGAGCGCAGACTGCTGCTGACACCAGAGTGGGGGGCAGTCCCTGGGCTGCCATTTGCTCTGGATTTGGTAGGGCATCTGTGTGAGCTTTCTAGTAATGTTCCGGACTGTGGATGTTGAAGATGATGAGAAAGGAAACAGCTGGGAAAGCTGGGCAGGCTCACCCCCATCACAGCCACCCACGGTGTGCAGGTGCCCGGCCTGGCTGCGAGGAAACCCCACTAGGCAGGAGCAGTCAGCTACAGGAGACAGGCACAGAGCTGAGTACTAAACCATTTAATTCTCAAACCACTCACATGCATAATGTTCTCTTACACCGTGTTAAAAGAAAGAAGAAAAATGCAATTTGTTTTTGATACAAACAGAAGTTCAAGTATACATTGCTAGAATTTTCAAAGATTCCTACCCAAGTCGCTAGATTTTTTCATTCACATTGTTCTTAAAGCTGTCCGACGAGAGCACTTATTTGCTGAACTGCTGAAATGCAATTGTACAACTGCACAACCCCTCCACCTCGGCCTTGTGCCCCTGCCACAGCTCTGCTGCTCACACTTCAGCCCCTGCCCATCCCATGGGGCACGGAGCAGCACGGGGACGGCTGGTGGGATCGCTGAGAACAGCAGGACCACGCTGCAACCTACTGCAGACCGAGTGTGAGTACAGACTTCTTTTTTATCTTTTTTTTCATTGCAACCAAGAATAAAATTAAAAATAAACAATAATTAGTACAGCAGGAAATTTTCTTAAGTGTGAGAATAAGTCTTGAGGGTGAGGACGTGTGTCCTACGCGTTTGAGTTATAAGCCAAGAGTCGATGGTGACAGCACAGTTTCTCTTACAAATGCTTACTCTGCAACCCAGCTCTGAGCGGAATCAACAGGGGACACGTGGACTTGGACTATTATTATTTTTAAATACTCAACTGCTGAGGGCTCCATATCCACAATATGAAAAACCTCACACCCCCAGGAACAGCCTCACCTTAGCTCAGCCCTGTGCTGCGCTGGACCCGGGGGCACCGTCTGACCTACTGTAAATGGGTTAAATTCTCCCTACAGGCAAAGGTGGTGGCGGGTTTTGTTTTTGTGACCGATTTACAACCGGATTGCAACAGGCCCCATCCTGTTGTTGCCTTCGGGTGGGACTCCTGCAGCAGCACAGGCCCAGGGGCACGCAGTGGGAGGTAGAGCTGCAGTAGTGCGCGGGCACGCGGGCACCGTGCGTTGGGCAGTGCTGCTCCCTGGGCTCTGGCTGACAGCGAGCCTCCGCCGGGACGGCCGCCTCAACAGCAGCCGTGCTCACCTACCAGTTAAAGTGCATTTCTTCAGTAAAGGGTTTTTCTTTTTTTATTTTTTCTTTTTTTTTTTTTTTTTTTTTTTTTTTTTTTTTTTTTTTTTTTTTTTCTTAAAGAGGAACCTATTTTAAAGTGCTGTTCTAGTTTGGAAAGGGACTCTGTTTAATTAAAAATAAAAAATTTAAAAAAAAAAAAAATGGCACCTTTTCACAGGTCAGATCTGCTCCCTGTATATTTGTACAAGACATAAAACCAGGGAGTCACATCTGCTGAGTAATGACCGACTTATAAAAGTTGTTATTGTTATTGAATTTATTGCTTTTTGCTGCTGCCTGCTCCCTTGGGGTGGGAGGGAGGTGGGTCCTCCTCACCTTCACGCCCTCCATCCCTCCCAGTGCAGAGCACGTAACCCTGGGAGCCTCGCTGTGACATACAGACCCACGGGGCTCACAGAGAGCTGCTGGCACTGCAGGGTGCTCCCCAGTGCCATTTCCCTGCTCTAGAGCCCCCCTGTGCTGCTGCCACACGGAGGTAAGGAAAACAACTCCAAAGTGAATGCTTTGCTGACAGCACGTAGCGTGGCAACCTCAGCACTCCGAGAGAGAGAGAGGTAGTTACTGTCCTGGGACTCTGCTGCTTAATGCAACACGCTTTCTGGAGTGATTGCTCAGATACAGAACGGAAAAGCTCCTGTGCTCTTTATAAAGTTATCCCAGTTAAATCCTCCTGGTGAAGACATCCTTGACTATTCCCTCCAAGAAGCTCTTATATTTTAGAAATTGATTGTCAGTTTAGTTCATTAGGAAATCAGGCGTGATTAGCAAATTGCTACACAAAGCTGCTTACGTCGTTAACTGTGCGCCAACGCCTCTGCATGGAGCGCTGGGCTGCAGCTGTCCCTGTGTGCAGACAGAGTCCTCAGCCCCATCTCCCCCAGCATCACCACGTAGGGCAGCACTTCATGCTCCCAGCAAGCTGGATGGGAGCATGAAAAGAGTGACTGGTGTCATTCACAGTGTTGTACAGGAAAGAGGAGGGTGATGCTGGGGGAAGGTGGGGGCAGAGAGCACCTTGGGCTACAACAGGGCTTCACCTCGTGTTACAGGCGGTGGAGAAGTGACCGCAGGAGCAGGGAGCTGTGCATGGTTCTCATCCTCAGTTTCCACCACAGAGGATCCCTCTTGCTCCTCAGTTCATCCTAACCAGCAGCAGTTCTACGTACACAACAAGTGTGTGTTATTTAATGACAGCGTTCCCTTGCACTTTCAAATATCTCTCTGGCACTTGCTCTCTGCCAACAGAGCTTCTTCCCCAGGCACAAAATTCAGGGAGCCAAGAGGTGTTTGCCTTATGCCAGGGGCCGAACAGCCAGCAGCTCCACTGCTCCCCAAGCACACTCTGGGCCAAAACCAGAGCTGTCCTCCAGAGAATTGCACCATCCCGTTTTGTTAGTGTCACGCAGTTGCTTCCTCAGCCCTCACCTCCGTCAAACCAACGATTGTTCAGATACCAACTCCCACGCAATGGAGCGTTAAATAAAAGCTTCACAGTAATCCAGAGTTGCCTCAGATGTGTTAGCACTAAGGAAATGGCATCACAGAGCACCCATACCAAACCAATGCCTGCAACACACCGACTAGCACGCAGGCCCCAGACAAAACTCTCTGTCTCAGGACAGCTCCTGAACTTGGCCAAGTGGGGAACTGGTGCAGAAACATCTTCAGGTGATGTTCCCACAGAGGTTTCCCAGCTGTAGTTTCATGATTCCTCCCCCAGCCTCAGCAGCTTTAATCCTATTCTGATGCTGCTACTCACTGCATTTTATAACCACGAGTAATTCACCAATCTAGCTTCATTCTCACTTTACAATTAGTTTCACAGTTTCGTGGGCCGTGGCCAATGGTACTGGGTCTGACTGCAAATGTAACAGGAAGGTTCAAATAAATAAGCTTCACTCAATTTATAATAAAAATAATGAAGACATTTAACTGTAAAACTGAGGGGGGTTAAGTACAAAATCTACGTAAAGTTGGAAGCTTAACATAACTGACAGTCTGCAAAAAAAAAAAAATACACTGATTTGCTTTAAAGTACTGACATAGACAACTGCAGAAACACGATTAACTCAGAGTATGTCAGGTTAAACGAGGAGTTACACAGCAGTACTTAAATGATACCTGAATATGTTTCAAAAGCTTAACTGATATGAACTAGGCAGCCTGTTACAGCTGCCCGTTGTTACATGGTAATTCTTCAAAATAAAATACAAATCTAACAGAAATATAGCTTGGCTTAGTCCAAGGAACACAGGCTGCTGCACTCAGGCACAGCAAGCACCGAGCCTCTCCACAGACTGCTGCAGACAAGATGCTGTGTCACAGGTCTATCACTAGCAAATGAAAATACAATGGTAATGCATGGGCAGGGTTGGAGCCTCTGCCCCTCGCTTCGTGTAGCACAGCACAGGGACAGGGACCCCCAGCTCCCACCTCAGGGCAGGGCCACCTTCAGGCAGCTGGCTCGGGGCTACCTTCAGGCAGGGGGGAGATCCCCCAGCCTCTGTGGATAACCTATTCAGTGTCTGGCTGTGCTCAGGGTGAAGAAGCTTCTCCGTTACACCTAACCTGCACATCCCACGCATTAGCTCCTGCCTGCTGCTGCTCCTTGCACCGTGCATCTCGGAGATGTGCCCGGCTCTGTCTTCTCTGCTCTCTGTCCTTCATGTAGAAGGAACGCGGCACAGCAGGGCTCCTGCGCTCAGCCCCAGTGCCCAGCACCTGCAATCAGACATAGATTAGCTTACAGGCTTTTTATATTTGCCAGATCTGAACTCAGGAGCTAAAAATGGCACTGTGTGTATACCCCGAGCTGTGAGCACGCACTAATCCTGCAGGAGAGTATGAAGGGAACTTATTTGATCAGCAGCAGCGGGCGGGCAGCTCATTGCTGCTCGGTGCAAGGACGCAGGGCAGCCTGCTACAAAAAGAGGCTCTGAGAGGAGGCACGGCCGCTGCCAAGCCTGCAAGAGACATTGTGGTAGAGCTGGCTGCAGAATTTGTGCCTTCCTTGGATAGGCAATTACTCTCCCGTGCAGAACGATTAGCAAGATTTTATCTCTGACCTTACTTCCATTGGTGACAGCAAAATGTGCCCCTCCATAGAGGTTACTGAAAAACAAACACGCCTCTCAACATCAGTCAGCAGCAAGCGCCTGTTTGCTACGGCACCTCATTGGCCACTAAACACACTGGCAGCTCTGTGTGGCCCTTCTCTTGCTCCTGGTTGTGCCAGACTACATTCTGATTTGCTGCCTTCCCTCTTTTTATTTCTGGGCTTGCCAGAATACACTTGTTTTCCACAAAACAGCTAAGTGCCATGAAGAACATGGCAAGTTTTAAGCCTCGATTCTGTTTAACAAAACCATTTCTCTGTACCTCAGGGCTGTTCAGAGGCCTTCAGAAGGCCCTGAAGACCATCAGGGATGGCTGTAATTGCTGACAGCACACGTGAGCCAGAGCCCTGCAGCACTGCACCTGGCTGCAGCTCTCCTCCACCTCAGTGCAAACCTCCCAGCCCTGATCCACCACAGCCAGGAACAGCAGGCTGGGGGAGATGGAGGCAGAGCCACAGCCAGCACAGACACAGCCTGTCCCAACAAGAACTCCTCCAGTCCTGCGACAAGAAGGGAGGGCAGCAAATCCAGGCCTCAGTTCCCCTGCAGGGAAGTCCTGCTTCGTCCAGCAAAGGTAGCTGAAGTGCCAGCTGCACTGTTCCTGAAGCAGCTCCTCCAACACCAAGTCCGACTGGGTGAGAAAAAAAACAGAGCTTTAAAACAGTAACTCATACTGCCTCCCCTCAGTCAAACCTTATCCAGAAAATCTTAAACCTGCCCAAGGTTCCAAATCCCTAAGGCTCACCAGAGCAAACTCTCACACCTTACTTGTATCCGTATTTTTGTCAATACAGATCTTTTGGAACTCCCACCTCAAATGGTTCCTCCTGTTTCCAAGACACATCATTTCATAAGCTGTAATACTTTGGTTTACAACTGGATTAAAATATAAATTAAATAAGAATAATGCTAAATGAGCTTATATTGAAACACTTTATATATGTATACATATATATGTATATACAGTATGTGTGTGTGCATTCCCTAATGACAGCTAGAGGAAGCAAAAGTCACTCTGCAAAAGCTTCTACTCTTCCAACTAGCATGGTCAGCTTATCCATTGCAACAATTCCCTGTGCATGAAAACTAATGGAGCACTGGAAGGTGGCACTGGTAAACAGCCGGATCGCACAGACGTTCAGGAACGGAAAGGTAATAAATTATAAGAAGCAGTAGTAACGTGTTCACAGTTGGGATGAGGATAATGTTAGATGAAACCTGAATTTTCTACAGTCCCTAGGAATAAAAAGTCAAACAGGTCAGTGAAGATTACAGTCGGATATCTTTTAGTTCAACCTAAAAAAAAGCCATGGTCGGATCTGACACAAAGAAATGGCAGGAACCGCATGGCAGCTCCCCAGCAGACAGAGCTCTGGTACCTTCAGATCAGCAGGAAGACCTCCAGTACCTGTGTGGGACCAGCACGCAGCCCAGCCCTGCTTCCATCACAGCCACCATCCTCGCAATGGCAGCATTCACAATTTGCACAATGAAACCAACCCAATCAATCCTACGCTCGGAAATAAGATGCTGCCAGGCCTTCCTCTCCCGGCACCTCTCCTCCAACTAGCACCCCAACCCCCGCGGTTCAGGCACTCCTATACCCTCTGATTTTCCCTATATTTCACACAAGAGAGCTTTTCATCGACAAACCCGAGGCGGCTGGCAAGAGATGGCAGGACTCCTCAGATTATTTCAGAGCAGTAACAGCTCCACGGAAGACCCCAGGTTTCTGGCTGTGGTTATGGCTCAGCTCCTGGGGGAACTCGGAGCCCAAGCCCAAATGAAACACAAGACATTTCCTGAACCAAAGCCCCTGGATTTCTCCCATCCTCAAAATGTTCCTGACATGGTAACCACAGCACTGGTGCAGCTCAGTGCAGGACGAGCGCTGGGGCCTGCCCCGCCGACCTGCCCCAGCACTGGCTTATTCTGTGTCTCTAAGCGTGCTGTCACCCTGCTGTGATGAATTCCCATTTCACGAGCCCTCTTTGCTCATCCCTCACCAGCTGCTGGAACGAAGCAGCCCTGCTTGCTGTCCCAAGCTCCTGTTGCAGGAGAACAGCAAGACATTTCGCTCGTCTCTCTCCCAGCCATTCCTCCCCAGAGGAAGGCTCGGCTTTTCTCAAAGCAGCAGCACAGTACGAACATAATTCTCATTATTTTCACAGCTATTCACAGGGAAGCTGGCGGCAGCGGGGACCATCCGAGCGCTTTGCTCTGCTGTCACTCAGGGCTTTCTGCAGGCTGCTTGGAGAGAAGTGTTACACTTGGCATGAGGAAGGTTTCTTTGCCACAGCAAAGAAACTGAAAGAAACTAAAAGAGGTAAGAAACTGAAAGAGTTAAGAAATGTGTTCTCCCTCTGACACTGAAGCCTGCAGAAATAGAGGACGTCCCCCCTGCCGCCTGAGGCAAGCAAACAAACGGGTCAGTGAGCCCCAGCTGAAGTTGGCAGAAATGTTAAGTTACAGAGGTATCACGACAACACTTCGCTTCACATCCTCCTTGAATCACAGTTGAAATCACAGTTTTGGCAAAGGGGAAAAAGCCGCAGCCAGACGTGGAAACGCAAAGCTGTGCCTCAACCCGTCACAGAAGCATTCGTACTTGGAAAGCCGGCGTCTGTTCCTCCACAGCTTCGGCGCGACCGCAAAGAGCTCGGCGCAACCAAGGACGCCATCACCACACCGAGCAGCTCTGCCAAGCTGGGAAGCTCAGCCCAGGTTTGGCCACACTGCACGCGACCTCCAACCCTTTACTCTCCAATCGCAGCCCTGTCTGCACCGAGCAATCAATCGCCGAAAGAAAAGTTAGGTGAACACTTCCCTCCGAACCGATTCCCTCTCCTGGTGCAGATGGGCTTCGACTGCTTTCAGCACTGCTCGAGAAAACGTCAGAGGCACCGTGATTTCCACACATACATACATATACACATCCATTAAATGTACAGAAATAATATTAAAATGATTCCCACTACCATACCTTATACTGACTCTAGCTACAAGCTATAAACTTCACCTCGGTGAGGCCTGGGCAAGAATATTGGCTCTTTTGCATGCAATCAGAAATGATCATTTATACAGTGGCAACCTCTGCACTAAAACAAAACAAAACAAAACAAAAAAACCCAGAGGAAAAAATAAAGACCTTTCACAAGCTTTGTGTTCAGACTAGCCTAGAACAATATGAAGGAACAAGGTAATGATTTTCACCAGGCCAATCAGAAGTAGCGAATCAGCCCAACAGGATTCCAACCTGGGCTGTGGATGCTCCTCCATTCACAGTATCAATACAGTAAAAAAAAAGCCCAAAAATCTGCTTGAGAAACTCGCAGCTATGCCATACAAGTAAGGCATTCACCATCTCATCTCCATCGCTACGCACTGACGGATCGGTTGCCATCTGTTTCAGACCAATGCTGCTTGTATAGCAGTTACTGCACCTTCACCCCTCTCTTCACAGCAAGCTTAGCAGGGAAACTTTCCCACTATATTTATATATAATATATGTATATAAATAATTTTATGTTTTTATAGTTTGGTAGTATTCTTTTAAAAGTTCTATTTTAAAACACTTAAAAATCTTTTAAGCAACTAAAGTAACTTCTGACGCTCTCTAGTGTGAACAGGATAGCATTTCAAAGTTTGTAACTCTTTCTCTTAATGATTTTTGGTAACTTCAAAAGCTATGACTAAAGCAGCATCTCTGCATATCTCCACTCCTCCCACACCTCAATTGCAACACAGCCTGCCTCAGCCACCTCTGAGCTCTCATCTGTTGTCACTGCTCTCCGGCGACCGTACTGCTTGACCTCTGATAGGAAACTGAATGGGGTGGCTGCTCAGAGAGTCATTCCCCACGTGATGATGCACTTGACAAGAGAGAAAGAAGGAGAGGAAGGAAAATGGAGTCGAGATATCAGTTTTCCTGTCCAAAATGCTCAGTGAACTTGTACTCTGCAGGCTCCCTGCTCGGAACACTGGCCGAGGTTCCTCTGAGGAGCACATCCCTAGTACTGCTGATGAACACCAAGCCCTTCCCTCCCCCGCACACAAAAAACATTCATTAGAGCCACGTCTGCCTTCTGAGTGACGTGGGAGGAACAGTGAGACCCCTCACCTGCACAAAGCAGAAGCAAGGTAAGAGTACTTCCCTCTTCCCCAAATTCTTGCCTTTAAGGAGGTAGGGAAATGATCACGAGTCCCAATCTGGACTGGGGAGAGCAGGGCCAGGGGTGTTCCCCGTGCCCACCAGGGTGCAGTCAGACAGCAGGACGACAGGACAAGCTGCAGTTTCACTTGGGAAGCCTGCCGCCTGCCAAGCCCACACTGTAACTGCTTGCCCGGCTTCCTTTGTGAAAGCAGGATGGAATGTTACTTTTTCAATGTCTCATTGCTCCTCCCATCATCTTAAGGATCAGAACCTCATCCTTCCATATTATACACATTAGACATCCTCCAGAGAATCCCTTCAAACAAACGTCCTCTTCCAAACCCAATCTGCGCAACATGTCGCTCATTTCCCTCTCCATCATGAACAATTCGGCACCAGAACCAAAGAAAACTCTTGAAGTATTGCATATTTTTAAAAAGAAGACTTCTTCAAAAGATGTCGAGATATTTGCACTTCTCTACCTGTCCCATGCTGTTCCATTTATGAAACACGTAAGTACGTGCAAACACCTATGATACACAAGGCAGGCATGTCTCTCTGGGTTTGCCAAACTTGCTCTAAACGTCAGAACTGCTTAGAACTTGAAGTCCATGCAAGGGGACAGAGTCATGATTGCCCTAGGAACCATGAAGATTCCCAAACCCTTAGAAGGAAATAAAGTAAGGTTTTGTTTTTGCGTTTCATCGATAAAAAACTTATCAAATTAGTTTGTAGAAACAAGTTTAAAAGCAACCACCCATGATTGCTTGGCTGGGATTATAGTATCTCAGTAAACCATATTGCTGTCATAAAATATCAAGTGCGTGTCAAGGGAGAGCTGGGGTGAAGGACGACTTTGGTAGCCAGCCTCTAACTCCTCTGTTCAGCCAGTCCACAAACCTCTTCCTAAAGCTTGGCAACAGCCAAAGCATGGCAGTGCACTGTCCCGGGTCAGGGCACTGTCCCGGTCAAAAGACGCCTCTCCCCAAAAGACCCCTCCAAACCTTCTTCCAACACATTAAGAGTAATGCAGACCTCACAGCTGCTAAATCTTACTTTCAGTAGCTGAAGCGCTTCCAATTTTGCTGACCTCTAGAATGAATACTGCTTTCCAGCCTTGCCCTTTCTTAACAAGGGGCTGGAGGCCACGCACCTGGGACGGGCAAGCCAAAAGCCCTAAAAAAATAGTTGGAGTAGAAATGTAAAAAGAGACACACCAAAAACAAGACAGGGATAAATACAGTGAGGCAAGGCAGGTTCCACCAGGACAGTCTGATTTCTTTAACGTGGCAGCTACCTGGGAAAGGGAGAAAGGCGACTGCCCCTTGCCCTGCTCTCCCCTCGCCGTTGGCTATGGCGAGGAACAGCCTGGCTCACCTGCTGGGCCACGATGCTGCTGAGAAATAAAAGTGACTGTTGTCCTGGATCACTATTAAACATTACAAAAATTTAAAATCCTGTCGATCCCTGAATAAGATGATTGACACAGTTGTCTTGTTTCTCCCCAGGAGGAATAAAGGGGAAAAACGTTTAACACTCTAAGTGTGTTTGTGTGTGTGTGAGAGAGAGAAAGAGAGAGAGAGAGATTTTTCTGTTTTGGCAACATCTTGGGAGCTTCTTTCTGTCTGGTGGTGGCATTGCACTAATTACAGTACCAGCCTGTGAGGTTGGTGCTGCCTCCAGAGCCCGAGTGGGAAGACGGTCCTTTCTCCCCAGACTCCACAGCCGCGCTTCAATCCGGCCCAGTAGTGGACACAGATCCCTGTGCCGTCTCCCCCACAGCGACAGCTTCCTCCTGCGGGGGGGACTCCTCCTCCGCCTGCCCCCGGGACGTGACCGTGGTCTCGGGGGAAATGCTGTGAGGCCCCTCCAGAGGCACACAGCCCGGGTGGTTCTTGCGAAAGTGCTGGTTGAGGATGGCCTGGAAAGGGAAGCTCTTGCCGCAGACGTGGCAATGAAAGGGCTTGTTGCCCGTGTGCTTGCGGATGTGATACTCCAGCTGATCCTTGCGGGTGTACTTCTTCCCACACATGCGGCAGACGAAAGGCGTGATGCCCATGTGCAGACGCATGTGCCGGTCCAGGCTGCCCTTCTGGTTGAAGGATTTGGCACAGTAAATGCAGGTGAGCCGTGGGTTGTACCGGAACCAGCGCTCTGACACTTCCTGCTCCCGCAGGTATTCCACGTAACCGCTCACTCCGATCATGGCAGATTCCTCCCCCTGCCCAGGAAACAACACAGATTTAGAAAAACAGTGTATGGGGACTGCTGAATCACGGCCTGAACCTCGGATTGATCACCTGAGGCCAGCAATGAGTCAGCCATGGGAGCAATTCACCTGCGCTGCTGGAAGGGATGGAGCCAGGCTGCACCTCTCCTACACCCATTTAAGAGCTGACTGCCAGTGGGGAAGGATCTCTTTCTCAAAATCCCTCCTTTGGAGTTTTACATTGAGCCCAGGATAGGGGTAAGCATTCTATCTATTCTCTTCTGGTATAATAACTTGCTTAGCTAAACTCTCTTGTTTATTTCATAATTATGACATCTGTATATACATTGATTATACAAATAGGTGGCTTGATAGAAAAGAAGGGAAGAACATCTGCTGCTTGTTCCTCTAAGCCCCAGTCCAGTCAAACATCGAAGCATGTGCCAAGCCTAGAAATCAACAGCACTAATGTCTTCAACCTCAAGCACACATTTAAGTGCTTAACAGGAGCCTTGGGGCTGGAAACAAATGAGCAATCAATTAGAAACCTCTGCTCCACAGCCCCTTCTGCCAAGCCACTCTCTAGGTCTGGGGAAGAAAATACTGCCTTTGTCAGAAGGGCACTCAGCCACTGATGGAGCTGTGGATCAAATAGGTCAATTCATGGTATTCTTTTTTTTTATTCTTTTTTTTTCCCCTTAAATTTGGGTCAGTTTCACTGTGCCCTATTTTACTTATTCAGTGTTTAAAAAAAAAAAAAAAAAGCCAGCTGATGAGCTTACAGTAAAACCAAGGTGGAGTAAACTCCAAATCACATCTGAAACTCTTCAGGTGTCATTTCACAGGTGTTATTTATTCAGGTGTCATTCAGGCTTCATTTTATCACAAATGATGTTTGCCTAAATTCTTATCCAATCCATCTACCCCCGTGTCATGGCAGGGGAAGCCACAGCACAGAGAGCTGAGATGTGTGGTCCAAGACACACAGCCAGGGCAGCAGGCTGCCAGAAAGACAAACAGCTGAGGGCTGCACTGCTCTAGGGCAGCCATGGGCACTGCTTTCTGGAACTTTCCAGAACTATCACATCCAAAATGAATGCGGGCAGATGGCCCCGATTGCCTCCGTGTTGCAGGATGCAGCGTTTGCATCCCATGCCTGTGGCATTTCCTGACGATGCCAAACACAGACAAGCAAGCAGCGTAAGCACAGGAGAAGCTCTTCTCTGGCTGCTGGGGCTGGGCACGTGCAAGCAGCAGCATAACCACGTCAGGTGCCCCTGAAATAGGCTGTTCAAGCAGTGGCAAGCTGCAGGGAATTAAAGGAGATGCATCATGCTATGGTACTTTGCTTGCACTCTGCCACCAGGCAGGGATTAAAGGCAAACTATTTATAACACCAGTACAGGAACACCAGAAGAGTGCAAGGTGATAATACTGCCCTGCATATGCTGAAGCCTACGGTTCTAAGTTTGAGGCCATCTCACTACAAAGAAATAACGGCAGCTTTTCCACACTAGGAGCTAAAATTGCTTTTTATGTCGCGTTTGCCCTGGAGGGTTAGTTTGACCTGAAATTTTGTAGATGAATTCTGAGGACCCAAAACAAACCTTCAGAAAAATAGGAACAAAAAGGTATCATCTGGTTTTTTGAAGGGTATTAGGAAGTTAGCAGATAGAAATTGTGATTTTTTTATTCCTCTCTTCACTCGCTCTCACTCAAGGTCAGAGCAGCCTGCTAACTTCTCACCTGCTTCCAGCAAAGTCACTTGATTACAAACTGACACATTGCTCATGTGTCAGGAACACGAGAGTCATACTATGCAGTGCTGGGTGATGCACTTGCACTACAGTGTCACTGCAACGCTGACGGTATGCAAGAAAGAAACTAGACAAAGGACAAAACAGTACAAACCCACAGGGTAAACCTACAGCCACCTGACGCTCCACCCAAAAGCTTTACTGGTGTAGCACTGGGAGGGCTTTTGGGGATGGTTTTGATACTAGTAGGAAAAAGCTCAGATGTTGTCACCCCTCAGCCCTTCTACAGAAGCCAGCTTATACCTCCTCCTTCAGCTCAGGCATTTGCTGTCAGCACTTTAGCAGATACAGCTCTGCAGGTGAACAAAGTTTCTCCGCAGGAGCTGGTGGCCTGCCCAGAATGAGGGTTGGCATTTATGCCCTCAGACAACAAGAGAAACTCCTCATGTCTTCCAGCTATCTGGATGAAATCCCAAACAACAGACAATCGGTTTTAAATCATATACTGATGGCATGCGATCTCAGTGCACACAACTGAACCCCTTGCCACAGCAAATGGTTCTTGTTTCTCAAGCAGCATTGCTTGTAAATGCAGAGCATTAGATATTACACCACGACATAGTCCCCTTAACCTTCAACGACAACGTTTACTTGCAAACCTCTAGAGCTGCCTACCTGGGAACTGGGCTGCTTGGGCTCATCCATCCGCCCGGGAGACTCGCTTTTTGATCTGTACCGCTCAGTCACAGCAACCATGCTGCCAGAAGGGCTAAATCTGTGGGGTGGGGGAAGAGCGTAAGTGGAGTTTTTAATGGGCATCAGGTCACTGTGGTGTGTAGAACAATGGGTGAGCAATAGAGGCACCTGTGTAACATCTCTTCATCCTCACCAGCTAACACACAGGAGGCGGAATGCGGAACAGCACAAGTATAAAGGAAAAACCAAGTCATAGTGGTCTGCAGTTTCAGTCTTAACATCTGAAAAATAAAACTGAGTCATTTGGCTTCCAGTTCAGTAACAGTGAGCTTTTTGGTCGCTACTGCAAGCAAATAAATTGATATGGGCCCGGGGAACTCAGGAACTCTATGGGAGAGGAAACCATTTCTCCAAGGGCGTCCCTCACGTGCCACCCTCATCCTCCTCCCCTCACAAGAGTGACACTGAGACACATCACAGCAGTGATGAGGTGGGTTCCAGGTAGGAAACAACAGATATGGAATGCAATGCAAAAACAGATGCTCAGGGCTAGATGACCCATGGAAAAGAGGTGAGAGGTTAGGAAAGGCTTCCTGTCCCACAGGCCAGCTCAAGACCACTCCCACAGACTGATTTATTAAAGTGATGGAAAATCCCCTGCTTCTGGGTAGCTGTTGCCCCATGGGACCAGAGGGATTGAGATGGAAGAGAACAGAGGCAGATGTGAAGGAAAATCTCCCACAAATCCATAACCTCACAGATACAAACAATCCACCCTTTATCAGCTCTGCTGTTTGGTCTGAGCTAAGGGCAAGAAAACAAATGCTGGAGCTCAGGGGAAGTAGATGGATGGAGAAACAAAATACAGGGTATTTCACTATCTATTACCAATAAAAGCTTTTTGCTCTTTCACATAATCAAAACAACAGTGGAGGCCAAAAGGGTCCCCACTTTGGTAGCTTCAGAAGAGATAAACCCAAGATCCACTGCTATCTTGGGCCACCAGGAAGAAAATTTCCTCTAGACCCATAGCTGGTGACCAGCTAGTCCCTAAAGCAGAGCAACCCACCGGTTCCCAGGCCAGAAGGCATTGTTACAGTGGCACTTTGTGTAACATATTGCATACAATCTCATCGATTCCATCTGCTGAGGTTGAACTGCAACGTCTCTTTTAGACAGAAATCCCACCACAGTTGGAACACTGAGACACAGAGATTCCAATCTATACGTCTGCAAGTGCTAAAACTCGAGTTCCCAAGTCAGCTTGCACATGGAGAACCTGGTCTGATCACGATCCAGCCAAAACATCATAACCAAAACCATACACTCTCTAACACGATAGAAAAATTCCATCAGCTCTTTTGCTTAAGATGGCCACGTGAAATATTAGGGGCAGATATTCAAAATGGAACAATCCAGACAAGTGAAAATCTTGCTCAATCTCTTCATACAGCCAGGGTCAGTAAATAAGCTCAAGAAAACTCACCTGTCAATCTCACTGCTGGTCGGCCTCACCACTTTGGCCCCGGAGGACCCTAACGTGTAAGTCTCTTGGCTTATTGATCCATGGCCCGTGGTGTCGATGACCATAGCAGTGACCTCCTCAGCACTGCTGCCATCTTCTCCTGACGGCTGATTCTCTGTCCCCAGCCACTCCTCCAGGTTCTCTGTTTTAATGCGCACTCCTCCCAGCACCCGGACGTCATCGTCGTTCCGTCCCCCGCGCTCTCCCACTCCTGTCTCAACATACCACTGTCCCGCTCTGTTAATCCGCAGGATGGGTTCCCTGCTTTCCACGTCCGAGCTCTGCTCGATTATCTGAGGGCTGGTGGACTCTGCCGGTGGGCTGAGCTCCCGAATGTCCAGCACTGTGCTAACCTGGCCCAGGCGGCTCCCTTTCAGGGTGTTGTGACGGGGGCTCAGGGAACGGTTCAGATTTGGCGTCACCCGGTGGGACTCCGGGGGTCTCTCCTGATGTTTCGTCCTGGTCTGGCTCAATTCTGCTTCCACCTCCGCCACGTTGATTTTGAAATGAATTCCCTCGAGAATCTGCGTGCATTTGTCTATGATGTGCTGCATCTGCAAGAAACTGGCGGCCGTTAGGTAACTTATGATGTCAGCCAGCTGCAGACATATCCGACCGGTGTAGCAAAAAGAAAGGAGCTGCTCAAAAACAGACGGGTTCTTGATGACAGAAATGGAAACCGTGCTCATTTCGTTCAAGGACATGTGGTCACGGAAGTAGGGCGAGCTGGCAGCCAGCACCACCTTGTGAGCGCGGAAAGCTTGCCCCTGCACGTTGACCACGATGTCACAGAGGCGACCCTGCATGCGCAGCTGATTCAGGTGGCTCAGGACAGAGTTACTGAAGTCAGGAATTTCCAGCTGAATGTTCCCGCTCTTCTCCATGGCTGTCTGAGTTGCAGGTGTACGGCCCTACTGGCAAAGAAAGAAAAATGCCATCGTTAAGAGAGCTGGGCTACCATTTGCATTTAGAACGTCTTTCATCTCCTTTCATTCTGCTTGAAATACTGCAGGTTTTAGAGAGCTTTTCCAGCATTTAATTTACAAGTGGCTCGCAGCAGTTCTCTGATCTTTATGTTCTGCACACCACCTTTTACAAACGTCATGTTAAAACAGACCCTGACAGATCCTCATTCCTGTTCCCTGCGGCTCAAGTGCTCTAAACAGTTCGTTCTGTGAGCCTCAATAAAAGCACATTTGCATTGTAAAAAGAACATAAAAAAATGGTTCAGGTTCTAAAAATAGGTAATGATTGCATAACGGATTAAAATACTTAGCACTTCTACCTTCATAGCATGTTGATAGGGGAGAGCAGTGTTGTTACAATAATTGTCCTTTACAGGACAGGAGCAGGAAGGAGAGAGAACCTCTCTCCACAGAGACTTTTCAAAAGCTGACCAGCACGTATTTGAACTGAAGGCATCTTAATCGTGTCATTAAACCCAAAATATCTGTCATCTGTAGCGCTTCCAACAGAGGGCAAAAAACACACAACAGGCCAGAGGAGAAAAAGAACAGCATCCAACTCTGAACATCAGCCGATCAGACCATCCACCGAGCACAAATGACTCTGTGAAAAAAAGAAGCTAACATTTGTGTAGTTAGATATTGCATACAGCAAAATATGACTCCTGAACAATGGGGATTAGCAAACTAGCTCTCTTAGGTTTTTGGTTTTGTTTTGTGTTTTTTTTTTTTTATAAATCATCACATTTCATTTTGGCAAAGTTTGAAAAGGAGCCCTGACCATATATGGTAAAAATTCGGAATGGTCCAAAATTAGATGTAAACTCACAAAAAAAAAAAAAAAAGAAAGAAAGAAAGAAAAAAAGGAAAATAAATATCTTCATTAAAGACCACTTTTGGCACGAGCAGCTTCCAAGCCGGATGGCATCCGCGCGTCAATTAGGCAGAAAGCTACAGATATCAAAACAATTTCAGGCAGTCCAGGAATATCGAGGCTGATAGTGCCTACTCTGAGAAATCTCCCAATCAAAGGCACTAACACATGCTTAAACTTAAGCATATGTGCCTTTGAAGGACAGGGCTCTAGAGCTTCAACGGGCTTTTTTCTTTCATGCAGGATAGTGCATGTTCATATGCCAAAACAGACTTTGTGCAAACTTGGCAAAATATGTTACTAAACCTGAAGCTGCAGAGCAGCCTGTCAATCTTCTGGGGTTGTGCAAAGGGATTGCTACACGGCAGGACGGCTGCATATCTACAGGGCGGATGAGATCAGAGTTGCATAAAGCTTCCCAAGGTGCAGCTTAACAGTGCCACATCTGAAGGCTTCTTCTCCCCTTTGCTACGTTTGGAGGAAAGCAACAGAACCCACACGAAATGAAGAAGTAACTGTAGTGCACAGGTCCACCTCAACACAGAGTTGAGAGCAGAATTTCAAACACACAAAACGTGGTGAAGCAGCAAATCCGCTGTCTTACCTGTAACGCTAATGGTAACATGCACTGGGGAGGAAATGGGGCTGGCGTGCTGCTGTTCTCCTTTTTTCTTCTGAGGTTGTAATGTCTCAAAACTTTTTGCCCCCTTTGCCTTTGGAAGGAAAAAGAAGAACAAATGTTGCATAGAAGAATAGGGCTGTCCCTAACAGAATCGAGGATGTCAGGTTTTGTCATCGTGTTGTGTTGGAGGATACAGCTGCAGTATTAGCTAATACATGACGTCCCACCCCAAACCGCAGGGCCAAGGAAATACTGAGTCTTATCACACTGATCTTTCCCCACTGCCTGCTCCGTGTTTGTGTTGCATGGACGGTCATTAAAATAGGAAAATGGAAGTGCAGATAATCCAAGTCAAGTCATTTCCTCTCCTACGTGGCCGATATCTCCAGCCCCAACCCTGCAGGCATTTAAATGCGCAGGGCCTTACTCACATCAGCCGTTTCACTTATACCATTAGAAACACACAGCTGAAATCACGTCAAGTATGTGCAAATGTTTACAGGACCGGGGCCCTGTAATCGCATAATCTTCCCAGCCACCGGTTTCTAAAGCGATGAAATCCAAAGCATTCTCTTAATCAAGGCAAACAGACTCTTGCAGGAGCGTGGCCGGCACACATTACACAGGGAGTGCAGGGCTGGGACGCCTGGGCCCAGTCAGGCCTGCAGGGCCGTGGGCAGGCCCAGCACACAGGGGAATCCCACGAGTTCTCAGGAAATCAGCTTGGAAAGCGCAGAAAGAAAAATAAAAGGAAAAGTCAGACGCTGCCTGTCGATGGGGGCTGTGTGCAGCCGGGGTCAGAAGTCAGCTGCTCCCTGGGGAGCCCCAAACTCCGCTTGTGCGCTTGCTCCAACAGCAGGGACACGTCGCTGCCTCCGTACCCAGGGAGCAGCAATTTGTGACACGTTTTGGGGGCAGCCTCAATTAGATGCTGGCGAGGCGTAATCTCTCTGCTCAGAAGACTGGACGCTGACCACGGAGGCAGAGGATAACGAGCTTATACGGCAGCCTCAGCCTTTGTGTTTCCTGGCACCGCACTGCACACTCCTCACCTGGAGGATAAGAGGGATCTCCTGCTGAGCACTGCTCTTCGCAGAGAGCATGCTGAAGACGCTTGTCTATTTTTAATACAATTTAAAGCATCAGCAGCTGCGATTTGGGCTTATCTCAGAAAATGCCTCTTCCCCACTGTGAGGTGGCTCACAGCCACCACGGAGTGCAGCAGGAACCCCCCGCCAGCACTCAGGGTTTTGGGTGGAGGTCAGGCTGGGTGTATCTGTGGGCAGAAACAGTCACGTTTGGGCGCTGGATGGAAAATGTCAAACTTGGGAGACCAACATCTCCCTTGTCAGAAAATTTGGGCGCTGAGCACAGCGGCAGCAGTTGATTTGAGAAGCACTGCGCCTTGGGGCTGAGGAGATGTGCTGTCACTGGCCAAGCCGACGGCTTCCAAATTAAGATGGGACTTGAATAAAAACCTTTCAAAACCCACCGTGAACTGTGAGGAGAGATCACAGGATCATGAAGGCCAGGAAAGACCTCTCAGCTCACCAAGTCCAACCGCAGCCCACCCCACGTCCCTCAGTGCCACATCTCCGTGCTCCTCCAGCCCCTCCACGGCCACCTCCCGGGATGCTGCCTTCCTCAGCCACCAGCGAGCTGCACAAAGCTCGTTTCTTCCTCACCAAATCGCTAACGAGCGATGACTCAAGGCCTTCTCTCCACGAATGAGGCAATTACGGTTAATTTTTAGCCCTCACAGCTACGGAGAGCAGAAGCCCGGCGACACGAACCCGAAGGCGAGCAGCAGCGCATCGCTCCCTTGGCACAGGGACCCGTCAGCCCAGCCCGTCCCCACACGGCACCCCAAGCCCTTCCCTACGGCTCGGCCACTTCCACGCCCGCCGTGCCCACAGCGCAGACCCTTCCCCCCCCCGCCCTTCCCCTGACACAGCTCCGTGCCGCCCCCCGAGCCCCGCCGCCGCCCCCAGAGAGCGGAGCTCAGCGCCGTCCCCCCGCTCCCCGCGAGGAGCTGCAGCCCCCGGCCCCGCTCTCCCCCCGGACGGCCGGTGCCGCTGCCAGCCCCAGCCCGCGACAGCCCCTCGGACAACCCGACGCCTCCCACAGTCCGCCCGCCTCCCCCGCCTCCTTACCGACACGGCGGGCGGCACAGCGGAGGCCCCGCCGGGGCTGCCGGGGGTACGGCGCGGCCGCGCTGTCACGGGCGGCCCCGCTCCCCCCGCCCCGCCCCGCCGCGCCCCGCCCCGCCGCCGGCACCGACCTCCCGGGGGTGGGCACGGCCCCGAGCGCCGGCCCGGAAGCGAAACCGCCCCCCCACCCCGGAAGAAAATTCCCGCCCACTCTGCCGCGCATCGCCATCCCGCCCCAGCCCGGAGGGAGGGGCCGCTCCGTGGTCACGTGACTGCATTGGGGCTATATAAGGGGCGTGCGGGCACGCGTCCTGCCTTTCCGCTTGTGGCACGGGGGCAGGTATGGTTACGTAGCTCTGTGTGTCGCCGGCGGCGCGCGTGTGGGGTTATTCCGCTCAGCCCCGCTCCGGCGCGTTCGGTGGGGGGTGTGGAGGCTCTGCGGGTCGTTGTTGGTTCGCGATGGAAGGTGGAAGAGGAAGATGGAGACGGATTGTGGCGGCGGGGCCCGGCGCGCCCGTTAGGCCTCGGCTCACTGTGAGGGTGGGAGCGCCCTTCGCTGCCGCCGCTTTGCTTTGTGCGGCGAGAGCAGCTCGGAAAAGCTCAGAGCGAAGCGCACGGGGAAAACAGGCGGTGCAGACACGAGCACTGGCTGATTGCGCTCTGCAGCTCTACTTAAAGATTTCCAGGAGGTGGTAGGGCTCACTGTTGCCTGCTCAGGTGTGAACGAGTGGTTTTAGTGATGCTGGGGAGGGAGAACCCTCTCTGGGGAGGCTTTCAAATGTGTATTGTAAGTGAGGAGGTGCCCCTGCCCCTTTATTCGGGTTGTAGGCTGAGCTCTAGAAGGCCTCGAACCTCCTGTGCTGTTGAAAGAGTAACAGAGCTCCCTTGGCATTCCATGTGCCCGCACATGATGAAAACTATGTTGGTAGGGACATCTGAGAGGCTGATGAGTACCAACATATCTGAGCTGGACGTGGAACCGGGGAGGGAGGCAGGCAGGCAGATGGAGTGGCTGAGGCACCACGTGTTCAGTGCTCCTGGTGCTGCTGGATCCACCCGCTGGCTGCAGTCAGTTGGAACAGTTCAGTGATTCTGACCTGTTCCTGGTAAGCAATATGGGCAAGTAGTTATGTGGGTGGGTTTGTCTCCAAGTTGGTGTCGTTTCAGTAAGGGGAAGCTTTGCAGCGAGGCTCAGGGTGTTGCTTTGAGTTGCGCTTCCTCCTTTTTCAAAGGAAATGTGTGACCATAATATCCTCAGACTTAATAGAAAAGCTGACGCATGCTCTTTTGTTCTCAGTGTAAGATGAACCATTTACACTCTTCTCTCTCCTGCGGCTTCAAAATAGGTGAGTGCTGTTTTTTGTAATATAGAGCTTAAATTGAAAAATAATATGTACTGTGTAGGTGCACTTAGAGCAACTAGCCTGTGTCCAGAGTTAATAAGCTTAGCTTGTGAAAACACAAACCTGCCTTACTGGAAGCTTGCACAAACAGGGAACTCGCACAAATACAGTCAAAGGTTAGCGATTGTGTAATCGACCAATAAGATTCGCTTATACGAGCAACATACCATAAATGGAAACCCCCAGAAGGGGTCAAGAAAAAGATATGGAGGAAGACTACTTACTTCAACCCATACGACCACCGGGAGGCAGAAGAAGACCCCCTAGCAACAGCCGGATCATGTGCAGAGTACACCACAATGGGAAAACGGAAGGACACGAACTGCATAAAGGGATCGGGTACTGGTTCAAACCTTGCGGCAGTTGGTGGAACGCAGAGTCCCCTGTCGCCCAGCGCTGCATTGCCTCTTTGTTCTTTGCTCATTATAATTAATAAATTCAATAATTGACTCCTTAACTTTTGGTCCATCATTCTACCTATAACAGCCTGGATTACTTTTCTATCTCAGGAAGAAATTGCAGGACCCGTGTAAAGCAATTCTGATGTCTCTTAAGCAATTTTCATTCTACTGCTGGGAAAAGCCACATGTTCCTTTTCTGGAAATTGGATTTCAGGCTCCCGGTTCTAGAAAATTAGTTCAGCTTCTAACCAGACCAAGAGTACACTAGATGTGTGTCTGTTCATTACTGATATTTCACCATCCATACCAACAGATTGGGGAAAACATGCTCAATGCATGTTTCTAAAAAGGACCTGTAATGATCAGGATTTGTCACTAAACTGGAGAGCCTGTGATGTTTTCAGTATTAGAGTAGTGGACAGAAGTGATTTCTGAAAACTCTGTGCTGAGGCTTTTTCCATGCTTACTGTCACTGCAGTGACAGCTGGAGATGCTCCCTAGTTCTGCAGGCATTTGATGATGTCCTGTCTGACTTTCAGGCCTGCTGCTGAATATGAAGACTTGATGCTACTTCACAAGGTAAAACTTATTGGGGAAAAAAAATCAAACATTTAAGGGCTCACTGTTTAGATTTTATTTTTAATTTAATGACCTCAGTAGGCAGACTTTATTCCCTAAGTTAATCCTCTGGTGCCACAATGATGACCATATAGTTTGCTACTCTTGACCAAGAAAATGATGAGAGCTCAAACCACCATAATTTCTATCTGAGGCACAGCAGCTTAAAATTCACCTTGATAAAATATTTTGGCCTTGAATTTACTTTCATAAGCTTTTTTTCTTCCAGGATTTGAATAATGCACTCATGGAAGAAACATCACCTGGTAAGAAGCTTTGTGCAGTCTGTGTTTGGGTTTGTTCTGTGTAGCTGCTGAGTCACTGCAGTGAAAAGGGTGGGATGCATAAAATGGGATGGCAGTGCTTTGGGATTCATTGCCCCTGATGCACAGAAATGGGTACTTGTTAGTATTTCAAGCACTGTACAGAGATTTTACATGTTTCATTTTGAGAATTTGAGCTTTTCAAAGTCCTTGCTAGATGACTGCTTGATACTATTACTCCAAAGCAGATACAGTGATGACAACATAGTTCAGCAGATTGTCTCATGATGAGCCATGTTCTGTCTTTCGCTCCTATCTGATGTATCTTGCTGTTGTATGTGGCTCCTTGCTAGGGAGTCTAGACTTGACTAAGAAGGCAGAGGGAATCTGATTTTCTTTTGTTGCAGGCACTGGGAAGAGCCACGAGATGAATGTGCAAGGTAAATATTGCATTAACTGCAGCTGCACAAGCTAGCTTTCTGTCCCTGACCCGTCAGAAGGCTGTGTGTGATGACAACATAGTTCAGCAGATGACTTGTGATGATCACTCTACTGGTCTTTCGCTCCTATCTGATGCAGCCTCCTGTGCCTGGGGTAATTCTGGCAGACAGTTCACATGGGAAGCTTGGGTGAAACACTGTATTCACCATGTTGTTGCTTTGCAGTCTGCCCTGCCTGGAGATGGAAGAGTGCCTGTGCCCAGCAGAGCTGATTTACCTTTGCTGATGTCGGTGAACATGCTGCTGTTATAACTGAAGGTAATTGAACACATTTTAGAAGGCTGTGTTTGACTGTGCTGCTTTTGTGGACTAGGTCAGTTACAGTGCTACATTTAGGCTTGCATTTGGAAAATGCAGAACCATATTGCTTCTGGAAAATTTGCAGCAAAGACACGTGCCCTAAATATGTCTTACGATCCTGTATACTTCCCAGTAAAGTAGAAATTTTGTGAAGTGTTAAGATTTCTAGAATGTTCCTGCTGAGACTAAATGCCTTGAGCAGTAAATGCAGCAGTGCTAATTTAGTATCTGAAATGCTTTTTCTGGTTTAGGCCAACTTGAATGTTTGCATGGAGTTGAGGTTACTGGAGGTTTTTTTTTTTTTGCTGCTTTTTGCAATTCTAGCAATTGAGGAGTAAGATCCCAAAGATGCTGAGGATAGCTGGGGGCTAGATTTGGGCTCCCCTGTGAAGGATGGGAATGTTGCAGTCTGCTGTAAATGATGTTGAATCAGGTCTCTGATCCCAATGAGGATAAAACTTGACTAAACACTGATACAGTATTTGACTGACGTGGTTGTTCTTGAGCTAAAGATTTTTGTTGGATCACATCTAATGGCAGCTTTTCCTTTGCAGGCTTTGAAAGTGCTTCTCATCAAGATGTAAGTATTTGTTTTTAACTTCGAGTGTTAGCATTAACAAGCCTAGAATGTGCTTGTGAAATGAAATACTCAGCTGAGGGCGGGGAAAGAGGGCAGCACTGGCTGCTAATTGCATTTCAGCCAGTCCAGGGGGATGTGTAAAAGAAGAGCTGGATAAAGGCCCATCCTACATGGGCTGGCTTTGTTAATCTGCATGTGTGCTTGTGAAATTGTTGATAGCACAGCACATCTGGGTCCATCCTGTTCCCAAAGCAGCCATAGCCCAGAGCAGATAGCTGTCCAGTGACTGGATGCGTAGGCTGCCTGTGTGATGAGACATAAATACCCTGACTTCAATCATGGAGGTCTGCAATTAGCTCTATCTGACTTCAGGCATCTGACTAGATTTCATTCTTCTGTGTTTGTTTTTGTGCTCTCCTGACTACTTTTTCTTCTAGTACTGTTGTGGAACTGTGAAGTGGTGCAGTTGGTTGTGCTGCAGGCAGAAGTGAGTAGCCAGTGAATTTCTATTACTGGTCATGGCTGTGTGCGTGTGATGGGGAAGATGCTAGATGTTAGCCTCTAATTATGCTGCCATCTTGTAGCTGCAGGATTATTCTTAACCTCCTGCAGTAGATAATTTTATAGCAGCCAGCAGGCTTCACCTACCAAGGTACTGGGAATTGAATTTCGTATTTGAGGCTCCAATTATTTGAGTGCTCTGTAAAGAATGTAATTGCACAGACAGGCTAGGCATGTCTTACAGGGTTATAATGATGTTGTCAAATGTCTGACCTGAAACTACTAATGTAGACTTCTCTTCACTGAAAAACCCTGTGTCTGGCAGTAGCCATAGGTGTGCTGGTAATAGATCATTAATAACTTGCAATGGGAGGGAATTCTGTGTAGCAATGGATATAAAGGGGAACAACTTTTCTTTGAGGCTTTTACAGAAGTTGCTCTCTAGGGGGGTATAGGAAAAGTGCTACCTATTTTTGAACTGTAATTTAGGATCTTTCCTAGAGGAGAATGCTTTGGAGGTAGCTGCTGCTTTTTTCTGGGATGGAGTTGGTGGAATGTGAATGCTTCTGTGCTGCCAGATAAATGGCAGACGTTCGTCTGCTGATCGCATTTGTGAGCACCAGTAGCTTCAATTCCTGTGTGGAATCACCAAAGACAGGTGGTGATAATTTTTCCAGAAGGAAAAAGGAGTTTCTGGAAGTCTCGTGGTTGTAATGCAGCACTAGCATTGTACTAAGAACTTACATCCTTGTGTTTATCTTAGATTTGAGAACAGAAGAACTGCCCAAGATCTTGTGCCAGATACTTGGTTGGTAAGCTCTTTGCTTCTCAGTTGCCATGAAATATTTTAATGAGATGTGTCGACCAGTTGAAATATGTAAGTGCTTCTGTTGGAAAGAACGCCTAAGCCTAGCAGTGCAGAGCTTGCATCAGTGACTGCTGCTGATAGAAAACAGTACAGTTACTGTTCAACTGTTTGTTGGGTAACTCATGCAGTGGGTTTTTGCAAGGATTATTACTGAATAATGTAATAAATTACTTGTCTCTGTGGCAAGATGAGTTTTTACTTCATGTGAATGAGGCAAAGTCTGAAATACTGAGCGTCCACTGAGGGAAAACAACAGTAACAACTTCAAGCTTCTATAAGCATGTACTGTTCATGATGATTAGTTCTAAGCAATGGGAATCTCTCTGAAAGAGACTGAGGAGGACCTTTGATCTGAAACAGTACACAGATTTCAATCTTTCTTGAAACACTGCCATGCGGAGTGTTAATAAAAAAAATCATTGTTACAGAGTGAAGCTGAAGGGGAGCATGTGAGAAATAACACCAACTTTGAGGTAAGTTTAAACTAGAGTATATTTTGGAGGTTATGAGGTCCACTAATCTGTGGGATGTTGTTGTAAGGGTGGTGGTGCATGAAAGTAGATTTGTGTGTATTTTGTTGCGAGTCTTGCACTCCCTGCTGTTGGGAGAATAAAATTGTGTGCATGGAGCAACAGTGAGCTGCAGTTCTCAATTTGAGTTAGCAACTTTCCCAGCAAATCTGGTAGCCTGATAATTCTTAAACTATAGTCACTGGTAAACTTCGTGTCTTCTGTTTCTATGAAGAAAAGGCTTGGCCACAGTGGCTCAAAAACATTTTTTATTGCTTGGTGTCTTCACACAGTAAAAATCATAAAAACTGAATCAGTGGGGACTACTTAAGCCAGTATATTGACAATTTAATACAGCAGAATGCACAGCAGCAGGCATACAACTCCTGGCTCAACACCTGCCTACCTGTATGGCTGTTCTGTGAACTGACACTAACACTGCTGCACACTTGGAATAAAAATACTCTTTAGCTGGCAAAAACTTCATAGTAGAATAATAGTAATCTTGCTTATGTTGGAGATACACAAATTTAGGATTGAGTTGAAGATGTAGGTTGCTGTAGCACTTTGTTCCAGTGGTTTTATGGGGCTTATATTGTAGGTATCAGCTCATTCCAACAAAAAGACTCTCAGTTAAAGTACCATTAAGCAAGTATAGCCAACTTTTTCTGATTCCTCTGGTGTTAGTGATTCTGTATTTCCAGTTCATTTAGGATTATAAGCTTTTTAATATTACATTAGGTGTTACAAATTGAAGTTGCCAGTTGACAGCTGAAATACAGCCTTTGTACAGGTTAAAATTAGTTTGATATTTTATAAACACACATATAGTGATATCTTACTCTGAAACAATTTCTCTCTTCCTCAGGAAAGGACTGCTCTGCCACCTCACTGCGTAAGATAACACAGATTAATTCTCTCTTCTGGGAGTGTTGGTAACCACTGATGAAACTTGATTCTGCCAGATGAATTTCTGTGATATTACCATTTCCGTTCCATTCTTTCTGAGGTTACACAGCTGCTGAGAGGATCTCTTGGCAGGTGTGTCACTGCATGCTAAGTGTGTTTTCCTGCTTTAGGTGAGGATGCAACTTTGGAACTGTATGAGCAAACAGGTGAGTGTAGCTACTAATAAAACTTAGTTGCTGGAACAGATGATGATGATTAAAACCTTAGCTTGAACTCTCTCACTGAACAGAGATGAAAACCTAAGGTCTGAGTTGTTCCAGTATGCTTGTTGTACTGGTTTGGTGCCTTGTAACAGTTCTTATGCCTTACTTAATAGGTGGAAGATCCTGGGATAATGGGTTGCACTTACATGAGTGGCATTAAAACAAGACTTTGTGATGTCAGCATTCGCCTCATGCACTGATTGGAGCCAATAAAATCTTGTAAACTCTACCTGTTGTTGTGAACTGCCTTGTGATTTGATTGCTTGCTATGAAGTAGCTCTAGGGTGTTTGATAAAAGCTACAATACTTGGTTTAGTGCAGGGAGCCAACTAGTTAAAAGAAATGCTAGTCCTGCAAGTGCTCTCTGCTGTAGAGCGTAGCTAATATGAGTGTTAAGGCAGACTGGAGTTGACCTGAGCAATACCTAGGTTTGGGTGAAGTTGAAAAGAAAAACAGCAGAACAGATTTTTCACAGAACCACCACAGGGCTTGGATTCTATTAACTCTTTTCTGCTGGATGAAGTCTGGTCTGGTCAGTGGCATTGGGATGGGGTACGACTGTCCATCTTCTGTGAGGAAGAAAAATGCTAGCAGAGGTGGGAGACTTGGATAATCCAATCCTGTTTTAAAGGTAGAAATGTTTGTATGGTACTAGAGCCTGTTAAGGCATATCTGTTATCAGAACTCATTAATGCCATTATTTTCTGGAAAAACTAATGTTCTTCCCCCATCTTTTTGTGATGAAAAAGGAAACTTGCTGCTCTTAACACTTGAGCTATTGTATTGGTACAGCACTTTGAACAAGAAGAAAAACTAGATAACTCTTACAGGAATATTTTCTGATGCTTCCCAGAATTTTTGATTAAGAGGAACAAGATTGAGTTTCATCTCCCTCCCACTCCAGCTTGAGTTTTTAGCCAGAGTAACTTCATCATAGATAAAATCAGTTAGAGATGTTCCTGTGTTTGCATACAAATATCTTCTGCAGTAAAGCAAAAGCCATTAATAGGGTCTGTTTCCCTTCAGAGTTGATTAGTAGCCTCCTAGTATTCTCTGACTCTGGATTATTTCCTAAAATACCACACTTCATTGTGCCTGTTAAAGAGCTTGAAGGGACTGTCATAGCCTGCTGTGTAAAAGAAATCTTCATGGAATGGTTGGCCTCTGTTTCTTAAGAGTTTAGCCAAGGCTTCAGCTTCTTCAGCGTATTTATCTGGTGAGGCAAATCCACTGAAGGACCTGGTGGAAGTAAAAAGGAAAGGTTGTTTCATTCTGTTAGGAGTTCAGGCCAAAATGCAACTGTTTTCTGCTTTGTTTTTTTCCCAGAAGTGCTGGGGTGGGGAGCATCAGTATTTGAGCAATTCTCATACAATTTGTATTTAGAACTACCTGTCAGTGTACAGGCACATGCTATAGCTGAACTCCAGGCTCCTGGTTAGCATGGTATATTCACTGTACAGCTAAAAAGTTGATAGAACTAAGAATAGTGCAGCTCTTAGTTTGTCAGCTACACCCGTGCTGCTTACCTGACAAAGATGGCAGCTGCCTTCCGCTCCTCGATAAACACATCGGAGTCAGTGGGCTGTGGTGGGGAGTCCTGATGTTCAAATGGCACGAAGAAGGAGATCTTGAAGTCTGCACAGCCAGACTTTACCAGACATGTCACTGGCACAGTCATATCAATCTTGATTTCTAAAGAAGGATGAAAGATCTGTAGTAAGCTGCAAGCAAAAATGGTGAACGCAAGTGTAAAGACTGCTGCAGGCTTAGCCTAAAATCAGGTGCTAAGGTGGCCTCGGTGTTGCAGCTGGAAAAAATCTGGTTTTTACGTTACCCTGCATGATTCTGCTTCTGTCTGCAGAGCAATTCTGCACTGACAGTCATTGCCTGGGATGCAAATCCATCCTGATGTGGTTCTTTGAGCTGAAGTTTCGCACTTGAAAGTGGGAGTTCAAAACCAGTGTGTCCTACCTTTCTCATTCTTCCCCTGGATGTAGTGGAAGAGTTTCCAGAAGCCCTGGCGCATTGCTTCCTTCTGGGTCTCTCCCTTAATGACTGTGCTGACCCACTTGGCTGTCTCATACTGGCGCAGTTCGGAGTCCTTTGCCTGAGAGGCAGCAGAAGTTACAGTGACCACAAGCAGAATACTGAAGATGACACAAAAGGGTAGCTATTCTTCCCAAATCAGCATTAAAGCACTGTGATCAGAAAACCCCAGGCAGCCTCATAGCTGCAGGCACACCCCAAAATCAAACTTTGTCTTCTTCATTGCAAAACTACGCTGTTCTGCCTTAGAACAAGTTGCTTAGAATTTACAAGTGTCCCTCCTCCCACTTTGCTGTTAGGCATGAGCAGTGTTCAAAGTAACATTTCTTCATTGCTCGTCAAAGAATCCCAAATCTACCTTAGCTCTGCAGCACCTTGGCTGTAGAGAATCTCCTCCCAGGCCTTTAGTACTTACCATGGTCTCTATTGAGCTCCACCGAGGGGACTGCAGATCCAGGGACAGAAACGTTTGCTTGAAGGATTTGATCATCTTGCCAGATCTGAAAAGGAGACACAGTTTGTTGGCCTCTCCAGTCAATGTGGCATAGATGGGATGTGAGAAAACAGTAAGGCTTTTCTGCTTAATTTCAACAGGTTTTCCTCGTCCTTTGGTTTCTAACCTGTAAGTAACACCTTTCAGCCCCAATATGAAGCAAAAAACTGTGAGGTTTAAAGTTCTAGCTTGAAATGTTAAGAGCCTTGGCTTATAATTTTTGTCATTACTCACTAGATGACGCTACATAACCCATATCCAGACAAAGTCCGCCTTTACATGTTACAGTATCCCTAGCATGCATTTCATGTTGCAGAAGCAGCATGTCATTAAGCCACCATGAGTGCTGATAATGAGGTCATAGCTGGCCATCTTCTCAAAGCACAACTCAATTGTGTGTGATTTGGGCATTAGAACAAGCTTCGAGGTTATTCTGCGTTTCTTTGCTTACAGCTGCCCTCACAAGAAGCTGTTGCCCCGTGATTGCTTTTTTTTTTCCTCACAGGCTTACAGCATTCAAGGTGAATGAATGTTATTAATAGCATCTCCCACCTGACTGCTCTGAGCGACAAGGTGAAATCATGCCACCTCATATTACCAACAAAGACAGCGTCCATGTTTTGTTACTGACTGATAGTGGTATCTAACATGAGTGGTGCACCATGTGCAATCCATGACAAATATATTTTAAAAGTGTTGAGTTACGCTGCCTTTAACACAGTGGTTTGTGAACGTCAGGCCACGACTACGTATATAAAACCAAGACTGCTTTCTGTTTGCTTTCAGTGGCCTGGTAGCCATGAATATGGTGTATATTACACTTGCAGCCCACAGGCTGCTAGAGACTAGAGTTGAATACTATTCAACTCTATACTATACTAAACTCTATACTATAACCCTGTACACCTTGCTTTGATTCCCCTGTACACCTTGCTTGTGAGGTGGCTAAAAGGAGTTTTCTATTTGGGATTTGTAAGGGTGAGAAGCTTTAAAAACCCACCCCAAACTGCTGGCAGTGCTTTCATTTACAATCCTTAAAGTATACGGACACGCATGCTGAAAAGCGCTATCTAGCAGCTGCTGTAGAGTTGTAGTACAGCAGTGATGTAACACGGACCTGATGGCAGCAGTTAAAAGCAGGCACTGTCCCTTTCCGTGTCCCAGCCTTAACATACAGCATAACTGCCCAGTCAGCACCTAGACCACAAGGTACTGTTCCACTCTGGTACAATTTCTGTCCGTAGTATTTACAAATCAAAAATAACAAGGAAGCAGGAATGCAATTGCTTTATTAGAAGCAAATGTGAACAATCTATACTGAAACTTAATACGTGGATATGTTTTATCCTTTGCCGTCTCAAAGACAAAGCTGAAAAAACTTGGTTGGCACTTCCCTTTATTTCTCGTTGTCACACTTGGATAGGAAACAATTCATGTGCTGCTGGTACCCTAGCAGAGAAATAAATGTTCCTCCATTTCCATAGCTAGTCTGATTCTGTAATTGCCAGTCCTGACACGTTTTCAGAGCTGCTGCTCACAGCACTTTGTAACTTTGTAACGAAAACCATCATGACTGCATGCAAGAAATACTTTTGGATTACGTACATAAAACATAAAACATAAAATACATAAAACAGTTCTTTTTGGGGAAGAGAGAGGAAAACGAGTCTTCCCAATATAGAGTTGAATTCATTCTTAGACCTACAGTAAAGCTTAGCTTTGGATTTTCTATTGTATTAATATATCTCTAACCCAAGAAGTCGTTTCCTGTTGCTGTTAACACAAAGGCTGAAAGGACAGAAAGCACAGCAGGCATCGCCACAGCTTACACTGATGCAGTGAGTAAACGTAGCAAGAATAAGCCATTCCACGGAGCTGCTAGTTGCATTTAAGAGCGGAGAAAGTGGATGTACTTACGTTTTGGTGAACAGGCTGTCCTAGCTATTGGAGGCTGCGCGCACCCACGAGGTGCTACAAGTCGGTGTTTATTTCAGTTCGATCAGACTCCGCCCATGCCTCAGCCCCGCTGCAGGGGATGCTGTTAGGAAAACCGGAGCTCTGGGTCTCATTGGAGATCTTCCACACAAAAGGCCGAAAGCTCCACCTCCTGCCCACCAGGCAACACTGGGTCCGATGTGTGATCTGGCTCCATAAGCAGTTTCACACCCTTGTGTAACTTCCACCGCTTCTATGGCACCGTGCCTACTTAGGGCTGGCTCAGCAATAGGTTTCGCTCTCCCAGGAGAAAGAACTGTACAAAAAAATAATGTCACACCCCTCCAACTCAGGTCAGAAGGTGATGTTAGAGAATGAGAGCTTTTCCTTTTTAACCCCGGTGTGAAATGGTGGGTACAAATGTGGCTGTAAACAGCTAAGACCATCCTCACAAGATTTCTGCTGACGTGTTATGAAAAGCACAGTGTTCTCTGATAGCTGGCTGTTTTGAATGGCATTTGGGGCTGGTCAGCCCCCTTAGCTCTTGGATATGTGCACAAAGGGGTTATACAGAGCTATTGTGAAATTCTATTGTGTTTATAGTACACAAAGTGAAGCTGGACTCTCCATTTAACCAGCTGCAGTTCTCGACATATTTAGATGCCAGCACAATAGGGCAAATTAAACTTCACCATTTGATTTCTAAGAACACCTCTCATGTTTCCCACACTTCATGCAGATTTCTTGCAGCTCGATTCACCCAAGCACTCTGAGACATTTGAAATCAATAGCTGGGAATGACTTCTAATAGAAAACATGCTGCCTGCAGAGATCTACACCAGGGTGCTGGCTGATACACTTATATTCTAAAAGGTTCAATTAAAAAAAAAAAAAAAAGTATATGCAAGTAGCACTCGCAAACCTTGATCTAATGTCATGAAAATAGGGTTGTGTAAAGAGGAATTTACTAGTTGAGCCGGTTAGAACATGCTAGGGCCTGAAACAGGTTCTCTGCAGGTTTAACTCTTCCTGTGGAGTAAACTGTTCCACCTGTTTTCTGCTTGGATCAAACAGGAAAATCATCACCAAGGTGTTTTGGGGATGGAGAAGCTGTTATTTTCTGGAGTATGCATTGGAGCTGCACTTGCTTCTGTAAGGTTAGCTGTTAAATTATTCTGTCACCCTAAATTTCCTGTGAAGTGTGTGCTGATAATTACTTTCTCCAGAGCAGAGAGGGCCATGGAAGGACTACATCCTGCCATACCACTTTGGTCCATCTCAACAGTTAGCCCTGCTCACATGCATGGAGGAGTTCTGCCTTGAAAAGGAGGGTGACTAAAATGTGGATAAACACAGGCCCACTGAATTCTTGTTTTGTTTCTGAAGCAGAGAACAAATCCCCAGTCAGTATGTATGTGCCCAGCTGATGTTTCTGTCCCCAACAAAGAGCTAACTGTTCCCAGTGGAGTAGCCTGAGGTTTGAGAACAATCATCAGTGTTCCCCCAAGAGGTTGTTTTTCAACCCTCTCTTGTTCCTCATGGATGCATTGTGAAGACATGCCAACAGTTGTGAAGGGCAGCAGGGCAGCCATGAGCACATGCATTCAGTACATAACTATAAATGTGCCTGTATCATAAATAACTGGGGGAAGGGGCAGGATGACAGCTGGCACATGGTTTTATCTCCAGAGTAACACCTGAGCACACTGATCTTAGCCATTGTCTGTTACACAAAAAAATAACATAAAAAAGCTGTTTTAGCACCTTGAGGTCCTGGTAGTTTGCAGAACATACAGGCAGGGATGTTCATCTGTACTGCTGGTGTGTCTGTCTATCTCTACTACATGGGGAAAGCAAGCCATATCATAATAGAAGCTTACATAAGTATGCTTTCATAAATATCAACCTCTGCTTGTACACTACACTTCTAATGCAAACATAGGTAAAAGACTTGTTGCTCACAGAAGAGCTCTAAAATATATTAATTAAGCAGACAATATTCAGTATCTCATCTGTATGTATGTATGCGTGGGACTTGGCTGGTATTCTGTACAATAGCTAACAAAGCAATATTTTTCTGTATTGTAAGCTCAAGAGGCAGTAATGAGAGTAAAAGCTCACAGGCTTGCTGTTTGTAGCTGGAACTTTACTGTTTTCGTAAGATACTTGTGTGTGTTACAGTGTAGTGCGCTTGAACTTAAGTCGTGGTATTTCAGGCTACCAACTTCTATTGGATAAATACAAGGACAAAGCTGTGGTACTGGTGGTTTCCATTTTTCCTCTGTGTAGGCTTAGCTACACTTGTCATTAACAAGCCTAGACAAGCCCTTAAACAACATGCTGTAAAGCAAAAATGCCTAGGTTTGTTCTTTGCTGTAATTGCAATCACTGCTGTCAAATGTATGCAAGTGTTTTTTAGGTCACCTTTATTCCTAGGGGTTCGTTTCACATTGCTTGCACAAATTGATGAATCTTTTCCACTGGCCTAGTTGTGTCAGCCTTAGACAAACTCATGGAAAATGTTTTGTTACAGTGTAGTTAGTGATAACTTTGAGTCGTGTTCTTCTAACTGGGAAGTCTGTATACTGATATGAAAAAAAGGGTGTGTAAGGGACTGAGAGGAATGCACGCTGCTCACATGCTCCAGGCAGTCTTGCTTTCCTGCTTAAGCTTCTCCCAGCATCAGCTGCTCTTCCACTTGATGATTCTGATTTAAAAGAACTGGGAGTCTTCAGGTATAAATGCATTTGCTTTTGCAAACACCTATCAGTTGCATGCTGAAGCTTCTACTTCAAAACAGAGAAAGTAGGTGTTGATGTTTCTAGTTACTGAAAATAATGGTCTGAGTCTTTCTATATGATTAGATGATCCTTATCTTTCTAATTCATCTGCTTAAAGAAACCTCTTATTTCCTTGATCTAAAGAAAGAGAAAAGCTTCTAGCAAGTTCTATTTTCTTCTCATTTCCAATTAGGGAATGGGAATAACACAAGATTACCACCTTCTGAAGAAGCAGTTGAATGTACTGAAGTGCTGCTCCAAGAAGTCTCCATGTTATCCCCTGTAAATGGAAGATCTCTCTAATGAGGTGGTGTTTGGACCTTGTGCTGTAACATTTTATGTCAGTACAGCAACTTGCCATTATTTGGTTGGCCTTCAGCCATAAATCCTTTGCTTTCTGGAAATACCTGTCTGTATTTTGTCCATGTGCTTTTTGCCTGTTACAAAAGATACATGAAAATGTTGCATCTCCCTGCTGCCTTGAACAGATGACACAGTTGCTAAAGCAATTCTCATTCTAAGTTGATGATGAGTATTGTTTTTTCGCTACATCCAGATAGCCTTTGTGAATGAGACAACAGCTGCTCAGTGAGAGCACTATCTAAAAGCTTTCCAAATGAGTGACTTGTTGCTAGTGGTTCACTTCATCAGGGCTTGCATGGAACTCACTGATCTTGTCCAAATAAAAAGCATCCTACATCCAGCACCACTCCAGAGCATTCCTGACTTAGAGTTTTAGAAGATTTTCTTGCTGAAGGTCAACTTTTCTGAATCAATCTAAGTTTGAAGAATTAATCCTAAATTAATCCTCGCAGCTTCCATGAAGAATCTCCCTAAAGCTCCTTCTCTTCTGTCCATAGAGGCCAAAGATATTGGAATCTTTCTCAGCTTAATACACTGCTTTATTCACTTGGCTACTTTCCAAAACAAGAGTTATTTTTAATATGAATCTGTTTAGGGATCTAGCTGCCAGCTGAACCACAAGCAGTTCCTTCAGGAAACTTCTTTAGCCAGCATTAGTATGGCAAAATAATGCAGAGAAAACCTGCATCCCCCTCGAGCGCTGGAAGGATAAGGAGCAAATTCAGTTTCCCCTACCAGTTTATCCTCTTTCTGCTTTTGACAGATTCTACTCAGAAAAATGAACATGAATCAAGGGGAATCCTTATCTTTGAGATGTTTTGGGGGTATTTTTGATTTTTTAAATTGTATTTAACAGTGATATAAGACGGTCGTGATAACAGCTATAGCCTACAACTCTGAAGATTAAAGAGCCAGATATCAGTTGTCTAAGGGCATTACTTAGAGCAAAAGCAGCTCTAAGGAGAACAGCTACATATTGATGGTTTCTTATCAACAGGAAAGTCAACCATGTTTGAAAGTGTGGTGTTTGAAGTCACCAGCCATCCACACCACAAATAATGTTCCCCAGAAATGAGGAAAATGAAGTTATTAACAACCACAGCAGCAGCCCAAGGCCTCTGTCTGCTAGACAGGCTCTCCAGAAGAAAGTAGGCATCCCCAGAAAGACTGATTACCTACATCTTCCAGCAGTTCCTCAAGCAAATGCCTGTTGCCCTGTCTTTAAAGGCAGAAAGACAGTGCTTCCACAATTTCT
The DNA here is from genome assembly GCF_019232065.1 of Centrocercus urophasianus. Lineage (NCBI taxonomy): Eukaryota > Metazoa > Chordata > Aves > Galliformes > Phasianidae > Centrocercus > Centrocercus urophasianus. The sequence continues at coordinate 3,003,420 of NW_024884733.1, read as the reverse complement.
CTTTTTTGCTCCATCTTCCTAGTCTTTAATGTGATGTCTCACTTCCATTTTTCTTTGCCTGCTTTGGCATTCTACTTCTTTTTCCCTCCTTCTCTCCCTCTCATTCTCAACTTTCTCCATCTGCATGCTGCATGGAGTGACAGCACCTTACAGCTTCCCTGTCTTGTGGTCTGGGTGCTCTTGGCTCAAAGTTTTTTGATAATGGGGACAGTCCCCAATGTGAGAAAGACCTAGGCATGTAGAAATTGCCATAGAGAGCCCAGGGACCTGAAAGCATGTCCAGGGATAATGGAAACAGGCCCAGAGAATAAGAGAAGTGTCAAAGAAAATGCTCTCCTAAAACAGATTTTTCCACATTCTACGAAAACTTAGGAGATAACTTTAGGAAAAAGCAGCATGCTTCTTGTTAGGGGGCTTTCTATTTTCAGGTCTTCAACAATACAGATGAGGACCACTGTGTACCGTGTAATGTGAGGCAGAACACAGAATCAATTTCAAAGTCCTTGCAATCAAGTTGTGAGTGTAGTTTTGGCACACTGGTGTTAGTGTTAGTGTTGCATGGCAGTAGGAAAGTGTACTCTGACTGAGGGCTTGTCTCCTGAGGTTGTTCCTGATCCTTCTTGCATGAGTTTGGATCATATCAGAACTTTTCCCATCTCCTAAAGGTGGAGATTTTGGTAACGAGTGTGGGTATTTGTAAGAGACTGTTCTGTTAACTTCTGTGTCTCAAAGCTTGCTGGGGACACAGATGGACTTGATCAAGTCCAGACAAGTCCCGAGCAAGGGCCGTGAAAACCTTTGTCTGGGAGAACGCAGATAGACAAGGCCAGGGGCGACGAGAGCGAGATGAACTGCAGCTAAATAGCTGTGAAGTGCTCCTTTGTGTGGACTTATCTCCGGATGATGGCCATCTCAGGAGGTACTCAATGACTCTTGCTCAAGGCCCATCCTTGTCACGTAGGCAGGAGAACAAGGAGGATAAAAGAGGAACTGAAAACCACGAGGATAGGTTTCTGACAACAGATTCCTCATGAAGAACGGAGGGTTTTCTGACAAGAGAGAGAGGAATTCCTGAAGATAGAGGGATTCCTGAAGATTGAGGTGATTCCTGCATACTGTTGAACTCTCCTGAGCCTGCTGCCTGACCGCTGTTGCTGCTTCAAGAATTGGCTCCTCGACTTCCTCGTCTACCTGCCTGCTGCCCAAGGCCGGCCACGCTGCTGCTCCCCGTCTTCTGCTGCGTTCTGCCCGGGACCTTCAAACACCTTGCAACGGGACCGCTGCTGGATCCTGCTGGTGACTCTCCCCGCTTTACGCAACTCCTGCTTCTTTTCCATCTTTTCTATCGCACTCCTTCCCTTCCCCGCCTCCCTGATTAGGTCTTAGTAATAAATTGGATGCAACAACATATGAACCGTTGTTTCTTAATCTCACACCGGGTATACAGATATTAAAGAACCTCATCTCCCTCCTATAAATTGGAGCGAGACAGTATTTTGATGGGTATTTTTCTTGCTTAGATTATGCAGTAAGGCTTCCTGATGGGGCTTCTTGAAGAACCCGTTCTCTCTCCAGGGATGATCCAGTGCTGCTTCCTGCAGCAGATGGCACTGTTGTTTGTTTTCAGAGGTGAAGTTTACTTTAATTACAAATTCCCTCAAAGCCTCTTGCTTGCCGAGAGTCCCTTTGGTTCATTAACAGATCCATTGTATAGTGACAGTTCTCTATAATTCTAGAGCCTTGCATGTGAATATTCTCTGGTGAGCTGTCTCTGGGGCCATTAAGTATTCAAATGCCTTGACATCTAGAGCTTTAACATCTTGGCATGCCAAACATCTGTAGTGCAGCAGACACGTGTGAATATCCATGTCAGAAAAATTAGGAAAGACATCGCATCGGCTTCTCAGATATTGTACTTCTGAGTGCCAGTAGACAATAGGATATTTAAGGGAATTTATCACTTCCACCCCTAGTACCTTTTAGAGTTTCTGCCATCATTTAGGCTTCAGTACTTGCAGTTAGTTCTGAAAATAGATTTGGGTCAGAATATTGTCTTTGAAAGAAGAGTGTATCTGGGTACGCTTATTTACTTCAGAGACAAATAGAAGCCAAAGTAAATTCTAATTGCACCCAAACACAACCACACACGTGATAGCTTGAGAAATGGGAAAATGCAGATCTTTGGTGCGGGTAGTTTGGGGAAGGTCAAATTAAAGTACAGAGGTGTTCAATTGTAGCCAATGTAAAAAATGTTGGAGATGTTAATGTACAAACAGCAACAGAAAGCAGAGCAATCTAACATCCTTTGGAGGGAAATTGGAGTACCTTTGGCTGACCTGCCTTAGCAAATCAGTGATCTGAATAATGAAGCAAGTTCTTAGTAGCTATGTCAATTCGCTACGTCAGCACATGGCAACCTAGCTGTGCCTCTTGGCACAAAAATTCTGATTCTTAGATGTTCATAACTCCCCTCTTTGAAATTGAACTGATACATGGGGTAATTTAGATAAGCTTTTGACACCGGTGTTCATTTATTTTCCCAGTGGAAAAAAAAATACATGTGTAAAACTGTATTTTTATTCCTGTAATTGTTTTTGAAAAACAGCCACTGTATTTTTGTTGTTTTCAGTGGTGTCCTTACCATCCTCTGCGTTTTGGCAGCACTGACACTTTGCCACTCATTTCTCTGGTTACCGGGGTGATGCTTTTCCGGTCACTGCACAGCGTGCTGCAGCTGCACACAGCCTAAACCTTTCTTCTGCCTTACCCAAAATTTACAATGCAAATGTTGGATTCTCTCCTGAATACAAGCTCTCTTGTTTGCGTTTTCCTGAATATAAATTTCCAGAGCCTTTTAAGCCTTTCTAAATGTGTATTTTTGGCATTAAACACACTCTTAAAATGAGTATAAAGGAGAGGAAGTATTTTAAATGGCCACAGTAAGCTCTTCCTCTTTCCCTCGAGGGAAACATCTTCCTTAGGATGCTGTACTCACATCCACATCATTGGCACTGCTGATTGCTCAATTGGTGTATTGGGATGGCAGGATTTTAGTAGATGGACAAAAGTAAAGTATGAGAGTGAGTTTCAGCCTAATGAGACTCTTGCATTGTTCAGGAAGAATTCTCTTTTATGCAGGTGTTAATTTGCTGATGCCTGGAGGACGGTTAGTAATTATCCACTCTATTACATACTACTATGGAAGTGAACTTACGCCATCCTTCAATCCACCATTGAATAATTTGCACATCAGTTTTAGTTGAGGTGCAGTTCTCTTTGCTTTCTTCTGGTAATTACAGAGAGCTTTATCAGTGTAAATATCTGAGGGCCCTACAGGCTTTTTTTTACCATCCTTTTCTTAATTACATTCTTTCTGAAATAAGCAGAGACTGACCTGAAACATAAAGCCCTCACCTAAGGACTGGGGGAGAGAGCCATCGTCAGTGAGGAGTGTCAGAAACAGTGAGCATGGCTTAGAAAGATGCAGGAAGACAGTCCCAACCCTCAACCAATTCTGAGCTGCGGAGGTAATGGGCTGGGACCACTGTAACATTCCTCAAAAGCACTCTTAACCACTCTAAAACTATCCTAACCCCCTTATAGGCAGCTCTAAACTGTATATCTCTTCCAGATTGCTTGAAAATCCTTTAATCAGCTCTGAAGAGCTGTAAGGACAGCTTACTGTAGCCACAGTAAGGCAATTGCCTCAAAATGTGTAATCTACACAGCTTTGAATGGTCTCTCAACTACTCTAAAACTCTTCTAATCAGTTTTAAGCTGCCCCAAAATAGTTCTAAATATCTCAAAGGATTTATTGCCATTCAGATGCCTTGAACTTCCTGTTAACATCTCTGAAAATCTCAGAAATGACTCAAATTCCTCCAAAGATCCACAAAAGCAATCTAAGCAGTCCTGAGGAGCTGTAATATGCCCATAAAGAGTGCTAGGGTCCTCTAAACTACCCTAACATCCTTCTAAACCTGCTCTAAGCAACTTTCAGATTCATCTGATCATATCTAGATCCCTTCTATATTGATCTGAGAACCTCTGAATTTCATTTGGGTCTCTGCAGTTCCTCCAAGGACTTTTTAAACTGCTTGGAGATGCTTTGAGATGCTCTAAAGCCCTTTGGACAGCTATGAAACACCTCAGATAGCTCTTAAAGAGCTGAATTACACCCCCTAAATTGATAAATTAAATTAAAATGTATTTAATTTATTAATTAAATAATAGAAGTTAACTGTTTCTAAAGCACTCTAAAGTGTCACTAAATCAGCCTGGACTTCTTTAAACAGCTCCAGAATCAGTTATAAGCAATGGTGAGAAGCTACATATTCATCTAAAACCTCCACTCTGCCCCTCTGAAAACCCTCTAAATTGCAATAATCTAATCTAAATTCTCTTACACTGCTTTAAGCAATACTATAACAGGACAAAATAGCTCTCAAAACCCTCTCGATCCCCATGCAACTGCTCTAGAACTCTTTTCTGCAGCTCCGAAACCTCTTTTCTAGAAATAACACTTCTCTTTGGGCCTTTAAAACTCAATGATGCTATCAGCTCCACATCCTTCTGAATGTATCTAACTCCTCTAAAGCCCCTACGGACTGTTCTGAGCTGCTCTAAGGACACCTGGAAAAGGGAGAAAAGTCTCCCAAGAAATGAAAAATAGATGTGCTTTGTGACAACCTGCTAATGAAGCCAAACAGCACGAAAAGTGACCACTGAGCACTAACGGCCCACAGTGAGCATATTTTGGAGTGGAGGAGGAATACCAGAGACCCAACCACCTCTGAGATCGTTATGTGACTGCATGAAAAATGTGCTCCCGGAGCACGCAACAACAGGGGATTGTTCTGCAGGTTACACAAACATCACTGAGTCTTCTGTGCCTGGGCAGAGTTCTTCAGGGTCTTTGGTGGTCGTTTGGGGAGGTGTCCCCCTACTCACTTTGATGTTTGGACGCAGGATTTCTGAGGGCACCTAGTCTCCGTCTGCATTCTGCTGATTGGTTACTGTGTTGGACTCGTGCCCCTGTCTCAAGGATGTTGCTCTTAGTATAGAAGTCTTGTGGTCAGGAAGGATGTTTATTTATTTGGCAGGCTGAGCAAGCTGGGCCTGTTCAGCCTGGAGAAGAAAAGGCGGATAGGAGACCTCAGTTGCAGCCTTCCAGTATTTAAAATGTGATTATAAACAGGAGGGGAATTGACTTTTTATGAGGGTAGACAGTGATAGGATAAGTGGGAATGGTTTTAAGCTCAAGGAGGGAAGATTTAGGTTGGATGTCAGTGGGAAGTTGTTTCCTATGAGAGTGGTGAGGTGCTGGAACAGCTGCCCAGAGAGGCTGTGGATGCCCCGTCCATCCCTGGAGGTGTTCAAGGCCAGGTTGGATGGGGCCCTGGGCAGCCTGGCCTGGTATGAAATGTGGAGGTTGGTGGCCCTGCATGTGGAGGGAGTGTTGGAACTTCGTGATCCTTGAGGTCCCTTCCAACCCACACTGTTCTTTGATTCTGTGATTGTCATGATAAGCAATTCATATGGAAGTAACTATCTTGCTTTGAGCAAGCACCTTGATTAGGCAAAATGGTGGATATTTAAGGATTTTGGTCTTATCATAGCATAGATCAGCAGTACATCTGGAAGTTCTACACAGAACTATAAGTCTGAGCAAAACTGGCAGATAACTAGCTCTAAGGCATCAGCTGTAGGAAACCCAGATGATTGTGCTGGGAGGACAGATGGGGTGGTGATGTGCACTGCTGCCTTTCTCCATGGGACCCAGCCGCCGTGCTGCATGTGCCACACATCTGGTGAAACCGCATGTGGGGGAAGCAAACAAAAACCACATGGGCTGCGTGTGGGCAGTGGTTTTAGCACCCATCTGCCATTGTCTTCTGCTCATTTTTCAGTGCCACGACTTAGAATCGTATAATTACTCAGTTTGGAAAAGACCCTTAAGATTATCAAGTCCAAGCGTCACCCTAGCCCTGCTGCCAAGGCCACTGAACCACCACCCTCAGTGCCACGTCCCCGTGTCTCTACCTGCAGGGCTGGGGACCCCAGCCTTTCCACCAAGAAATTCTTCCCGATACCTAATCTAAACCTCACTCGGCACAGTTCGGGGCCGCTTCCACCTATCCGATCGCTTCTCACCCGAGAAAAAGAGATAGCTGCGGGGGACGATGAGGTTTTCCCTCAGCCTCCTCTTCTCCAAACCGAGCAGCCCCGCTTCCCTCAGCCGCTCCTCCTAACTCTCATTCTCCAGCCCCGAACCCCCGCGGCGGGGCGGGGCGAGGCGGAGCCGCCTCAGGGCCGCTCCGGAGCCGGCGGGGCGCTTCGGACGCTGGTTGCGGAGGTGAGGGGGCTGTGGGGCCGGGGGGGGGACGGACTCCGACACACCCGGCCCCCAGCACGCTGTCGAAACCTGCTTCAGAACTTTGACGCTGTTCATAGCTGGAGTGAGTGGAGACAAAGCTTTAAAGATGGGCGATTGCTAATCGGTGTTTTTCTTTATTTTTCCCCGATCAGCTCGATGACGCCCAGAAGGAAGCTGGAGGGTCTGGTCGCTGCCACAGTCACCCCGATGACTCCTGATGGGTGAGCATCGCCTGGCACCTCTGCACGGTTGTGTCACGCTGTCGGCTCTCCCCTCTGGATTTCCTTTCTTATTTGGAACGGATGGCTTTGGGCTGCGATTTGGATCAGATCTCTGTGGGATGGGGAACTGCTGGGTGAGAGGCTGTCTGTCAGGGCTTGGGGGTTAGATCAGTCCTTAATCCATTTTTTCAGCTGTTTTTGTAGATGCAAACTAAATCACAGGAAATCGTGTTAGTATTGCAGTATTTTCAAACTCAGATCACACCCCTCGTTAAAAAGAAGTCTTAGGAGCTAAGGAATAATGATCTAAATCTGACGTCTTTTTACTCTTCTCTTGCCCCTAACGAACTCACACGTGCTTTTGCGTGCATATATGTGTCAGCAGAATTAGTCTAAACCAGAACAAAATATTGCAAGGACTGCAAAAATAATGTCAAATCAAAAGTTGAATTTCCGCCTTCCTCATGGAAATGATAAACAGATGTCGTCCTTACTGCAGTTTGATGTTGCAAGACTGAGTTGTTTGGAGTCAGCAAAGGGCCCTGATCTTCTCTAGTGGGGGATGTGTCACGATCTGTATGTGTTTTTGAGGAAGGTGGTTGTTATTTACTGATACAGTCCTCTGAAAGTGAGCCTTTACAATGTAAATGTACTGTAGAGCATGGTCTGAGATCAGTAAGGGAATTTAGGTACATTGCTGTCACAGCTTGCTTTCTTCCTTTAAAGAAAACTTATTTTCAATGTTGTTTTTTATTACTGCTTGAATTTACTGCAAGGTGGTATTTGGAATGTGATCTGGGCCCTCTACCTGGGATGCTTGGCCCTCATAAGATACATCCTGTGAGAACTGGGGTAAATTATGAACCCAGTAAAGGTCCCAGAATCAAACGTCAGACTGTGGGGTCGGTCTGCGTGCTTGGCAAATAGGAACAAGAATAAAATACTATGCACTGATAAACATTTTTTCCTTTTTTTCTGGAGAGAAGACAAACCTATAAATCAATTTCTTCTGTTTGTCAAGGAAGTCTGTTGTTTTCCCCATCCTCTAATGAGAGAGAGGTCAAAGTCACATGCAGCAGGCTCTGTCTCACAGCCTGTGTCCTGTAGTTACAAGTGTAGTTTAACTATTGGCCAGCATGTGCACAAATACCTTTGGGCTCTCAAGAGCATTCTTGCTTCTCTTAACAGTCCAGAAGATTCAAGTGTGTCTCATTGCTTGTGGTATGTTAAACACATGCTGAAGGTATCATACCTTGGGGTAATCTGTGTGTGCACAGATGCAAAACTTGAGAAATACATGATGACTTTATTTTTGATTACTGAATCTTAAGTTTAAAATTGCTGTAGGTAGACACGGTTGCTGAGACTCCTAAAGTTGCTGTGGTTCCTTTCATTTCAGACAAATCAACCTTTCAGTGATTCACCAGTATGTGGATTACCTGGTAAGCAAGCAGAATGTGAAGAACATCTTTGGTAAGTTTTTTTTATTCCCCACAGGAAGTGCATAATGTTCCTTTTGCCTGGAGAGCAATCCTGTGCTGCCTAGCCTCATAGGAGCTGGAATGGGAGGGAATATGGATATGAGGTCATCACTCATGTTTATATTCACCACTGGAGAGAGTGTAAACAGTACTTAAAGATCTGGTTTTACCTACAGCCATCTCTGTGCAGGGTAAAATAAGTATTGCCTTCATACAGTGACTTCCCAGCAGTGATGGATAATACTGTATTTGAAAGAGAAAACTCAATTGAGTGATTCTTCCCTTTTCCTGAGTAGGATATAATCATCTGACTTAAAAAAAGTTCACTCAGGAGTCCAGAAGTTCCAAAGGGTTCATCAAAGCCAAGTGAATTTCTGTGTGATGCACTGTGTGATGCAACAGCAGCCGCTGCTCTCTCTTGTTCCCCTCTCTGAGAGATGGCTGGATAAGTGACAGAGCATCTGATAAACCATTTCTGTTCGTAGCCTTCTGTAGTTAAGTAAGCTGAAGTCAATGCTGAGATTTCTGTTCAAAATTTTAGTCAAAAGAGGTTCATAATGGAAACTGGAGCATGGCAGTGACTTCAGCAGCCTCAGTTTAATCTATTTTATTTTAATTTTGTGACTGAGCATACTGACATTTCCTTGTTTCCATTAGGTGTTAAGCCTCAGATACGTGGTTCCACTTCATGACAGAATCACCAAATTTCAGTTCAGACTTTTATCTTGTAGTGAAAGAATGACTGTTCCCTTGCTGAGTATCCTTCATGCACTTGACATTTTGCTGGGTGAAAGAGGTAGCACCTGTTGGGAGGACATGGGACAGTTTCAGCAGCCGGCTTTGTCTCCTTACTCTTACAACTGCTGATGCTGAAACATGCTTTAGACACAAGCATTTAGCGATGGCAACACTGTAAACTCCTTGCAGATGCTCGTGCAGACTGATGTTGTCTTAAAATGGATTGAGGGAAATATAATTCTGCTTAATATCATCAGAATTGTCAGTACTTTTCTTCAGCATAACCAATGTATTGGGCCAGATCTCAACAGCTATGTTGTGTTGTAACAGTGAATGGCACCACAGGAGAAGGCCTGTCCCTTAGCATCCAGGAGAGGAAGCAGTTGGCAGAAGAATGGATGTGCCAAGGGAAAGACAAGTGAGTGGCTGAGAGAGAGCCGGGAATTCCAGATCTCAAGTTATGGTACTGGCATACCTGATTGCAAAGCCACATTTGCTGATAACCTTTTTTTTTTCTTTGAGTATTTTCGTTGTTGAGCTTTGTTCCCCAGCTCTTTTGTCATAGAAGCCTGCTTTTTTGTAGTTGCCAGATAGATAGTATCCATTTCCACTCAGCTCAGCGCTTGTAAGAGTCCTTTTTGCTACACCGAAGGGTGGACAGATAAAAACCCTGGAAACTCCCTTGGCAGGAGCAGTCTTTTAATTTATCCCACTGAAGTTCTTAGTCTGCGTCACTTCCTAGTTTAAACTGGTTCCTTTTGGCAAATGGGTATGTTTTGTCGCTGCTGAAACCTGCTCAAACCTTCTGAATTTGTTGTTGTGCAGGCTGGATCATGTGATAATTCACGTGGGAGCTTTAAGTCTACTGGAGTCCCAAGAACTGGTGTGTATATGATAAGATTTCTTTCCACTATGTGCGTAATAAATATAAAAGCAGATGTACCTTCAGGTATTTATGATTCCTTCTTTTGTAGGCCAGACATGCAGCAGCCATAGGTGCCAGTGGCATTGCAGTAATAGCTCCCTCCTTCTTCAAACCCACAAACAAAGGTGAGTAGATGTGACTGCCAGACCTCCCGAGGCCCTTTTATGCTGTCCTCAAACCATTAACAGTGTTTCACGGCAAAAGCCAGCTCCAGTCCATGAGAACCAGTGATGATAATACCGCTCCTTGTAGAGCAAATGTGGCTTTCCTCTGAGCAATAGGGGTATTTTCAGCTGCTTGCAAGGTGTCTCTTCCAATTCCTACATTTTAAAGGATATTCTCTAAGGCTAAGCATTTGAGTTGTGCATTAATCCTCTCTCAGAGCTCTCCTGTGTACTGTTTTCCTTCTTTGTAAAATGTGCTGGTTATAATGTTTGCACATCTGTGATGTGCCTGGTACCATACAAAAGCAAAACCTAGGACAATCTTTTTAAAAATGGGAAGTACCAAATATTTCACAGCAAGAAGTGGGAGGGATGTCTTTCGAGAGAGTAGTCAGCTTGTCTGTCTTCTGAATAGTCAGTACTGAAGTCACACTTGCTCTGGGCTATGCTAGAAAGAATTCAGATCCATGATCACCTTCAGTGGACGCTGACCAACTCAATGAGCTGTAGATACAGCCACATCCACTGTCACTGAGGTGATGAGGTTTGTGAGTTGGCATGCCTAGCAGGGTTATCTGCCCTTTGGTTCTCAAAACTTAGAAACCGAGTCTTTAGCTTTTAACATAACTAATGTAAGATTAAAAAACAAAAACAAAACACATATCACATGGAGGTTTGGAACAGAAACGTTTTGTTTGAGTGGTTTATGAATGGAATTGTACATCACCAAATTCACAATTCCAAATGGAATTGTGCACCAAAAGAAACAGGAGTGGATTGCCAGGAGGCTGGTATCAATGGCCAAGGACACAATCAGCAGCAACTGAACTGGTAAAAACACAGAGGCACAAACAGTAGAAGACATTTGCAGTGATTGCAGTAAGATGACAGCAAGGTTTCAACACAGAGTTTTTTGGCATTCCTCTTCCTTCTAATGCCAATGCGAAGATTGCCTCAGAATTATGAAGGATGCAATGAAAAGATTCTCAGGAAGAAAGAATGTCAGCTGAAACCAGATTGGCTCAGAATAAATATGACCTTTCCTGAGGTCTTTCATTAAGGACAGTTACAATTTATTTTTGTGATGTGTGCAGGTTTATATGTTATTGGCTATGTACATTCCACAAGCTATGAATGGTTGTTCCACAGTCCCTGGCTGCTGTGAATTTGAACTTCCCTTCACTTGATCCTTTTCTTCCAGATGAACTCCTTGGTTTCTTACAGAAAGTTGCATCCGAAGCCCCTACAGTTCCATTTTATTACTACCACATTCCAGCTCTGACGGGTGTAAAGAGTAAGTACTGCTTAGTCAGCTCTTCTTGAGCCCCTAAACTCTTTTTCTTCTTGATCTTGTAAAAGGAATGTTTCAAAGTATTCAAAAATATGTTTTTAATGTAACTTTTATGTCACTCAAGTTGTCTTGTAGTTGTTTTAAAAGGTGTGTAGTTTACCAGGCTTAGGCCAAAAGTGGGTAATCTGTAAAATAAAAGTCTAGCTCTTAGGGAAGAGACAGGGAAATCTCCCAGAACAGGGCTGTGCTTCTTCATGTGTGGTTGCTGTTATGCACAGTTCGTGTTGAGGAGTTGCTGGATGGAATAAGAGAGCAGATCCCCACCTTCCAGGGTGTGAAGTTCAGCGACACAGACCTCTTGGACCTTGCACAGTGTATAAACAAGAATGAGAGAGAACAGTTCATGTTCCTCTATGGAGTAGATGAGGTAAGAGGCTCCTTTTAATGATTTATTCTAAGGTATTCTCTTGTTTCAGCCTTGAGGAAAAAAATAACCCTGAACATACAGTGTCAGGTAGTTTTGCTGTCCTCCTCACTTTTTTTTCTTTCCCCTTTTCTTTTGTTAATTGAAGTAAAAATTTTAGAATCATAGACTCATTAAAGTTGGAAAAGGTCTCTAAGATAATCTAGTCCAACCATCCACCTACCACCCACATTGCCCACTGACCACATCCCCGTGGGCCAAGGTCCTCCTCCCTTCCTGGATGTCCCAGGGGGTTTCTCTCTTCTTGAAAGTGCATCTATGATTATTTATTTAACATTCTCTTTCTCCTCCTAAACTAGCAACTGTTGAGTGCACTGGCAATAGGGGCAAATGGAGCAGTTGGAAGGTCAGTATTGCTTAAACTTTTCCCTCTCCTACACACATCTTACTGTTACATCCTCCTCTGTCTATGGGGTGTTTCTGTAACTGTTCCTCTCTCACAGAGGGTTCTTCAGGGTAAAGCTGCACAGTACAAAGCAGACAGACAAGATAGCATTGGGATAGTTTTATTATCTGGGATAAGGGCATAATATACCTTAATTATAGTTTAAGGGATTATTGCTGCAGTCCATAAGCAAACACAAAGGTTTCAGCATACTTTTTTTGAAATAGGGAATCACTCCTATCTTCATTGTATTGGTAAGGAACCAAAACCCAGGCAGATTAAAGTCATTTACTTCAGTTCACATTATAAGTCTGTGGGCTCTTCGACAGTTTTTGCAGCTTGGTTTCTGATTTCACTTCTTCCTTTTGTACTGGGCTGCTGGGCTTCTTAAACGAATTCCTGTATGACACCCATGGTTTTGTGTAGACGATCCATTAAGTGAATTACTATCTAGAATGTTAGTATTCAGAGCCTAATTATTTATTTTTACTTATACATTTTAAAAACAATTCCCTTTTGAAAGAACTTGGCAGAGAAATCTGATCTCCAAACTACTTCATAGGCCTTGCATACTTCTGGTGCTTTTCTGTTAACAGCACTTAGCAGCAGGAAAGTAACAGGCATTCTGATAATGTCAGCAGAGAAAGCCAGCAGCTACTTTGTTTCAGTGGTTCTAAGCTCTTATTCCACATTTTCTAACTTTGTGGCTTTATTAATTTAATGTACTTACTTTTTTTTTGACAGTACCTACAACTACCTAGGTAGGAAAACCAACCTGATGCTGCAAGCTTTTGCAAAGCCAGACCTTGCATTAGCACAGAAGTACCAGGTACAGTATTTTGCTGTCCCCACAGAGAGCACCCTTGTTTCTCCTCTACCTGCACTGGGATGTGCTCTGTGTCTTTTTGTCATCTGTGCCCTGACATGTATCCCTGCTAAAGCAAACTGCTTTCAGCTCCAGCCCCCTGCTTCCTATTCATAACATGAACATATACTTACCCTGAGCACGCTGGTTTCATTTATGCAGAGCAAACAATGGCTTGGCCTTTTGCCTTGAGCAGGCCCCACAGTAACTAAAATTCTTGGCTAGGCATATTCTGATACCTTACAAGATGTAATACAGAAAACTCTCCCAAACGTGCTCTGCCCTGACCCCTCCTGGACTTGGGCTGCACGAACGTTTTGGAGGAGTTGTGAGCAACCAGTATGCAAACTCTACTCAATATCTTTATGTCTCGCTGGGACATTTGATGCTTCCTTTTTTTTTTTTTTTTTTGCCTTAAAAGATATGTGGCTGCAGGATGAATGTAAAAAAGCCCAAACACCTAAAGAATGATCTGCTCTGGGAAATCTCTTCACTAGGCAGTGGATGTTCAGCTTGGTAAACCCCCCCGAGCCTGCCACAAGACTTACCACTATTTAAAGACTGCTTGCATTGAGGGGCAGCTTGAGCTTTAGTAATAGAATGAGTCTAATGTTTTTTTAATATTTCACTCTCTCACCTATTCCAATGGAATAGAGTTATTATTTCACATGTTTGCTGCCATTTCACATGATTGCATGCTTGCTGCCCAGGTAGCTGTAGTGGAAAAGATAAGTCATGTCTTGAAGCAGTGATTGAGCACCTGGCAGGAAGGCAGGGCCAACACAGGGGAGCTCAGGTACAAGCAATGCACCTCATTTGAGGTTCCAGGCCTCATTTAAGGTTTGGTGGTAGAGATAAGGCTGTCTTTTTGAGGGTCCTGCCTACCTGAAGCTTTTTGAAGGTAAGCAGGTTTCCTTTATTTCTGTGCCTATGACTGTTGCATCTGAGCAAATCCTCACTTACTGTTGCCTGGGACCTTGCTGCTCTGTTGTTGTTGCTGTGCTTTCCTCATGTTACAGTGACGAAAGACTTTTCTCAAAGCAGTGTAGCAATGGTATAAAATGTAAATATCATTATGGTTCTATATGCTTCTACTTCTTTAAATTTGAAGGAATGGTTAAACTGTTGTTTGTCTCTTTTAGTTTCTCACGGGGGAATTTCTCAGTTTTGTCATCAAACTAGGTAAGTTCTATACTGCCCGTATCTGTTGTTATATCTTAACATGCAGACTCAGTACTCCAGGGACGCTGTACCCTAAGAGTTTCCTTCCTGAAAGATTTCACAATGAGAAACTGCTACTTATGCAGCTTCCTGAGTTGATAGCTGACCAGGCATCCCTGAGAGATCTCACTCTCACTTCCTTCTGTGAAATTTTACTGTTTTAAAGCTGTGATTTACTTTCTTTTCTTATCCTGACTGTGGTGTCTTTTTGTTTGTCGTTTTTTTTTAGTCTCCTAAAGCCCATTGGTAGTGTTTGTTAAGAGTCACCTCTCTGGAATAGTGGTGCCCAAGTAGGGGAATGCAGCTCTCATATTTGTTTCTTATGCTGCTCTATAATTTAGAGTAACTGCTTGAGGATGTACAAGGCCAAAGCATTTTCAAATTGTATTGATTTTTAGAAATTAAGTTTTAACGTGAAAAGCAATTAAAACCAACTAAACCAGAGTCTTGTAGAGAGGCTGAATAAGATGTTTCAAAATGATCACCTGGTGAACAGAACCATCTGCTGTGTTTTTGCTATACGTGTTTTGTAAGTACTCCAATGAATCCAACTGAGCTTTCAGGTTAGAACTAAGAGGAAATGCATCATCACTTAGTCTTACAGGTTAAGAAGCAAACACCCAGAGTATATAGGGAGACTTGATGTACAGGCAGGTAGGCATCCTGAAGTTTCCCTTGGTAGTTGAAGCTACTGCCCTGCTGTCACCATCACATGCCAACAGGATGTTATCATTCCCAGGGCTCTATTTCACATGAATGCTCCATAGGTTGTGTCAGGGATAGCTGTGAGGCTGCAAATGTTGAAGACAGAGAAGCAATTGTCTAAGATGGTACTTTGATTTGGTATCAGCAGGAGGGAAACAGTAGTAGTATAAGACATGTAATAACTAGGTGCAGTTTTTGCTGTAATGTCTTTCCTGCCTGCAAGCACAATCATCTCTTTGTTATGCTGTTCTCACTTCTGGGAGGTGCTTCAAGCCCAGTTGATGCCATATGACACAGGAACTGTGTGCTGCTGCTTTTTGACTTCTGCACAGAGACTGGTATGTGTGAAATAACCTGATCTTGCTTTTGTCTGCGCAGGTTTTGGGGTTGCACAGACAAAAGCTGTAATGACTTTTGTTTCTGGCATCCCCATGGGACCTCCACGGCTTCCACTTGTTAGTGCCTCTGAGGAATTCATTGCCAAGGCCAAAGCCAAGCTGGAGAGCATTGTGTGGCCCGATGGTGACTGACTTCACTCCCACGTCGGTGTGCAGGGGCTCCTTTTCTGGGATTTGCTGTCACTTGGCATGCTCCTCATGCAGTGCCCTGGTTTGGCTGGGATCTCCTTCAGGAAAATGAAAGTAATCGGCGTGGAAGGGCTGGCACACATGTAGCCAGCCACCTGTTCTTTAACTTCTCTCTGCTCCTCTGGAGCTCTGCACTGCCCAGCACTGGCTGCTATCATTAAACAAACAAATGAAAAAAAAGACAAAAACAAACAAACAAAAAAACCTGGTTTGTTCCAGCAGGGGTATCCTGACCTCCTTTTGTCTAGAAAGAAAGGTCTGTTTGCACTGCCCCAAACAGGAGTGGAAACAACTTTTTACAAGGGTAGGCAGTGATAGGACAAGGGGGAATGGCTTTAGCCTCAAGGAGGGTAAGTTTAGACTGGATGTCAGGAGGAAGCTCTTCACAGGGAGAGTGGTGAGGTGCTGGAACAGCCTGCTCAGAGAGCTCTGGATGCTCTGTTCTTGGGGGTGTTCAGGACCAGGTTGGATAGGACCCTGGGCAGCATCTGGTCTGCTACCAGATCTGGAGGTTGGCGGGCCTGTCTGTGGCAGGGGGGTTGGAATTTGGTGATCCTTGGTGTTCCTTCCAACCCAAGCCATTCTATGACTCTGTTTTATCTCTCCCTGAGCGTCTCAAGCCCTGGGGTGTCACTGCTGTACCACAACCTGCCTGCTCAGGCTGGTGTTCTGCTGTTTCTCACCAAGTCATTTGTACATTGGTTGTGTCAAATCACTGTTTACCTCCTCTCATTGTCTTCGCACATCTTCACTTCCTGCAAAATTTAAGACAGAAGAACCTAAACCAACCCTTTTCTAACATCTGTTGACTCTCCAATGAGCCATGGTCCTGCAGCCGTTTCCTTGTAGCCCAAATGTTTGGCACATCTATGACCCCTCACGACACAGCCCTGCCATGGGATGGGTGCTCTCCTGTGGTGGTGGAGCCTTCCCTGACCACTGCCCAGCTCTATTCTGCACCCTGAGTGGGAGGGTTCACTGTGGGTTGGCTGCTGGGCAGGGGGGCAGCTGATGTTGTGGGCCCTGGAGAGAAGTGAGCTCGATGTGTTGGGTGGGAGGACGGTCCCTTTGGGGCTTTGTGACAAGACCCTCAGGTGGGGACCTGGGGTAATCCAGTGCAGGCATCTGGGAGCTCTAAGGGTGAGTGAGAAGTGAGCTAAACCACTTTGTCAGGCATGAAGCAGCCTGTTAAAAGCTGCTGGTGTGAGACTGGGTCATAAAGAACTACAGACATCTGTTGAACTTATGCTGAAACGTATTAAATTCCACTGGGTTGGCATCTGCTCTGTGCGCTGCTGGGCTGATCCTGGCTCCTGGGGTCCTGCACGTGCTGCTGGGGAGCCAGGCTTTGCTGCTCTACAGGCAGAATAGCAGAGCTGCTGCTCTGAAGCATCAGTTCTGTTGATGAAGTTGCTTGTTGCTAACTGTAATGACGTGGAGCAGCAGCAGAGGACGCACGAGCTCGCTCCTGACCTTGTCTGAGGGTTTGAGATGGAGGATGTGGGGAGTGAAGCTGCGCGGTTTGCTGCTGCCTTTTGGTAGAATCCCTGCCTACGCCTCTTGGTGTTGCTCAGTGAGGTTTTGCAGTACAATCCTACTCTCTGAGAACGAACTGCAGCGCTTCCTTTCATAGATACGAAGGATTTTCTGGCCACAACTTATACATGAAAAACCTATGGGAACGTGCATCTATCTGTCTGCGTAGCTATATATATACACAGTGGTATGTGGTAATGTTTGGTAATGTTCTCTGGTACTTTTAGCAACTTAAATTTAGCACTTGTATATTACTTATTGGTTTTCAAGGCAATCTACCCTGCACCCACAGCAGATCAGCAGTTCTGTTTGCAGCTCTGGGTGAAAGGCTTAAACGACATTGCCACGGACAATTCCACCAGCAAGAGAGATGTGCAGAACAGCACTGCCAGAGACCTTGTCACTTGCTTGATTTGGGTGAATGACATGAAGATGGATGTGTTCATAAAGAGTCTTTTGGATTTTCCTGGATGTGAGATACAGCCCAGTGTTTGTTAGCTTTCCCTAGCTGCCAAAACAGTCAATTCTAGAATTGCTGAACTTCAGCTACTTGTTGGCTGGAAATCTTTTTATAGAGCACTCAGAAAAAGCCAAGTATTCAGCTCTTCTCTTTCTTTCAGTTTTTAACAGGGCTTTACTCCTGGGGATTATTACTAGGGCTTGCTACTACATAATGATGCACGATCTCTCTAAGTACCTGAGCAGTCTTTTAGCTAAACAGTAAGAAGCTTTACCCTATACAAGCCTGCTGATAATTCCCTTCATTCTCTCTTCTGGTCAGAACTGGTTCAGGTTCTACAGAGGTAGAATCTCTTCCTCAACATTTGAGGCTGAAGTAGGTAAGGCTGTGAAAACTCCAATTTACAGGTATGTGAATATCATATATATATCCATGAAAATTTGGGTGTTTTAGCTTTTTGTTCCCCCTCAAAATAGCATGATTGTGCACAGAGAAAGCAGTTAGGAGTCCTTGTCCTTTTGTGACAGAGGTGTGAATGACAAAATTGAGTTCATCCTGGACTTCCTGGGGTAAGAAAAGGATAATTTTTCTGTGGGGACCATATTTTGTGCTGTTGTCCTTTTGTAGAATGAATTGTTGGTTTTCCATTTGTTTTAGGTTTGATAGAGGTTATGTACTTTATCTTGCAGTCTATCCATAGATTTTTCAGTATACTTTTCCCGTTTTTTTGTAGGATGTTTTGTCTACCAGCACTGCTGAAACCAGCATCACCACCAATTATGTGGTCTATGTCATAGACTTCTACGAGTGAGCCCTGCGAGTGAAATAGCCTTTTGTTTTGTAAATCCTGTCCTTTGGAATGCAAAAAAGGGTTTTCTGACCACACAGAACTGCCTTGTATTCCCACAATCCCAGAGCTGAATTTGAGGACTCTAGCTCACTCAAGACAGATTTGCATTGTCTTTAGCTGCTCAGCAGAGTTACAAACCGCCCTGGCATCTCAGTGGGCTGCTTTTGGTCATCTGCATTCATGCTGGCACCGTTCATGTGAGGTGTCACCGGGTCTCCGTGCAGATTGTAAATACGTAGTGTGCCAAATGGGTGCTCCGAACACACAGCATGCAGGTGATGGAAATTAGGAAGATTGTTGTAGTCTGCTGCAGATCCCGTCTTGCTGTGCATGAGCTGTGAGCAAATTACACACAGGAATCTCACTAATCGCATTAGAATTTGGAGCGTTTTGAGAGAGTTCTGAGCATTTCATTCTGTATATAGCTTGGAGCACTGCTTTATAAATAGTGCTATGTTTGGTTTGCAAACAGATGGCTAAGTAGCCAAAGCTTAGCTAGTCAAGCAGGGATGGTTTGCTTCTTAAAAGCAGTGTGGCTGCAGGGAATAAAGTAAGAGCTGGTTTGGCAGGACTTAAGATGTTGAACATCAGATCTTCTGCTTCGCTCTGTAACAGATAAAAAGTGAAGCTGTTCTCTGCTCACAGTAACATCAGTCTGAGCATCAAAAACTATTTTGCAGCAGCAGAAAAGAGCAGCAGGACATATGCGTGCTGGGTTTTGTTTCCATTTGTGTGACAGAACTCTTGAAAGCAAGGCTGTGCCCTTCAGAATTAAAATAACCATGGAGAGTTCTCCAAGAACTGTTGCATGCTACTTCTGATCTAACTAGGAAAATAAAGTCAGGAAGCACAGACAGGAAATGCAGGAATTCTTGGCTATCTTGGTTCTTTTGCTTTAGAAACATATATGTGTTTATATGCTTTTACCCATAGTAGGAAGTCGAGAGAGTTCATGATCTTATTATTAAGAACTTTCCTGTGAACCTGAAGAATCTCTCAGGAGAAAATGTAATGCTGCTTGAGAACTGAGGCAGAAAAGAGCTTTGGAATGAGAGTAAGGCCCTCAAACATTCCTTCAGATGTTGCAAGCAGCTGGATTTTTCACATAACACGCAATTTTGTCATGAAGGTGGTAAAATCCAGGCAAGACAGATGTTCTTTTCCCTCCACCCCCATTCTGTGGTCAGGAACACTGCTGAACTGCTGCTCAAAAACCTTCCCTGCTGCTGAGGCTTCTGATTCCTCTACTGGCCAAACTGTCTCTCAGTCAGTAGAGCTGTGGAAATCTTTTTGCCAGCTGCAGAAGTCTACACAGCTGTTACTCTCTGGTCCCCCTCATGAAAGCAAGCCCCTTTCTCAGGGAACAGACAGAGCATAGCTGTGTTTGGGTGCTCAACTTCATGCATGTGTTGCATCCACAAATGTGTGTTTGGGCACTCAACTTCTAAAAGCATCAGTTGCTCCAAAACTTTCCTCACATTCTATGATTATTTCAGATTTAGTCTAGTAGATCTCATTCTAGTACAGTGTAGTAATTGTAAGTCAGAATGTTTGACAGTAGGCTACTGATTTTAAGATTATCTTCCTGTAGAAAATACAGAAACAAAATATGCTAAATTCATGGTGCTGGGAAGGAGACTGTGTGTGTTTTGTGGATTTGTGCAGAGAAATATCAACTAAATCTGATACCATCTCAATGTCAAATCTGTTTGAGGTGTCCTGGAAACTTTTCCAGCTGTCTGCTACTCAATGTGATCATTCCTATAAGTTCCTATTTCAACCAGCAAGCTAAGTGTCTGTTGACAATACCATGCCAAAGAGAGATAAATACTTCAGAACTCTCTAACAGGTCCCTGAGATGAGAACTGAGAAGAATGGAAGGCTAGAAGAATGCAGTGAGAAATGATGGAGTGGCTAGGAAGCAATATTTGCTTTGAGAGGCAACAGTTGATGCTGATGGAATGACCCATGTTGGTCATCAGAGAACATGTTCAAAAAATGTGGGCTTTTTGGTTCTCTTCTCATTCCTGACTTAAACTCATATGATACCTGAGCTGTTTTGAACATGCTTTTGTGAAACACCCTCAGGAAACTGGTCGCTTTTTGACTAAACAATAGAACCACCACCTTTGGGTGCTGGGATGGAAACTGAACGCTCACTAAGTGGTACCACTGTTTGCTCACAAGGCTGTGTGTTAATGAAGGTGAGACTGAGTGATTTCCCATGTATAGTGATCACTTACAAACTGCTTTAACTTCTTTCTTGTAAGCTTGTTTCTGTAGTAGCATGCTGACCAAAACAGCAGGGTGTTTTTTGGAGGCATTGTGTGGGTGGCAGTGTCTTCTTGCAGCTGAAGAAATATTTGAATTCCCAGGTGGAGCATCTTTCCTTTAAGAAACTTGAGCCTTCGAACTTAAGGCTTGTTTTGTTACCAATGACTTCTGCTAGCTTCCAGCTTCCTGTTTTCCAGCTGTGGCACTGTTGTGTATTACACAGACACAGTCCAATGCCTAAGGCATTTACAGACCTACTATAAAGCCACTAAAAAGAGGGTTTAGTAGGCTTCTATATAATTACTGCTTTCCACAGTTTGTTAACCTGAGATTTCAATGTTTTGTTGAATAATTAAATCTCCAGTTTCTGAATGTGCGAGTGTCAGTATCCTCCTAAAACAGAAGAAATGGAGGTGGGAGTTAGGCAGTCTGTCCAGTTTCTCCATATGGAAAATGAATAAGATGAAACAGAGAGGAGCATGACATTTATGCTTTGGATTTAAAGCAATGATCACAGACCTGAGCATTCTTTGTAAATGTCACTGAATAAGCATTTCGTAGCAATTTAAAGTAATTTGAAGTATTTGTTTGATGGCTTTTATGGGGAAAAAATATGTAAAGAGACTACAGTGCTTCTGTATAGAAAAGAGACCAGAATTAAAAAAAAAAATCTCTAGGATGTTCAAGTTTAATCATGGAATCATAGAATGGCTTGGATTGGAAAGGACCTCCAGGATCATAAAGCACCAACCTCCCTCCAACACGCAGGGCCACCAACCTCCACATTTCATACCAGCCCAGGCTGCCCAGGGCCCCATCCAACCTGGTCTTGAACACCTCCAGGGATGGACGGGGCATCCACAGCCTCTCTGGGCAGCTGTTCCAGCACCTCACCACTCTCATAGAGTAGTGACATCCAACCTCAGTCTTCCCTCCTTAATCTTCCCCTTAATGACTTTGTGACTTAAATGTTAATTCTCTTACTTTTCTTATAATAAATGCTTTTCTTTAGAATTTTTAGACCAACAGATACTAAAAAATGCATTTGATAATGGCTAAGGAGTCCATTATATATTTGGTTTCCCATTTTACTGCTGACACAATAGATGTAAGTTGTCTAATTACACTGAAGTTTCCCAAAGTATATGATGGCTCAGTCTGTAGAGTATGCAAACAGTATGTTAGCAATTTTCATTTGTTTCTTACGAGTTTCTGAAGATCACTTTTGAATAGGTTTTCTTTGGTATGCAGACTTGAGAGAGGGAAAGAGAACAGAAGGGAGCACAGAATTGTGAAGTGGAGTGTGATGATGGTGATCAAATCTCCACATGGAGATGGACCTAATCTGCAATCTCCATAACTTAGTTAAGGAAATCCAGGGGGCTCTTCCATCTGCAAAGGAAACAGCCACTGCTGCCGGTGGTTTCATAGCTTAAAGGTTGAACTCGAGTGAAAATGTTTGGATTACGGAGGGAGAGAAAGGAAGACAAATGCTGTGTATAACCTCATGGAAGGAAGACTTTATGTTGTTCTCTTTCTGATGAACAGAGGGTTTTGTAGTTTACCAACTGTACTGTTAGCTACAGATGACTGTCATGGGGCTGCTTTGGTTTTGTGAGGCAGAAATTGGGTTAGATGAATTTGATCAAATTTAGAGACTTAAAACACCTGCAATTAATAGTGTAAAAAAGGTTTGTACAGAAGCAAACTAAAAAGAAAAGGAAAAATATGTAAGTGAATCAAATAGTGATTAGCTTATGGAAGAGGTAATAAAACATCCATGAGTATAAATATGTCTGTATTCTTAGTTAGAATAATGCTTATTCTCAGAAAATCAGATAAGCATTATTGCCAACACTGCACTTAAACATAGATGAGGTTCTATATTAATTCAGTCATTAAAATTTTGAATTTCTTATGTAAAGATTGCTTGGATAATTGTCTTTGATGGTAAGAGATCTTGTAGAGCTTCATGCCCTGGATTCCAGCAGTGAGCTGACATCTCTTGGAAGAATCCTACCAGCCTTCCCATTGAACCACTTGGCAAGATGATGACAACAGGATGTAATTTTAGTAAGTTTAATGGCTTTGTTCCTCTGAGCTCTTGAGCCTCTAGAAGAGCAATATACAAAAGAAAAAGCAGTACATCCAGATGAGCAATAAATGCTACAACTGGAAATAAAAACCTGAATATTGATGAGATCAGAAAATAAATAACTTTTTGTATAGGGAATAAAGTAGTTGTGAACTGAAAGGGTGAGTGGAGTGACTGAAACAGACCAGTAGAAGCTGAATATTTATGAAGCAAGAGTGGGACTACAAATACTAAGTGCAGTGGTAAGGTAGAGATAGAGGGATAGGAATTTTGAGACCTGTAGAGATAGAGGGATAGGAATTTTGAGACCTAGACAGGACAAACAATGAATTCACACATTTTATTTTGACAGAAGACCTGTTGCTTTTAACTGTGATGGCTGCGGGGTCATTTTCACCCAAAGAAGATGGTGGAAAGACCTAGAGATGGTTGGAAGAAGATAGACAAAGTATGCAGCAAGTGAAAAAGCAGAGAAACACCACACTTGTGAACACCAAGAATTTAGCATGGCTTAAGAACGGTTTAGGTAGAAAAGGTGCAGCTGAAGGGTATGTATTCAATCTGTCTGCCCAGAAAGTGAGATTCTATTTGGACATAGTGATTTAATGAGGGTGATTTTCATTCAGGGATGAGAAATAAACAGGATAATCTGAGATGAACACACAGGCAACGAAGTGTGCCTTAAAGAGCTTCTACTTTTACAGCTATGTTGAAAAATGTTTTATGTTTTAAAGCTATGGTGAAATTACAGTGCTGCCTCATTCTCATTATTGTCTACCAGACAAAAACAGACAAGCTGTGATGGCTGAGATGCAATACAGGGAGGTTTTGGAGGCTGAGGCTAGGCCAGAAGGATTGAAAATATGTTGATTGATTGTCCTTAGAGAGTAACCTCCCTGGTTTACTGTTCTTCACTTGCTGCATCCCCAAAATGTCCTCTCTAAGTGCTGTGTTTCCTGGCTCCTTGGTATTAGCCTTAGGGAATCTGTGTGTTGTAAACATTGTGCTGTGTGTCTTATGATTTTTTGCATTTGTGCCACAGCAGAGATGTGCAGTAATGTTTTATTCAATTACTCAGTTTTCTAAAAGTGCCATTTTAAAACTGTTTCTTAAAGATGACCAGGTTCTGAATTTGCTGCAGCTCCCTGCAGCCCGAGGAGCCTGCTTATTTAACTGACATGGCTGGCTGAATTCAGCAGATGCTTGTCTCTCTTAAAAAAAAACAAACCAAACCAAACAAACAAACAAACCATTCCTTTAATATTATTTCTCTCTTTACACTGCTAGAATCATTATTGCGTTTATCCTTAACCTTTTTTTTTTTCCTTTGGGCAAGATGACATGAAACCAAGCCACCAGAGAATCTGGGGAAGTTCATAACAAACGAAGTAATGAAAACATTCTGACCTCCCCCAAACGATCTGTCTCCAAAACAAATGACAGGAAACACACTGTGGTACAGCACATTCTGGGCAAACCTCTCGCTTCTTGTTTTTGAAGAGCTTGGGAGAGAAAAATACTTCTTTGTAGTAGTATTTTTCAGCTTTTTGCTACCCATGAATTAATTGGAAACTGAATGTAGAGCTGAAATGCTCTGAGTGCAGAGGTTATTTAAGAGTAGATGCCCATCTGCCAGCTGATTGAATCAGAAAACGCATTGATCCGGGATCCTAAACAACTGCTGTGCTGTCCTACATGACCTGTGGATGCTAGCCAGCCTTCTGCTCTCTGTCAACAGAATGTTTGATGACTCAACCATTTAACAGCACTGGACCAGATAATCATCTGGATGTTGTAATATCCTTGCTTGCTTTTGAGGTCTACCCCAATGTCTGCTATCACAAGGAGAAAAGGAGAATTCGTACTGCTGAGGGGCATTACGTGCTCAGCCACACATCACCTGTCAGCAGACAGGACAGGAAGTGTCAGCCGCCTTTCTTCATGGTTGGACAATCTTGGTTTGATGCTTGGGATTTCCACAGGTGTAATTCAGAACTGTGGTGAGGCTTCACTTCTGTCCCAGCTTAGCCAGAACTTCAGTTTGCTTCTGTCGTCTGTGTAAAGTGAGCCTTCTAAATAGGCCACAAGACTTTTGAACTCAAAATACTGTGCTTTGTTAAATCCAAGTACACATGGAATCTAAAAGCGATTAAGGTGTTGGCTTAAGAGTGAGTAGGTGAGACTGGGGTGAAGGAATGATTTATTCGCAGCTCTCTTACTACCCACTGCATACAGAGAGCTCCTCTTTGAGGCTTGAATGTCTTGTTTTCTGCTATATTTGGCAGTCTCTGATCTGCAAGTTCATTGCTGTTTGTTATGGCCATTCTGCTGTGATTTCCATTCTGGAAGCTTCTCTCTTCTGAGCATGCATAGCAGCTTCTAGCACAGGATCAAATCTCTTTCCTGAAGACAAAAGTAATAGATTGTGCCCCCCCCGCTGATGTGTGAAAGGAGGAGGGAGGCTGCAAACCCTAAGTACTACTCTTCATGTCCTCTTTAAAATGAATGGCAGCAGCCCACGCAGCCAGCGCTGCTGTCTGTGGCTCAGTTGGATGGCTTGTTATTGTCAGAGTGCTCATTTCAAGTCCAAACTTAAGGCCTTGTTTCTACAAAATGGCAAAGTGGGCATCTTTGCATGGACATGTGGCAGCATTCAGATGTGCACATGTGAGACCCTCTTATCATGACTGCCCCAGCAATGCCAGAGGCAGGAAGATAACTCAGCACTGCCTTGGTCCTTTTTAGACTGACAAAAGATGAGATGGCTGTTGCAAAATGTCAGCTGCTTTCACCTTTCATAACTGTTTATACCTTTTAACAGCAAGTAGCTTTGAGCAGCTTTTTTTGTTTGCACTAATCAGTGCTGAATCCCTGTAAACAGCTGCCTGGTGTTTCAATTTGTTTGCATGCACATCATATCTAGATTTTGGTGTGTGCTTTCTTGTTTAGTTTTTGCTTTCCTACATAGCATACATCTTATGAAAGACATCTGAATGTCTCTTTTAAAAGTATTTTTAATTTCCCAATTATTTTTAATTTCCCAAAATGAAGGTGAAGAGTTGCTGGAGTTCAGTTCACTGCTATGCTGAGGGCAGCCTGTAGTTTCTGAAATGCTGAGGTGCTGCATGCTTTTCGTTTACACCGTTTTGTATCTTGCTGTTTTGACACGAAGGATTAAGTGTTAGTGTTACCTAAGTATGCTAAATCTGCAAATCTAAGCAGGAGGATAGCTGATGTTTTAACAATATCATGTTGTAGGGAGCTGGCAAATTTTCCTCCTGAATTTCACGTCCCTCTCGTAACAAATCTAACAGATGAGAATGTAGAGTACTGGATCAGTATGTTCTGCACACGATGGAAGACCAATCGCCAGAGTGTCTTCCATAACAGGTTATCTCCTGGAAGCTGCGATACATCTGATGTCATTCTTTCTGCTCTAGGATCAAACTGAGAGTGCCCCGCACTGGCTGCCTGTGTGTGCTGTGACGGAGATGTTCACTGTGGGAGCAGCTAAAAACCTGGAGATCACTTGGCAGCTGGACCCAGCAGATGAGCAAATGTGGCATGTGATCTATCAGATCCCCAGGCCGCCAGCAGCGGGCATCAACCTCATGGCTACCAATGGAAGGTGAGCTTGACGCTCTGGGGTGGGGGGCACTCAGCACCTCTGCCCCCAGGGACACCAATCCCCCAGACAGCAGCTTTGAGCTGTCAGCTCCCAGCTCACAGAGGCTGCAGAAGCCCAGAGCTAAAATCAGTGGGAGAGGTTTTTTCCAATGCGGAAAAGGAGCTTCAGGCTTTTGTCTGAGCATATGTGAAACTGTTGTATTCAGAGTCTG
The DNA here is from genome assembly GCF_019232065.1 of Centrocercus urophasianus. NCBI lineage: Eukaryota > Metazoa > Chordata > Aves > Galliformes > Phasianidae > Centrocercus > Centrocercus urophasianus. The sequence goes on along the minus strand of NW_024884733.1, from coordinate 2,976,923 downwards.
CTGTAGACAAATCACTGCCTGTTTCCACAGGAAGTATGAATGGCTCTCAGTAATAAAAGCTGTCATCGCCCATTCCAAAACACAATGACTATAAAAGAAAAGATAATCTAGATTTATTTTGGGCAAACCTCTTCATCAGTGTCTCTGGAAATAAAACAAAACTCTTGGCTGTGCTGACACCCCTCTATTGCCCCTTGTTTACACATCTTATGAGGCAAAGGAAAATGAACACACCTGTGAGCTGTTGCTAGTTTAGGAATGAAATGAAGGACAGCTTGCTCCTCCCTGGAGACATTCAAAGCCAGGCTGGATGGGGCTGTGAGCAGCCTGGTCTGGTGGGAGGTGTCCCTGCCTATAGCAGGGGGTTGGAACTAGAAGGTCTCTTCCAACCCAAACCATTCTAAGATTATATGATTCTAAGTCTTTCCATTTTGACAAAAGAACTTGTTTCTTTCCTGAATTGCTTTCTTGCTGTTACCAGTCTGTTTGCCATTTCAGTTACCTAGCACAAATGCAGCTCTGTAAAATATTGTGCTTTAGGGGATTTACTGCAAGTTGTGTGATTTCTTTTTTTTTTTTTTTTTCCTTAATAAAGAATTTGGTTTTCAAGTTTTATGGCCTGTACCTAAATTGTATTTAGATTTTGAAGCCATCTATTGTTAGCTTTGGTTGTAGGAGGTATAAGACATTCTGAAGGAATCTCGTCTAAAACCATTCTCTGCCAAACAAATTTCAAATTACAGAGCTTGGACTCAGTGGGGATTTTTCTTTGTTGTCTAATAAGCTGTGCAAATAGGCCCTGCTGCACTGGTTTTCTGTCTATGCCAAGCAGTACTTCGTTGCTTTGCAGCCACCCACCGTCCTGGTGCATGCTGCGTTGCACTTCACAGCGCAGCAGCTGACAAGCTCTTTCGCTGATTCAGATGGTGTGGGAACACGGGATACCTTTTTCAAGACTGGTGTGATGCTGCTTGTGCCCAGCAAACCTCAAGTGAACTCAGAATTGTGAAGCGTGCCCTTTATCTGAGGCAGTGTTCATTTACATTCTCATTCTGAAATAGTCACACTTCATTATTCCAAAAACACGTGAAAAAGATTTTTTTTTCATTAGGATTCTTTGGATCTGTAGCCTGTGCATTCCAACTGGAGTGCTTATTCGGAACCAGTAATTCGCTGGATTTACGGGGATGTGGGGGGTATTTCAGTGTTTGAGAAACATCTAAAGCAAGTCCAGCATTTTTTGTATTTCTTATTAAGACTTCTTAAAAACTATGTGAAGTTGAAGCACTGTTTTCCTTTAATCAAAACTGTTAAAAGCCAAATAAGACATGGAGCTTAGATGTGTTGCTGTGAATTGCAAACGTCTTTGATGTCGTCGTGTTTTAGTGTTCATCTCTGAACATAAGTCTTACATTAATTTGGAATGTAGATCTTCTGCACTGTGTGGTGTGCTGAACTCCCCAGCCCTGTCTGTTGATGTAGACAAGTGTGTAGGCTGAAGAATGGTTGCTCATGGCTATCACTACTGCTGATGCCCAGCCTGGGGACTGGAACAGCCTTCCAAGAAACCAGAAGAGATGGACATTGAGAGATGTACTGTAACATTAGCCACTTTCTCTTTTCACAGCTATATTTATTGTATCCAGACAAAACTTGCTTCTCTTGGTTTGTCCATCAAACTTTGTCTTATTCCAGTTGGCATTATCACAAGTCTGGAAACCTGAAGCAGATGCACAATGTTCTTAAAGAGAAATAAACTTAGTAATTTCAGTATCAAGTTAACAGGTCTTAAAAATGATCTAATATCTGTTAAAGCTTTCAAATTTTCTCCGTAGCTGTTACTGATCTTCAGAAGAAGTCAGCATTTAAACAAGAGGCAGGAGATGAATGCAAGGTGAGCACAGAACAGCTGTGCAGAGCTAACTCAAGTGATGGCAAATACGTTTTTTTATTTTTGATACTCTGGCTGAACACAGTCCTGTGAACAGCAAAAGATATGCAGCCATGCTTTCTATTGTGATGAAGGAATTTCAGATCGGGTTTCAAGATCGCAAAAAAAAATCATGAATTTTTTTATTTTCAGCAGCTCCATTTTCAGTTGGCATAAATACATGATCTGTGAATCTTAAAGTGGAATGTATAGAGTTGCAATGCAGAATGTGATCGTGTCTTTTTACCAAGCTTGTGTAGGAGAGAAACATCCCTCTCTTCACAGCCACACTTTGTTTGTGTCATCACTTTTTGGCAATGCATCCACTTGTGAACAACTGTAATCAAAATTGAAGACAAGAAGAGTAAGATTTCATCAGAAATCTCTGATGAGCATTCTGGTTAACTTTGTTATATCTTTTATGAGGGCTGCTTTGAAAGTAATGTCTCCTGTGGTACTACTTTGACCCATGACATCAGAAGCAGATGGTGGTGGTATGGCAATAGAGATTGAACCTTCTGCCAGTATCCCAGTATGTGTTGTTGCTGTGTGACAGATGGCAGCAGAGGGGCAGCCTGACACAGTGGCATCTGACGTGGAGGTGCAGATGAAGGAAAGATGTACCATTGAATTCCTCCACGCAAAAAAAAAAAAAAGGCATTTGTTGATAGTTGGTGAATGTTTATGGAGACCAAAGAGTGGATGTGAGCACAGTGAGGGGTGTGTGGTGCATTTCAACAGTGGCGACAGTGACAGGTGACAGTGGGTCACCTCTGCTGGTGTAGATTGTTACAAGCATGGCATGCAGGCTGTTGTTCATCACTGGTGATAATGCATGGCTAATGTTGCTGATTGTTGAAAAAGTGTTGAAAAATGGCTGCCTGGAAGTACTTCCTGCATTCAAAGGCCATTGACAGTATTGGTTATGTGCAACAAAAAGGCAGGCAGCGCTGGCACACGCTAACTCTGAGATCGCCTTGTTCAAACTCCTCCTTTTTAAAGAAAAAAAGTCAAAAAAGGTAAAGTAAAAGATAAATTCAGAACCACCTTTTGCCAGATATGAGACCATACAACATGTAACCTGAACAAGGGTATACGTGCAAGTGAATGCATGCATTTAGATCCATGCTCACAGGCTTTGTATTGGTGAGGTGCGATTTACTGAAGCGTGAGTTGAAAGTTTGTTGCTGCAAATTTCTGATTCAACCTTTCCCCTTACGGCAGTGCCACGTACAGTGCTGATGTTGACACTTTTGAGAAACAGGAAAAATCACAACAAGAGACTTCGAGGGGAGAGGGCCCACTTACTGTAGAGGCCATTGTTGACTGATTTTGTGCTGAATTAAGGTATGTTTGGTTAAACTGATTTTTCACTGAATTCCTGTTGTACTGCATTCCAGTTGCACGGCATTTTTCCCTTGGTAGTAACTGATGAACTATACTCTGCTGCTTATTTTCACACTGAAAGCTTTTAATCCAAGTAAACTTTTTCTTTCCTAGCCTTGACTAAGGATCACTGGTGAGGACTGCATTAGAGCTGCAGTTCATAAAGATGGATGTAAATTATAACAGACTGCAATGGTAAGATCTAATCATAAGGTCTCCATTAACCTGGATGTAAGATGATAGCCATGTATTCTCCTAGGAAAATGATCTTGTGGCCTCGCTCAAGTTACCAAGTTGCTGAGGTGGAGAACCCACAGGAAAATCTCTCATCTATATGGAAAAAAACGAGCACCACTTCATAGATCTGAGCATACAAAAAAAAGAAAAATAAAAAATAAATTAAATTTTCATATTTCAGCACAATTTAAAAATTGCCTGCACCATCGTTTTCCTTAGCTGTTTGCAAAGGCTACTGACTCTTTTCAGATTCCAGGACTGCATTTTGGAAGAAGAATTCCAAGATTTCCTCCCACTCTTCTATCTGAAAAACAACGACAACAAAAAAACATTCATAAAGGCTATGCTGGAACATAGATGAAGAATTGCAGTTTTTCCCAAGAACAACTGAGCTCCTGACCCATAGTCAGTGGCTGCTGTGTAATTACCCATCATTCCTCTTTCCTTTTCCTAAAGGAATTGATTACTCAGTGTAGACAACTTTTGTGTTTTTGTTTTGTTTTGGCAGTGGGGTAAGGAGAGTAAGAGTTGTCCCAACTGCGTCAGCACTCTTTCCAATGACAGAAATTGAAAGAAACACACTGCAAGAAGGAAATTCTCAGCCATCATGAGCTTAAAGAATAACTACATGTTTGGTCATGTAGCTCCATGCCAACCAATGCTGTGAGGGTAATTGTTGCCCCCAAATTCACAGCTAGAGATGGAGAACAAAAAGCTGAAAGTCCAGTACTGCCTATGTAAAAAGAATACACAGCAGTACCTAGGAGTTTAAGGAGGCTTCAACAGAAGAGTAAAAGATAGCAATAATGGAAATGCTAAGTCGTGGCATGAAGCAGTAATTGAGTACCTGGTGGGAAGGCAGGGCCAACTCAAGGGAGCTCAGGTGTATGCAATGAACCTGAATGACCAGAAGGGATGGAGCCAGGATCCACCCCTTTTCTGACCTCATTTAAGGGTAGGCAGTGGAGGTGGGGGCATCTTGCTGGAGATTGCTATCTAACTGAGGCCTTCTGAAGGTAAGCAGCTTCTTTTTTTTTTTTTTTTTTTTTTTTTTTTTTTTTTTTTTTTTTTTTTTTCCCCCCCCCCTCTCTCCCAGTAGTTTAGATATAGGGTAAAGATGAAGT